>NC_137791.1:9650003-10020116 GCF_963383645.1 Muscardinus avellanarius | reverse complement strand
GAACTATTCTCTCCTTATCAGCAAATATCTATCCCTTGGTAGGTTAGCGAGATTGCAATGCGGTCACCATGGCCCAAGATGGAGTCTGAGTCACAAAATGGAGTCACTGCTTTCAACTTACACATCTTAAAATAGCCAAAATAGTCTGTGTTTTGTGAATCTCCAAGATCTTTTCTGCCTACTCTTTATTTTATGTGTTTTCCAGACCTTAACTGCATGCAGGTCTGGCAGTAGATACACATGGGGCTATTTTAAAGAGTTCTTTGAAATTCCCTGGGCATTCTTGTCTGTTAGAACACAATGTAAATGGGCACAAGATATGTCAACATGACAGAAAATTGCAGAGGCAGATATACCTCTGCATTGAAGTTTCTTTTCATTTACCAAAGTATATATTTTAAGTGAAACTATATAGAACACAGCATTTAAAAATAATTTCAAGCTCAGAGCTTTGCCTATCTTGCTTTAAGAGATATTGTAAATAGAACAAAATCTTATAAATGTTTATAACCTACAGAGGTTCAGTTTTCAGACTTAAAAGGATATTATTATTAGTTCTTTGGTTCATGAGCATGATTCAAATTTGCGTTTATTGTGTTGACTTGAAAATCTTATGAAATTTTCTGCATTTTGGTGCTGAATTAACAATTACAGATTCTACCTTCAAAAATATAAATTTACAGAATGGGAAACATGACTACCTCAAGTGGGAAAGGGAAAAATCTGGTAGCTTGCTAATAGTATTTTATTTGTAATAATGCACTGACCTGAATTTATACCTTTTATTTAACAGCTAAATTTGCTCTGCCTGTAGGAACAGCTATTATGCACCTTAGCAATGGTATTCACCCATGCAGAATCTTAGAGACCTTGAATCAGACTCCTAGCTTCACAGTGGCTATATTTAACCAGCATCCCAAGTACAAGCTATACAATTCCTTATAAGAACACTTGATTTCTACCTGAATATAAAACTAACAAAATAGGAGGCACTTTTTTTCAATCACAGCACTTCACTTGTAAAAATATGAAAGAGAATTAAAAAGAAAATTAAATGTGTTTTTAAATTTTACTTGCCTCTAATACAATACTAAGTATTCACATTTTAGTCTGTGGTTCAGTTTTGTATCTTATATGTATTTATTATAGCCTAAATAAATTAGTGGTTGAAGTTACCAAATGTTTAGTTTTCATGTATATAGAATAAATCCCTTCAAAATTATCTTGAGATAATTAAAGTTATAGTTTCATTCTCCCTCTGCAGATTGTGAATGAATTGGTCATCATTTTATTCTTTTTATGGTTGCTAATTTACAGCTATTAAACAAGCTCCTAACCTCTGCAGTTCATTTACATTGAGATTGTACTTAATATTCTCACTATCCTCCGTTCTATGGTGAAATACTTAACATGCAATGGTCTTCCTACTGAAACAAATACCAAATCTCCCAGGAAATATCTCTTAACACAATTTGGTCACTCATCCGTGACAATCATTCTCTACATGACTGATTTCAATGGAGAATGGCAGTATTTTTCCAAAATACAAACTGTGGCCACCTGCACCATAATCTCCTGGGGCATTTCTTAAAAGTGTCACTCCACACATACTAAGAAAAAAATGGTGGGGTCATCTAGCTATCTTCATTTTGAGCCAGAAACTCTGGTAAATCTTTTGCCCAAGACAGGTTGAATTTCAGGAGTATATGCTATGAATAAAATCAGTTTATTAAATGGATTTTTCAAAACATTTGTTTCTCTCCTTGTTATGGTGCAGAAGGTTTTAAAATGTTTATTGGGATATTTTTAGGTTTATCATTACATGTTAGTTGATCCACTAGAATTAGAAATATCTTTAATGAACTTTCCTATATACATTTCCTCTTAGAGCATATAGCAACTTTTTAAATGTAATTTTTATTATAGAAATTTAGTACAGACTTGCTCACATTTTCTTTCTTTCTTTTTTTTTACGGGTCTGGGGATGGAACCCAGGGGCATTTAACCTCCGATCTACACCCCCTGCCCTGTTTTTTAATTCTTTATTTTGAAACAGGTTCTCACTAAGTTGCGGAGGGCCTCACTAAGTAGCTGGTGCTGTCCGCGAACTGCAATTCTATGGTCTCAGCCTCCAGAATGCTGCGATTGCAAGTGTGCGCCACCATGCCCGGCTCAACTTGCTTATATTTTGATAGCAAACAATTCATTTTATAAATTAATGACTGTTCTTTTAGTCTGAAGAAAGAAGAAAACTTGCATTGAATAAGAGAGAAAAAGGAGACCATCCACATTTTGTTCAGTTTACATAAAAAAATTATTCCTACACTGTCATCTACAAAAATATCATACTATATTATAGTTCAATCTTTTTGTTCCTTTTAAATTAATTAAATTTTGAATAACAGAATAATATGCAGATTTTAGTAACCAACATCTAATTTTGTTATACCATTGTAAAATTACTTACTATACAATTAAATAATTTTTTATTTAGTAGGTTGGTTTATCATATATGGTGAAATTGCTGTTTAGTGTAAATGAATAGTTAGTGATTTTAGAAAATCAGGGTATTTTCTGGAAGAAAATATCACACATAATATGATGGTCAGCTGGCTCGAATTTACGGATGGGATCCTTATAGAGAATACCATTATCCACATTTGTTCTGACAAGATTTCTGCTGCTTCTAGGTTCTCACCATAACCTTGACTTTAATTCAATATTCACATAAAAATAACCTCACAGTTATAGACAAACATACAAGTAACTAGAAACATTTCAAAACATAACTGGCCTTAGCTTGTTTCACATTTTTAGAGTAGTATTTAGTAAATGCTTTCCAGAAAGCCATAAATACAAATTTGAATTCATTTTACTTAATTGTTTTATTGCTTATAACCAAAGCCTTTATGATTCTAAGTTATTTTGTAATTTTAGATGTCAGAAGTACTTGCAAAGACTGTTAATGGAATGCTTTCAATCATAATCATGAACACCAACCTTTGTGACTGATCTGCCTTGCAATCAATCTATTATTTGGATGTACTAAAATGCACTGAAAATTTTCATTGTGCCAGACAATGAACCACAGTTTTACATATATGCCATTCATTAATTATTGTTTACAAAGGTCATCAGACATGAAATACTCAAAATCATATTTATTAATACAGTCATCATATATTGTATAGTATCTAAAGTACCTGTATACCAAAAATGTTTATGTCACAAAATATAACAAGCATTAAAATTAAACGAGGACCATATCATCAGCATGTGTCCAAGTAGATTTCAAATGTGGCCACTGGTTTAATTAAAGAGGTGTTGAGTGACATTTATGAAGGATAAGTCTTATAGAAAACATGCCATTGAAGCCGGGCGTGGTGGCACACGCTTGTAATCCCCGCACTTGGGAGGCTGAGACAGAAGGATCATGCAGGTTCGAAGCCAGCCTCTGCTGCTTTAAGAGACCCTGCCTCCAAATAAAATATAAAATAGGTCTGGGATTATAGCCCGGAGGTAGAAGGCCCCTGGGTTCCATTCCCAGTACCACAAAGAAAAAAAAAAAAAAAAGAAAGAAAACATGCCATTGAATCAAATTGGGAAAAATTGTGCCTCAAAAAATATTTAACTGAAAATAAATGTATCTAGCAATAAGTTTTGTCTCCTTAGCTTATGAGAGCCAAGATAATAGTATATCATGACTATCTTATCAATTGTCCTAATTCATTTTTCTTCTATGAGTAGTGTTTTCTAGTATAAAAACCTATCTACACAATTTAAATGAAACTAGATCAAATATTGCACACACTCAAATGCATTCATAATTATGTATTATTGTTTATATACTGGGACTGTTTAAAATTCTACTTTATCATCCCGAAAAATAAAATCAGCCATAATGTTTGCATAATAAAATATGTGTATAATTATAAATTATATATGACACTAAATAAAATAATGGTGTCCAACTAACTATGCCTGAATATTTGAACAGAAAAATTAGAATATATCATGGTTTTGTGTGTGGTACTGGGGATTGTACCCTGGAGTGTCCTAACTCTGAGCTACATCCCCAGTTTTATTTTATTTTTTATTTTGAAACAAAGTCTCACTAGGTTGCTGCACACTGCTGGCCTTGAACTCATGATCTTCACATCTCCGCTTCTTAAGTACTGAGGTTACAGGCATGTGCTACCATACCAAGATGGGTAATCATTTTTAAATGACATAATTTAAAAATAATTGGCCATTAATTTTCTTATTTGAGAATATTTGTTAATTTCTGCTATATGTCATCTCTTTTCTAGATACTAAGGATACAACAGTAAAAAAAAAAAAAAAAAAGCAGTAAAGTTTCTATTTCAAACTCCAAATTATTCATTGTTAGATCATCAGGCCAGTATATTTTCATCATTTTCTGGGGCAAACCTTCTAGTCAGGCACAAGGTATGGAGACAATTTAAATGAGTGATGTGTGCATGTATGCCTCTGCCATCTTGTACTCCATTAAAATGTACGACGACAATGCACCAATAAAAATTTTTTTAAAAGTAAATATAGTACATATTAGCTGATAATAATGGTTTTAGTAAAAATATACAGAAGAGTAACATAGCAACTATCTAGAACTGGTTCATACTGAATCCATGAAATGGAATTATGTTTTGGGGAATTTTACAAGCTATTTCAACTATTGGTAGTTTGCTATCAGCTTCATTGGGATTTTATTTCAAATGATACAAATTAGAGTGTTGGCAAAAGCTACATAACAAACTATAGATTGTACCTACCTCATAGTTTGCTATTAAGCACTTACCACTGGAATAGGGAGGGCTGAGGTTGAAAGTGGATGTTCAGTGAAAGAGGCAGGACTCAAACCTGCAGTCCTCCTACCTCAGGCTCCCAAGTATTGACATTACAGGCATGCACCACCATGCTTGGTTTGACATTTTTAATATTAAAACAAAGCATTCAGGAGGTCGAGACGGAGGATAATGCTTCATGGACAGCCGCAGATACTTAGTGAGGCCCTTTGCCACACAGTGAGACCCCTTTTCAAAATAAAGAATAAAAAATAGGGCTGGGGTATATCTTAGAGGTAGAACGCCCCTGGGTTCCATTCCCAGTACCAAAAAAAAAGTAAAAATAAAAATAGGTGATTACTTGGGGTAATCAGTTAAAATGATATACTAATGTTTACCATTTTTTGCAACAACCCAACAAATTGTACAACTGCTATTCATATTTTATAGAGAAAGCAACTGAGGTCAGAAATACTATCAGTTCCCTGTCAAGGATTCCAACTTGAACCTAAGAGACAAAAAGACCCTTTGTTCACGGTCTGTAGAGGATGCAATATCAAAAATTAGTTACAAGAGCTTATTGTAATATTTTCTAAAAGGTTGGGATTATTTTTATTGTTATTTATGAGACAAATCAGATAATGTATTAAAATTTAAAATATGCTTTAATATGTCTCACCACCTATTAAATTATGAATTTACAAATTAAAATATGTAATATATTTAGGGAGAATTCAGAGCAGTATATTAATGTGCTTGCCACAGAGAAGGACATTATTACATGTTTCAGATAAATTCCAGATATGACCCATTTTTCAAATAAAAAATATTCCAAAGGCCACATCAGATTAATTAAACACATGTCCAAAGTTTAGCAATCCCCAAATACTTTGTCCTATTGTTTGAAAAATGTTTGTGCTAATAATTTATAAATTGTAGGCTTTTGAACAAAACTGTACCACATGAATCATTATTTAGAGTTCTTTAAGTTAGTTTGCTTCATATATTTTCCAGCTCTTTAACATTGATTAAAAGAATCCAAGATGTGCTTTTACATATAATGTTTTAAAGAAATATTTAGAAACTCAGCAAACATTAAAGTAAGGCTTCTTAATTTGTATATGTTACACTTTGTGTTATTTTGGTGTACACATAGACACACTTGCATAAAATCACACAAAACTTTCCTATTTACCATATCTTTGAAAGATGATATTTTTCATATTGAATTATTCATAAAATCCTAAGGCTAATTTATACATGAAAGAAAAGAGAAACATAACTCTTGCTCATAAATCTTTATTTATGAACAGAAATCCAAAAGATTTATAATCACTACATTATGGCAAGTCTCTATCATTTGATGTATTAACTTGCAATCATACCCTTAAGTCGAGAAACTGTAATAGTATATAAATCAAAGGATATTTGGTTTGAAAAAAATCCTCCTGGAGTGATCTTATTTATAACAATGAAGACAGGGTGGGTGATCTCAATAACCTGCTAGAATTTTCAAATAGACCAAACACATTTTTGTTAGTGTTATATTTTATTCCTCACTCTCTGTCCAGAAAAAGATTATATCTTCATAAACCACCTGGATAGATATACAAATTTAACACTTTATAGCTAAAATAATATATTGATTTATATCACTCATGAGTATGATAAAATTCCCCATGATACCAGACTCCAAGAAAAACACAGCTTAAGAACTTGATCATTTGAAAGAAATGAAATTTTCTTGTTCTATATTACATGAATCCTTAGAAATAATGATCATACATTTTTAGTTTACTTTTCCTTCCCATTGCAATTATAAAAGAAAAAAATACTGTGTTTATATACAATCAAGTTAAATTAGAGAACATCTTATTTTAATTTAGGTCGATTATTTTAATATATTTGGTTTATCAGAAGTTCTATAATTTTTACTATGGGATCCCGGACAAGTTGTTTTATTGCTTTGTCTCTAAGAACTCTAGATGAAAGAAAAACCTCAGATAAGCAAATAATGTAACCTAAGTGAGGGGAATATAAGGGAGAGATAAGAGGGAAATTCCCTAATGTACATTCAAAAATGTCAAAGCCAACACTAAGCCAAATATAAGGAGGGAGGGGAAGGAAATGTGATGGGAATTGGGGAAGGGCTCAAGAGTCATGTGCACATGTATGCCTCTACCATTTTGTGCCTCATTACAATGTATGACTGCAATGCACTAATTAAAAAATTTAAAAGAAAGCAATAATAGTCATTGCTTAAAGGGATATTTTAATTTTATAGTTGAGTACACATAAAGTATTTCTGAAAAAGGGTCAAATTATTTTACTTTGATGGTCTTAAACTTTTATCTCAAGGGATCCTCCTGACTCAGCCTCCTGATGAGCTGACACCAGAGATGTTCACCACTACACCTGTCTTATAGAAAGAGTTTTACATAAAGTATACAGTGAAGCTGAGCGTAGTGGTCCACATCTGTAATCCTAGTACTTGAAAAGCTGACACAAGCAGATCTTAAATTCTAGGCCAGTCTCAGCAATTTAGTGAGGTCCTTAGCAACTCAGTGAGAGCCTGTTTCAACAAAAAATAATGATAATAAAATAGAGACATGAGTCTAGTTTACAGATGGTATGTCTCTTGATTCAAAAGAATCTCCACATGTTGGGATCACAGCATCAGAAACAGGGCTCAAACACACACAGTCGCTTCCTTTTTGTTTTAATTGGTGACTTGTACTCATACATCTTAATGGAGTACAAGACTGTACAGGCATACATGCACAGATCACTCATTTATCCTCTCCCCAATTTCCAACCTATTCACTCCTCCCTCTCCTTTTCACGTGTTTGGCTTAGTGATTGACTTTTGTGTGTTTGTGAGTGCACATCATGTACATTAGGGAATCTCCCTCTTCCTCTCCCGTGTCCCACTCAGGTCGCCTAATTACTCATCAATGTTTTCTTCTTTCTCTAGAGTTCCTCCTTTGTTCCTTTTTCTCTCTAGCCTCTTTATATTAGAACAAACATCCAGTTTTTACTTTTTGTGACTAATTTTACAGCATAATTTTGTTCTTCTTTATGGTTGAGCAAAATTTCATTGTGCACATATCTCATAATTTTGTAATCCATTCAGAATTCCCCTGGGTTCCATCACTAGTATGGCAGAAAAAAAAAATGAAGACATGGAGAATGAATGTGTATTCTACCCATCTTGGCTTTGGCATTGCATTCTTCAAGCAACCAAATTTATTATAGCTATGTGGGGAAAAAATATATGAAATTCTATTCCTCAATTCAAATCTGTTTCAAGAGCCTCCATTACCTGTAACTGTTCTCTACTTTTCTGCTGCAGGCATGGTCCAAATTTTATTCATATTTTTGTTTCTTAGTTTTTTGCTTTATTTATTGGAATGTCAGGCAAAGAAAAGATGCTACAGATCACAATATTAAAAGTATAATTAGAAGAACTTTTTTTTATACTGCTTACCTACACACACTAATTTTATAAACAAATCTTAAAAATATCTCAAACACCCTATGCAGAAAACTGGTTAAATATGATTATCTTTGTTATACAGATAAAATAAATAGGAAGTTTTGCATGATTAATTTCTTTAAAAATACACTTTTAAAAATTGAATTACAAAGAATTGGGATAACTTATGTAAAATACATCCCACATAAAACCCCCTCTTTGTGCTTATAATTTATAGGGTCAATAACAATAAAATGTACACTTTTAGATGTCCATCAACAGATTAATGGATTACAAAATTATGGGAAATGTACACAAAAGAATTTTACTCGGTCATAAAGAAAACTAAAATTACATCATTTACAGGGAAATGGATGGAATTGAAGATTATGCTAAGTGAGATTTGTCAGTCACAAAATGTAAAAAATAAGATGATCTTCCTACTGTGTGGAAGCTAGGGGAAAATGGACCAGAGGAGGAACCCTAGACAAAAAATAAGAAACTATAGATGAGCAAATAAGGGATCCTAAATAAGGGGGTGGAAGGGGGGAAGAAAGAAATTGCTTAATGTACGTGATGTGCATTCACAAACATATCAGTACAAATCATGAAGCCAAACATGAGAAAGAGGGAGGGGGAGGGAATGGGGTGGGAATTGGATAAGGGCTAATTGGGTGGTGTGTGCATGTATGCTTCCACCATCTTGTATCCCATTAACATGTCTGACTGCTGTGCATCAATAAAAAATTAAAAAAATAAAGTTTGTGAAGATAAGTGAAAGAGATAAAAATTAAAGCAGAATGTGTAACTTACTTTTCCAGGTAATTAAAGAGTTACATAGGCCATGAACTGAGCAATAAAATATTTTTGTCCTATGGGCTTCTGCAGTACACATGGATACGTTCAGAATGAAGACTTCCTTCATTTTGCCAAGTAAAAGTTAATATAAAGAGCACATAGATAAGTATAATAGAAAATATATTCTTGTTTTTAAAGAATCCATGCCTACTTGCCTATTTTAGAAAGAAGGAGGAGTTGCCCTTTTCCTCTGAAGGTTAAAAACTTTAAATTTAAGAGGAGGCTAAAATATGTGAATGTTATAAAGCAGTAAATAAGAGAAAATTGGGGGTAATTCTTTTAGTCTTTGTCACATTAATATGGGAATATTGTGAAATAAATAGGCAGTGTTTTCTTCTTATAAAATAAAAACATATAAAGTAAGCTACTTAATTAAAATTTATCCATGTGAATTATTACTATTGAGTAAAGAAGAACTCTGTTCTATGTTTTTAATAGCTTGTCTTTTTCTTTAAGTAGACCATGAGCAACCATGAATTGGTTACTAAAGTATGTCAAAAAAATAGACCATTTCTAGCCAAGATCTATGATTCTTTTTTTAACTCAATTTTTTTTTTATTTTTGAAATATATTCAAGCCACTTTTAGATAGTTTTGGATAGAATGAGGATACGTTAGCAGGATGATGCTTCTGAACTCATTGCTACCTAGACTATTAGGAGATTGCCAACAAAATTTAAAAATTACGTGTGAAATTATTTGTGTGATATTTTAAAATCAGTTATGCTCATTTTATTTATATAGCTGATGTTTTAGCCATAATTGCTTTGCAAATGGTATGCGTTAACTTCATTCATCTGTATTAAGTACTATAAAATGAACACCTAGAGAAGTCTGTTTAAATCAATATCTTTCACTATAAGAATTACTAAAGAGAATAAGCAAAATTTCTATTCATATTTATAAACATCAAGTACTTGGTAAAATCTAATAAAAGTGAAGATGAAAATTACTGACATAAAAGAAGGTGCTTCGATATTTGGACATATTTTTCAGTTAAAAATTTTACATAGAAGCGAGGTCAAATGGACAGATAGTCAATATAAACTTTTATTTCATTGCCTGGTTTTACCAGATTTTCTTTTAGACAACATTTTTATTTCCTGATAGTACCAAAAGATTAAATGGGTAAATTGAATGTTAAGGTGTTTTATGGTTTATTAGAAGAGTTGGAATTTTAAAACTGCATTATTTAAAAAGGTCTGCACTCAAAATTTTAATAATGCTAAAAATACAATATAAAACTTTAGATATATCTAAGATATTAGATATTTATGTATTTATTTATGTATTTATGTATGTGTTTATTTATGTATTTATTTATTTATTTTTGTCCCAGAGATCAAATCAAGGGCCTTGCCCATACTAGACATGTGCTATATATACCACTGAAATAAATAAATAAATAAATATATATTGATTGATATATATATATATATCAATAAATAAATTTATTTATTTATTGATATATATATACTATATATTCAGTGATATATATATAGTGATATATATATAGTGATATATATATATATATATCACTGAAATACACACCCAGACACTGAAAATATTTTCAACAAAAGATTTATTTAACAATATTTGTTAAATCGTCTGGCATATAATGGCTGGGATATAGTTAAGATATGGTTTGTTACATAAGAGTCTCCATACTTTGCCTTTCCCTCTTTCTGCTACATACCAGAAAGCATCCCTGGAAGAAAGGGTCTCCAAAAATACCCTACACCCAGGACAATTAGCCAGGGGGCCCATAAAGGATGTACTGCAAACATTTTCTTAAGAAAAATATAAAATATAAAGCAATTTACAAGAAATATTTAACTTTGATTAGAAAAATAATCTCAATATTTCATATAGTATATTTATAGTCACCATATCACAGTGTGAGTTCTAATTTTAGGTTGCATTAAAAATAATGAAGCTTAACATTTAGATATGAAAATATAAAATTTAAATAATTAGTGCTCTCTAATAATTATATAAAATAGCATTAGCTGGGCATGCTGATGCACGCTTGTAATTCCAGCATTTGGGAGGCTGAGACAGGAGGATCTAGTTTGCGGCCAGCCTCAGCTACTACTTACTGAGGCCCACCACAATTATGTGAGACACTGTTACAAAATAAAGAATAAAAAATATGGTTGGGGGTATAGCTTGGAGGTTTAATGCCCCTGAGTTAAAATTCCAGTACCACAAAACAAAACAAAAACAAACAAACAAACAAAAAAAACTGAATTAGTTTCAGTAAATTTTTTTTTTTTTTTTTTTTTTGGTGGTACTGGAGTTGCTGAAAACCCTTCTACCTCCGGACTACACTCCCAGACCTATTTTTATATTTTTATTTGGAAACAGGGTCTCTTAAGCCAGCGCGGCTGGCTTCGAACCTGCCCGATCCTCCTGTCTCTGCCTCCCAAGCGTGGGGATGACAAGCGTGCACCACCACGCCCAGCTTTTCAGTAAGTTTCTAAGAAAGAATATATAGGCATTTTTTCCCGAATTTCTGAAAAACAATGTGGAATGGTAGTTAATTTTAAATTTACTCATATGTTTTTAAATTTGTGGGAACATTGATAATACTTTTTTCCTTGGTACTGGGGTAGGACCTAATGTTTTGCTCCCACTGAGGTACATCCAGCATATTTAAAAACTTTTATTTCATTTTAGTGTACTTTTATTGGTGCATTATAATCTCATATAATAATGTAAATCACATTGACTATGATATACATGCATACAGCACATGGTGGCAATCCCTGCCCTGCCTCCCCAGCATTCTGGAGCCTGAGACAGACAGGAGGATCTTGGTTTGTGTACAGCCTTGGCCAATGGTGAGACTCTCAGATGCCTAGCAAGACCCAGTTTCAAAACAAAAAGTGAAAATAAATTTAAGTATAAAAAGGCTTGGGGTGTAGCTTGGAGATAGAATGACCCTGGGTTCAATCCCCAGTACCACAAGAAGGAAGGAAGGAAGGAAGGAAGGAAGGAAGGAAGGAAGGAAGGAAGGAAGGAAGGAAGGAAGGAAGGGAGGGAGGGATAAAATTTAAGATAAAATTTGAATATTATAGTAAGATGAGTTTCTTATATCTAGAGGCAAAATACTCATGTTTTATAATAGTGTGTATACTACTATAAATAATGTTGGCTTTGGTTGTTTGAATGGAATATTGCATCTTTATAAATGAACAAAATTATGTAAGATTTATGACATTTCACATTTCATAGATAGTTTACTGCAAGGTTGCTTGTGATTTTTTATATTTAGAATTTTAAGTGAATATTTTATTGTATTTTTGTTAAATTGATGCTTGGCAATATTTTATGAAAATTACTTCTATTTTTTGAGTTATTTTGTCTGCTACAACTTGCCTCAAATTGTTTGCAATCAATTTTATAGAATTGCTGAAACATCTAGATATGTTATGTTTGATTGTAGCTAGACATTGTCTTCATTGAAAAATATTAGTTTTTGTATTACTTACTGTTCTTCTTAGAACAGGAAATGTCATTTATCTGATATATGTGAAACAATATAAGCCAAAGTTACAAGCCTTAAGTTATCTCAGACATTTTACTTCCCTCAAGACAACTTATTTTTGATTCACTGTTTTCATTAAGTTCTCTTTCTAGCAAATATTTAACTTTAATGTCATTTATTTTTACAGAAGAAATATTCTCTAATGGGATTCAGTTCTACTCAGTGTCAGTATTTAGGTATATGACAGTTTTGTTTTGTTTTAATTTTCCAGAATGTATTTGCATTTTTCCCCATGCTAATTCAACAAAAAGTTTACATAAATATATTTTACCACTCACTATATAGAAATGCACTGAAAATAAGAAAAATGTGGTCTACAGCAATGTCAATGTAGTGAGTTTATTGTACATAAAATTATCAGAACCAACTTCTCAATTCACAAGACAAACTTTCCTCTATTCATAAGCAAGAGTAATAAACCAGACTGAAAAAAATTTCAAGTTCTATTAATTAACAAATTGAAATTTTTTTTGCTTAGAACATTTTGTTCCCTTCAATATTTAAACAAGTTTATTTCCTGTTTACTGGAAACAATGATCCACGTTAAAATGAATCATTGCAAGAAAATTAATTACTGTGACAACATACTTAGACTTTATTTCCTTCCCTCCTTCCTTCCTTTCTTCCTTCCTTCCTTCCTTCCTTCCTTCCTTCCTTCCTTCCTTCCTTCCTTCCTTCCTCCCTCCCTCCTCACCCAGCTCAGGCTAAACAATCATTCTACCACTAACCCACATATCTAGTTCTGATATTATACTTAGAAAAAAAAAGTGTTTTGTTTTATAATTAATGACCTCACCTACTTCCATGTAAGTGAATACTTCCACATATGTAAATATTTTATAAAACTTATATAATTTAAAATATGCTTTGTTTAGATAAGAAATTATTAAAACAAACTAAAATCTATTTGTAAATTAATAGAACCCTTTCAGGTACTCAGTATACAATTTTCATGTTCATAATTTTCTTTGATGAAAAATTTGGAGGTTTAAAAAACCAGAGAGAATTATGGATTGAACTACCTTCCATCAAATGCTCATGGTTATAACTATCTTACTGTAGAAAAGATGGATACTCTGAGTTGACCACTCAGCAGACTTCTTCTTTCTTTCTAGCAGCAACTTGATATTTCAGAGAGGTCAAAATGCTCAAAAGCATCCGGGCGTGGTGGCACATGCTTGTAATCCATGCATTCAGGAGGCTGAGACAGGAGGATAAGAGTTCGCAGACAGCCTCAGCTTCTGACTGAGTCCTTTTGCAACTCAGTGAGACCCTGTTTCAAAATAAAGAATTAAAAAAAATATATAGGGTGAGGTTGTAGCTTGAAGGTAGAATACCCCTGGGTCCCATCCCCATTACTGTAAAAAGAAAAAAAAAAAAAGTAAAAACCAAAATGCTCAAAAGCAGAAAATAACTCTTGCTTTGAAATCACTCTGAATTATCTTCAGCGCCGTTGCTAGATGTTAGCCATTCAATTTAAGAGGAACTATGTTGTTGGGGGAGATTTGGGGAGGATTGTGCTTTTCTGGTAGACAACATTGAAGCTCTCTCCACGTTTTTACTTTCTTAATGCATTTATTGTGAGTGCAGTAACCATGGAATGACCATACAAGAAGAATGGAAAAAAACAGACGTCAATATACCTGAGTGCTAGACGATTCAGCAAGAGTTGTTCAGAGTCTTTGGTAACTTTATTAAAATTCCAATGAATTTGCACCTATCTGATTGCTAATGATGTTGAACTTTGTGTCTCTTCTTTTGTGAAGTGTTTATTTGGTTCAGGTTTTTATTTCTTGATTGGGTTATTTTGTTGTTGTTTTTGTTTATTAGTGTTGAGTCTTTTAAGTACTGTGCAGATATTAGTTCTTCATCCACAGGCTAGTTGGCAAAGATTTTCTCTTATTCTGTAGGTTCTCTCTTTAGACTCTTAATGGTTTCCTTGGATGAGCAAAATCTTTTTAGTCCAATGCCATCCCATTTATTAATTCTTGTTTTAATTTTCTGGCCTTTGGGAGTCTTATGGAGGAAGTTTCCATCTGTGCCTGTATGAACTACATTATACTGTGAGGCTATCATGCTGCAATTAAAGTGTAAAAAGTTCCATAAAGATATAGAACAAGCTTAATCATGAATGCATGAAATATGGGACTGTTACAACATGATAACTTGAAGGAAAAATAAATACATTCTGAATTTAATTGATTCCCTGAAAACAATAGCTTGGTGCACAAACTCATATTATCTCAGAATGTGACAGTATTTGGAGAGAGGGATTCCCCAAAGATTATCACAATTAAAATGATGTCAACACGGTAGGCTGTAATGCAAAATGACCAGTGCCCTTTTACAGAGGGGGAAACTTAGAAGTACACACATGCACAGGTACAGACTCAGGGAGAATGGCGCATGAAGAAAGCTATGTGCCAATGGCAAAGGAACTACCGGAGCTGGAGAGGAGGGCTGGGGCAAGTCTTTTCTCAGGGTCTTAAGAGGAACATGCCCCTATGGATGCTGTGACTTCAGATTCTGGCTCCAGAACTGTGAGATGGTAAATTTCTTTTGTCCTAAACCATATTGTTAGTGTCATTTGATCACAGCAGGAAAGTAATATAATAATTCAGTAATAAAGTGAATTTATTAATTTTGTGTCCTTGGATATAAGGTGAAAATATTTTTAAATAAACCTTACTAATAAAAATCATCATTGAGCAAATCACTCTATACATAAGAAAAGGAATAAATATGAGGACTTTCTAGATATGAGAACTTTCTAAAATAGGGCTCATAGTAATTGTAAGTCTTTAAGAAAGTCTATAATAGAAAATCAGCATTTGTTCATTAGATTTCCATAGACTGAGGTAGCCATGAAATATCTTCAAATTTTAGTCCATTCACAGTATGCCCTTCAGATCAGTTTACTTTGATGTCTTTATAATACAATCACCTAATCTATTCTTTATAATGCAATCACCTCAACCCATGCTTTCTTATTCATTCAGTATAACAATGTCATATGATTTATCTTTTGAAATATGGTGATGTTTTCCCAAACTGTATATGATTCACAAATTGCTTTCTTCAGCAGAGGGAAATGTGAGTTCATTTCCTGCCGAAATAACTGCAAATGAGACATAGTAAGATGGTGCTAGTTTTACCTTTTCATGAAAAAATATGGCAGCAATGTCATTTTTGTTATGAAGGTAGAAAGTGCAAAGGTCTAATGTTCATCTATTCCAGGATGACAGACTAACAGCTAAACATTTAAATAATGGTGACATTGTATTCTGTCCAACCTTGGCTGGAATAAATTCTAAGGTAGCTGACAATGAATCATATCATTCTACAGAAGTCAACAGTTAGTGGACAGATCGCTTCTGTTGTTTTTTGTTGGATGGGTGCTGGGTACTGAGAATGAACAAAGAGGCACTCTATCTCCAAGCTCTATTCATGAACTCACCCAATTTTTGTTGTTGTTGTCTGGAAAAAAAGTCTCATTAGGATGTTGAGAATCTCACTACTTGCTGAGGCTGTCCTGGAACCCGTGATCCTCTTGTCTAAGCCTTCCATGTTCTGGGATTATAGGAAGATGCAGCCACATTCAGAGCAGATCACTTTACTAGGTGTTTTTTCTTGACAGTGAAAAATACTATTACATAATATTAAGATATTATATTAAGATATTATTAAGATATTAAATTATTAAATATACTTTAAAATCCATTATCAAATGGCATCAAAGAAAGGGTGTGCAATAAAATACTTTCTCAGTTAAGGCTAATAAGACCCATAGCTACATTCATAATAGTTAAGGGTTTTATTAATGTGGTCAGTGCTATTTCTATTTTCTTTGTCTAGAATAGCTGATGCTAAGATTGAGCCCATGGGATATTCCAAAACATACCAAAGATTTTGTGGTCACTCGCAGTTTGAAGTGTTATGTGCAATATGCAATATGGTCATCATTTACAAACTATAAAAGCTTGTTAAAAACAAGAAAATATTCTTCTACAGTGAAAATTGATGTACCTTTGCCTAAATTCTAGTTTTTCACACTCACATCACTGCAGTCTAAGTGCCCTACACCTGTAATTCCTATATTAGAGAGGCTGAAACAGGAGGATGAGAGGTTTGGGACCAGCCTCATTAATTTATTATTTATTGAAGCTAGTGGGGCATAATGACACATGCCTGTAATCCCAGTACTAGGTAGGTTGAGACAGGAAGGCTGTAGGGTTGAGAACAACCTCAGCAACTTAGTGAGAATCATCTTCAAAAAATAAAACATAATGTTGCAGGTATAGCTCAGAGATCAGTTCACAGGGCTCAAACCCCAGTACCAAAAAAAAAAAAAAAAAAAAAAAAGAAGCAGAGTTAGGATGCTTTAAAAATCATCTTTTTGCCGGGCGTGGTGGCGCACGCTTGTAATCCCTGTGCTTGGGAGGCGGAGACAGGAGGATCATGCAGGTTCGAAGCCAGCAGCGCTGGTTTAAGAGACCCTGTTTCCAAATAAAAATATAAAATAGGTCTGGGAGTGTATCCCGGGGGTAGAAGGGCTTCCAGGAACCCCAGTACCACCCCCCAAAAAATCATCTTTCATTCACTGTTCTTTTTAAGTATGACATCTTATTCACGTGCTGCTCAGTTTGCTTCATGAACTCCCCATATTAAATACTAAGGGTCCATTATATTTTTGACAATGAATTTTACATCTAGTAGAATCCTGTACTTCTAGATCATATCACTGTCTAAACATCTTCCTAAAAATCAAGTCAACACATTTGCAGAAGTTATGGAACAGCACATGACAGTTTTCTGATATCAGAACTTTCCAGTACTAAGGTTTAGAATTAGACAAGGATGACTTTGAATGATCCCTAAGTAGCCAGCCATGGTAGCACATCCTCGTAATTACAACATTTGGGAGGCTAAGACAGAAGGATCAGGATTCCTGGACAGCCTCAGCTACTCAAGGTTTTTGCAACTAAGGGAGAACCTGTTTTAAGTTAAAGAATAAAAAATAGGGTTGGGGGGTGAAGCTCAGAGGTAGAATGCCCCTGGATTCCATCCCCAGTACCACAAAATAAATAAATATCCCTAAGAACTTAAAAAAAAACCCTCTTATAATCTTGGGTTATAATATTGTCATATGACATTAACTCTTCCAGCTAATTAATTAAAACCAGAATGTCAGATGGCCCACATATATTAATGCACTTTTTCTCTATGAATCCAGGATAAGGGATAGCATCTCACCCCAAATTTAATCAAGACAGAGGATACACTCCAGAGACTATTGCTCTAAACAAGATGTTTCACAAGAGTCATCAAACAAAGAATATCCAGCTTAATATATTTGTATAAGGACTTATTTGAGGGGAACGAGAAAAGGATTAAGATAAAGAAAAAAGATTAGGCTAAGGCATGAGCACAAATTGCTCTTTTGAATGCGTCATTATGATTGAGCCTGTATAAAAGGAGAACAGGCACAGCCCTTGGGGGAAAATATTGCAGAATTAGTCTCTAAGAGGATGGCAACAAATCTATATGTGCATGTTTGGGAGGAATTTATAAAAATAAATGAAGCTTAGATTGTAACAGAACTGTCTATGATGTAATCATCTCTCAATATAATTTTACCCACTTTTAAAATATTTTAAATCATCCTCTGTTTTCAACTTAAATGTCCAATTAAGATACACGAAAAAAATTTAACAAGTAAACCTTCTAAAACACCTTTATGCATTTAAAAAAAAATCTACTTAACACAGATTATAATTTTAAGAATATCACAAACATTAATTTGATATTTTCCTTTTTAGTAGTTTTCACATTTATTCTGATAATTTTCTTGTTTTGAATGCAATAACATTCTATTTTTAAATATTTATTTTAAAAGTAATTTTCTCTTTATAAAGGCTTATATGTATACTGGCATGTTCATTTAAGCCAAAAGGGAATTAAATCAATTTGTGCTTAGCTTAGGTAATTATTTCATTTACTTTATAATTATTATTTCTGCGTATGAAATATTCATTATCCAAGAGAAAGCTAAAGCCCATGAAATTCAATTATCACTTGAGCTTCCGACATGAGGAAGCTAGTGGATTGAAAGTGTTTTCTATTTGAGGTGTGTGTGTATTTAACTTTGAATTTCATAGACAGCAAACACTATCTCAGTGCACATGGCTAATTCTCTTTGTCTTGCTTTTCCTAATGATAGCAAATTAATTTTCTCAAAGGAAGCTTATAGAAAACATCGGAGTTTTAGAATATAAATAATAAATATGAAACACTAAATTGCAGCAATGTTTTTGAAAATGTATGTTATACCAATGTATTGTACGGATAAATATATAGCAGGAAGATCCTGAATTTAAAAACTGATTTTTTTTAATGAAGATTGAATCCAAGGGCATACTCTGAGTTGCACTTCTAGCCCTATTTATTTTTTTATTATTCAAAAGGATTTTACTAAGTTGTTGAATGTCTTGTTGAATTGCTTAGATAGGCTTCAAACCTGGGATTTTCTGGTGTTAGCCTCCCAAGTACTGGTATTACAGGCTTACACCATCATGCCAGGTTTAGAGAGTGAATTTTAATACAGGAAACAGAAAATCAACAACAACCACAGGCAGTCCAAACTACTTAATTTCCTGTCCATTTTATGTAAGGGTTCTCTTATGCACAAAAAGAATGTGTTCTGTTGGCCAGGAGAGAACTTTTTATTCTTTTGTCAGGATAAACTTATCAGGATAAACTTCATTAGGTTGAAACTGTACTCTCCAAGACTTCCAGTGGCTAAAGTATTCTTGTCTTCCACCTGACTAACTCAAAAATATTTCTTTGCTTTATTTGGGAGGAGAACTTCTAAATGCTTTGAATTTCCTTCGGAGAGGGATGGCCTATGGAACAAAATTTATTGACTTATATCGTACTGTTTGATTAATTTAAAATAAAAGTAATAGGCAAATGTTATTAAATGTTAAATATATAAGTATAATATATAGTTTATGTAAAATAAAAATATACAACTTTGATAGAAAACATGAACTAATTTTGTTTTTTTACATACTTTCACCTGTGTTACCAAGTAATAAGATAACTATAAAAATTTCCACAAGCCATGCGTGGCGTTGCACACTTGTAATCTGGGCACTTGTATGGCTGAGACAGGAGGACTGCAGATTCTTGACCAGCCTCAGCTACTTAGTGAAGCCCCCCACAACTTAGTGAGACACTGTTTCAAAATAATGTGTTAAAAGAAAAAGGGCTGGGAAGCTGGGCATAGGGGCACACACTTGTAATCTCAGTACTTGGGAGGCTGAGACAGGAGGATCGCACAGGTTCAGAACCAGCCTCAGCTACTTAGTGAGGCTCTCAGCAACTTAATGATGCCCTGTTTCTAAATAAAAAATATGAAAATAGGTCTGGGAGTATAGCTTAGAGGTAGAAGGCTGCTGGTTTCGATTCCAAGTATACCACCACCAAAAAAAAAAAAAAAAATAGGACTGGGGGTATAGCTTAGAGGTAGAACACCCCTGAGTTCAGTCCCCGGTATTGAAAAAAAAATAGCTATTCTAGTTCATTCTTTGTTAGTTATTGTTATTATAGCTTATTCTTTGTTAACTTAAACAAAGAATAAACTATTATTCTATTCTTGGCTGATAAACCAGAGAAAATACATGCAAGAGTAAGAACATTGAGAAATAGACTGCTACACATATATGCATTTCCCAAAGCTAAGTTCAAGATATAAAAACATCCCTTCCATCTGTGTTTCCACCAAAAATTAGAATTGTTAGATTATCCCAGCAATTTCTAAGTACAATTCATATTATATAGCCTTTTTATAGCATTACATCTGATCCTACAAGATGCATTAACACAAGAGGAAGGAGGAACGGTAAAGACCCAGCATAGGTAAAGAATAATGAGCTTTGGTATTGCCTTCCCGTGGTATATTGCCCTCCTGTCAACATAGTAAGTGTCTCTGCCCATCAGGGACTCTGTGTGCAGGGTCTGTCTTTGTGAGAGAATTATTCTCTGCCACACTGATGTTGGGCTCGGGCATGCGACCTGCCTTAGATGATAAATTGTGAAGAAAAGTGTCAACTTTTGGCTCTAGACAATGTGCAGTGCCCCTCAGTGTCTATTCCCTACATTTCCAGTATAAAAGCTGCTTCCTCTGCTGCAGCCCTGGCCTGCAGATGGGTCCCAGCACACAGGGACCCAGCCACGATTGGTAACCTCAATGCAAAAAGAAAATTTTTGTCGAATTGACACACCAGTAAGATTTTTGAATTAAAATTGCAGCATAACCTAGAGTAAATGTAGTGATAGATACATCGGTCCAAATAGTTAGCTTCAATTTTTTTCCTGTGATTGAGTTAGAATTCCATATCCATTCTGTTAGAAGCCTCTCAGAAAAAAATCAATTAGCAGGTACTGAAGAAAAAGAAAATGGCCCCGGTACTTCTGGTGTTCTTGATATAATGTCTGGAACTGCTAAAGCCATTTCAAAATAATCACTGAAGAAGGTAGGGGCCAGAGGAAACCGAAACCAGAATCCTAATTTACGAGGATTATGGTCTGCCTTATCTCTAGCTACAGTCCAAGGGAAATAATCAATTCTTGTATTTTCAAAGCCTACTAGAGTCAAGTTTAACATATTTTCTTAGATTAGAAAGCAGTAGGAGAATTATTTATATATCCTCACTATAGTAATAGACACTTGTATGTATGTGCAATAGACGACCACTTTTAATGTGACTTTTAATATGTCGATTGCTACCTATTATTTAAAATAACAGCAGTGCCGGGAGTGGTGGCGCACGCTTGTAATCCCCGTGCTTGGGAGGCTGAGACAGGAGGATCGCGCAGGTTCGAAGCCAGCCTCAGCTACTGAGTGAGGCTCTCGGCAACTTAGTGAGACCCTGTTTCCAAATAAAATATAAAAAAGGTCTGGGAGTACAGCCCGGAGGTAGAAAGCCTCTGGGTTCCACCCCCAGTACCACCAAAAATAAAATAAAATAAAATAAAATAACAGCAGAAACCTTCATAAAATGCAACTTTGCATCCATTCTTATGCTTCACCATCTCTTAATTTTCTTATGCTTGGGTACAAAGAGTTATTAGAAAGCAACTTTCATAGAAGCCTGGCCTGAGAAATGGTTTCTGAAAATAATGTGCAAAGCCACTACTTCTTTCTTTCTTTTGGTTCTTTTGTCCTGTAAAGCCCATGGAGATGCTCCTGCTTCATGATCGTAACAATAAGAATTTTGTTGGTGGAACACTTTGTGAGGATTTTGAGTTTTCCAGTAGCTTGTTAGTGATTGGCGATACTTCAAGGGGAACCCTACAACTTTAAGAACAACACTGCACTTGGCAAAGAAAGATGCTATACTTAAAAAAAAAATCCTGTGTTAAAAAAGCAAATTAGCACACTGTTTTCTGACATGAAATTAATTTAATGTGTTGTTGAATATTCAAATAACAGATCAAATGCGGACCACAGTTTGTTCTACAGAAAGTGCAGCATATATGTGAAGATGTATTTTTCTTTATGCCACTTAATTTGTTTTGTTCATATAATGCATGGTTGTTGAAATTTACATTGGTGCTTTGTACACACTCACCACACATTTCCTATGAATGAGAAAAATAACAGCAATTTGGGTATTCCCAAGTCCCCTTCACATCGGTTCTTAAGCTTCATTGGATAAGGACAATATAATCTTTGGTAAAAGGGAACTGGATGAAGGGTATCTGGTAATAGCTGAAAGAGCAATAGTGCTGGGAAACGGCACACTTCTGAAATAAATAGTGCCTATCATCATCGGGTTAGGAAACGGCCAAAGAAAGGAGACAGTGAAGAGGAGGCCCAGGTGTGTGTGACTGGCCCTTACCCTGACTCCAGGCACTGCCGACTGCACACTGCACACGCAGGAGCCCACAGGTTTCCCTTCTCGCAATGGCTGCTGTCTGGCCCAGATACATGTTGCTGACATCTTTAGGTCCTTAGGACATTTCAGACATGGGGCCTTACATTTTCATGAAGCTCTGAGTTCTTAAATTTTTATAGCTAGGCCTGCCTGACCTTGACACATTTGTGTTTTTAAATATTATAATCAAAGCCAGGCATGGTGGCTCAAGTTTGTAATCCCAGCATTCAGGAGGCTGAGACTGAAGGATCACGGTTCGCGGACAGCCTCCTCTACTTAGTGGGGCCCTCTGCAACTCAGTGAGACCCGGTTTAAAAATAAAGAATAAAAACATTGGGCAGGGGGTGTAGCTCAGAAATCAAATGCCTCTGGGTTCCATCCCCAGACCCACACACACATTCAAAAATTATAATCAGGCAGTAATATTAGATGTTAGGATGGGAGGGGATTAGTACATTTAGTCCTGTTCTTTGTCAAAGGCAGAAGTTGATCCATGTCTGTATCTTGATCAGTAAGATGAACTTTTAAGGAAACACATACTCTAGGTTTTTTATTGTTATTTCTATTAAGAGGAGCTGCATGTTTATGAAACTTATCTTTTTACAATTGCATGTATCTGGGGTAATTAGTTTAGTTTGTTTATTTTGCATTAATTAATTAATTAATTAATTAATTTGGTATGGGGGATTGATCTCTAAGGCATACTACCACTGACCTATTTCCCCAGATCTATTTTAAAACAGTTTCTTACCAATTTAATAAGAGACTCACTACTTGCTAAAGCTGTCATCGAATCTGTGATCCTCCTGTCTCAGCCTCCCAGGAACTGAGAATACAAGCATGTACCACCACACCCAGCTTAGTCTATATCTTTCTTTCTTTCTTTCTTTCTTTCTTTCTTTCTTTCTTTCTTTCTTTCTTTCTTTATTTCTTTATTTCTTTATTTCTTTTTCTTTCTTTCTTTCTTTCTTTCTTTCTTTCTTTCTTTCTTTCTTTCTTTCTTTCTTTACCTTAGGTACTGGGGATGGAACCCAGGGCATTCTACCTCTGAGCTACACCCCAACCCTGTTTTTTATTCTTTATTTTGAAACAAGGTCTCACTAAATTGCAAAAGGCCTCACTAAGTAGCTGAGGTTCTCAGCAAACCTGAATCCTCCTGTCTCAGCTTCCCAAGTACAGGGATTACAAACCTGCACCACCATGCCCAGCTGATATCCTCTCTTCTCAAGTTAGAAGTTTTATTGTTTAAAAATAAATGGAGCAACCAAAAAACTGAACACGATTAGAGAAACGCAATGCATCAAAACTTTGGTCAACTAAATATTTACTAAAGGACTTGGATATTAGTTTCAGACACTTGTTTTTGACCTAGAGACTAGAATGCCAGAAGGTCAGCGGTTTGACTTGCAGTGGTCACCTTGTTGCTGAGCCTTCCCAGGGTTTCCTCCCTGCAGGACCACCCTTGGCCTCTACCTCTCTGTGTTTGAATTTTCTCTTCTGATAAGGACACATCAGATTGCATATAAGTGCACCTTAATCTTCTCATTAGCCTAAAGGGATCACCTCTTTTGAGGCTGTATCTCCAAATGCAATTAGCCTTCTGTGATGGAGGTCATAGGACTTGACATGTACGCATCCGCATCGGCTGCCTAATAATGGCACGATGCCCGCCACTCATAACAACGTTTATGTGACACACATTCTAGAACTGAGAAAAGAATAATAGTGCAAGTACACCTATAAAATAATAATGGCTGTAAAAATTATAAATGCTCCATGAGTTGACGCGTACAATAGAAGGAACAATTTTTCCTTGGGGGATCTCAATAGCACTGTTCCTGAAGATAAATGAACATGAATCCACTGAATAGGCAAGGCATCCTGTGTACCAGTAGGTAGACGGGGGGAAAAGCACAGTGTGAGAGCGTTTGTTCATTTATGAATGACAGATTCTCTCTGGTTAAAAATATAGTGCACTAAAAAGAAAAGGAGTAAACTATAAAATGTAAGCTAAGGTCATAATTTATTGAGAATTTACCCTGAAATAAGAGATTGTGTGCTGCAGAAAGAACACATCTGTGGGGTGAAATAAGCCTCGGTTTCAAGTGAAACAATGCTGTGCCATTGTGTAAAGTTGCAGAAATAATTATTTAACATCTACCAGCCTGGGTTTCTCTCCCTGAAGAAAGAAAAATAAAGCTACTGCTATAAAGATGTTATTCCTTTCAAATGTCCCTTCTCCTTATTTTCAGTAATAAGGCCATCTGTTTTCAGACTGAAAAACTGATTCCCAAGCACACTATTTCTCTGATTCTCCTATACCTGTGTTTGGTCCACATTTAAAGTTGAGTGTTTGGGCCTATTTATTCAAATCACCCCAGAAGGAAGCCTGGCCTCTTCAATTATGCTTCCAATCTAAATGATACGCAGATGCGATGGGTGAAATTTCAGAATCCATCTTTTACTTTAAGAATGAAGGCCACATTTTAGGGATTGGAGATTAAATATTGAGAAGTAGCCCAGGCAATTTGATATAATCAGACTCCCCTCGCCTATTTCTGGACAGCTTTTAGAAAAAAGAAATGTTAATTGTTATTTATATGAACACTATTGTTCTACATCTTTTGACTTCTCAGTTAAATTGAATTCCTCTAGGCTTGTAGCCTTGTTACAATAATGCTTACCATTAAGAAATGAGCTGGGCGTGGTGGTGCATGCTTGTAATCCCAGCATTTGGGAGGCTGAGAAAGGAGGATCGCATTTTGCAGACAGCCTCAGCTACTTAGTGAGGCCCTCTGCAAATTAGTGAGACCCTGTTTCCAAATAAAGAATAAAAATACCAGGGCAAGAGGTGTAGCTCAGAGGTCAAATGCCCCTGGGTTCAATCCCCACACCCCCTTCCAAAAAAAAAAAAAAATTGCACAGCAATTTCATTTAATTTATTTTTAAGCAAGGAGGGTCATCAAAATCTTTTTTCTTAAATAGATATACTAATATACAAATAAACATAAGTTTTGCCCTTGTTGTATTGAATTGTATTAAAGTAAGAAAATGGAGGCAAAATGATTTTTAGAGTGTCTCAGATAGGAGAATGTAAAATAACATATTGGAAGATGGTTCACTGAACAGGCACAAGATCAACACTGCATTGTTCATAGAATCTGAATAAGGTAGGAGAATAAACTGTTATAAAAGGAACAATGCAAAACTGGCCAAGGGAGTAAGGAAAGAGGCTGTTAGCTCTGGGAAGAGCCTCGACTTCTCAGATTTAGGAGGAAGTTCCACTCCAGGAAGAGAAGCATCCAGACTGGGCACATAGATTTGAAATTCAAATTTTAAGTGGACTCAGGTAAATTAGAAAGTTTTTCAAATTTAATGAGTGGTAAATCTTTTTCTATTACTTAAAAACAGGCATTTGAAATATTTATAGGCTTGGTTTTCTAGCAGTATAAGAGTCCCTCTTTAGGAATCTGATATTCTGTAAGCTTTAAATTTTTCATCTTAATCACCCTCTGTTGTATTTAATATATGATAAAGTAAAACTCTATATCTTAAATTTTTATTTTATATACATTTATCTATTTTATTTTGCCATTTATTGCTGACACATAACTCTTAGGTTGCCTGAGGTATTTGACTTCATAAAGCACCACTTTATAAGCTACAAAACTCCAAAGCACACTTAAGTATCTTCACTACTATCTTCCTCTGTGGAGTTCCCAATGATCTTCATTGTTTAATTCCACTGTTTAGATGTTGGCTATTCCTAAGTATTTTATTTTTTGTGAGAAATTATGAGTGAAATTTTTCTGGATTTTTTTTTCAGTGGATTTATGGTTGGCATACATGAAAGCATCTGATTTTTTAAGATTGATTTTGTATCCAGAAATGTTGCTGAATTCGTTGATCAGTTTTATAACGTTTTTAATTGAGTTTTTGTGGTCTTCTAAATATAGATCCATGTCATCTGCAAATAAGGATAGTTTTAGTTCTTCTTTTTCTTTGTGTACTTCTTTGATTTCCTTTTCTTGCTTTATTGCTCTAGCTAGGGTCTCAAGTGCTATATTGAAAAGAAGTGGTGGTAATGAACATTTTTGTCTTGTCTTGCTCCTGTTTTTAGGGGGAATTCTTGCAGTTTTTTTCCCTTTTAATATGATGTTGGCTGTGGACCAAAAACATACACTTGAAAAAAGCCTTTTCAAAGTATGGTGTGGCAAAACTGGTTAACTATAAGCAGAAAAATGGAAATAAACGCCTTTCTCACCCTGCACAAGAGTCAATTCAGGATGGGCTGAATACTTGGAAATCAGACCAGAGACCCTGCAGCTCCTTGAAAAAAGTATAGGTCCAACAATTCAACACATAGGCGCAGATAAAAAACTTAACAAGACTACAAAGGCACAAGAAGAGCTTCTGTAAGCAGTGGAAACTATCAAGAACCTCAACAGATAGCCAAAAGAATTGGAGAAAAAATTTTCTAACTACTCCTCTGATAATCAGAGGACTAATAGCTAGAATATACAGAGAACTCAAGAAACTTACCATTAGGAAAACAAATAACCCAATCAAAAAATGAGAATGGGCAAGAGAACAAAGTAAACATTTCACAAAAGAAGACATTTAAATGGCCAATAAATGTATGAAAAAATGCTCAACATCATTCGAAATCAGAAAGATACAAATCAAAACTGAAATGAGATTTCACCTAACTCCAGTTGGAATGGCCATCATTAAAGACACCACCAACAAATGGTGGTGAGGGTGTAGCCAAGTAGAAATTTTAAAACATTGTTGGTTCAATGTTGGCAAATGGCAAATTACTACATGCCTATTATGATAGGGAGTTATATGCAACTATATGCCAATATATGAATTTTTAAAAATTTTGCTAGAATGATTAATTTTTTAGCAAAAAATAACTTTTTGTTGTTTTTCTTTAATGTAATATATTATACCTATCTTCCCGGAAAGTAGTGTCTCTTAAAATTTAGTGATGTTGATCTTATAGTTTTGAGTAAAATACAAATTAGGACATAGTAACACCACTAACCTTAGGGTTCTAGTGTATCTCAGGAACAGAATGATCCTGGGTTCAATACCCAATCCAAAGTAAATAAGCAAATGAATAAATAAATAAATAAATAATGTAAAAAAAAGGGCATTGTCTGCCAAGATGGATGCTTGTTTTAAAAAAAATTGAAGCTTTTAGTCTTTTTATAAATAAATACTTATTTTTAAAAGCATGGTCTTTCTAAAACTTTTCAACTGTCAAAGTGGAATGTCGGTGAGTTTGTAATTTTATAAACTCTCATCTTTTTGTCTGCTTCTTGATTATATGTCAGTGGCTCAGAGTTAAAAATAAAATAATAACCAATGGATCATCTTGACAGGTAGAAACGCAATATGGTAATTTATAGTGGTATTTTATGGACAAATTCTTTCCAGAATTGTCCTTCACTCAGTTGTTATGATTTTCAAGTTTCGTGGAGAAAAACAACATTGCTTAGAAAAATTAAATTTCCATCTGTAGAATTCTGATGTCATCAAATAGTTCTTTAAAACAGAAAATAGCTGAAAATTGCCTTGCTTATAACACTTATATATGTAGCATAGTTTAAGAATCTGCAAAGAAAAGCAAAATTATAAATTTACATCTATTAATATGCCAAAGTAATGTATTTCTGCATATCTACTTTGTGCCAACTGATATGAGACATGGAATACACACAGAAAGCAAACCATAAAGTACTTTTGAAAATAGACTCTCACTTTAATTGACACAGTTCATGTTAAAATAAACAAAGCAATAAAAAATGAGGATGGAGTGACTCAATGCATCTAAATTTGGAATATATTGCTGTGGAATGATCTTCTTTCTATTGGAGTATTTGAACAGTGGCAAATTTTATCTTTTATCTTTTATTTTTTACCCTGTTTTATATGTATATCCTGGCTGTCCTGGTAAAAAATCGAACAGTCCAATTCTATGTGTGTAGGATGCCACAGGTAATTCTAATTTTTTCTCAAGTCAATTCTGATGCCCAAAGCAAAGAAGACCTGTGATTTGAAGCTTTAATATACACAGTTTTAGAGCTAGAACCTGATTATCTCTGTGTGTGAATTAACATGCGTTATAGAGTTTATTTCAACTGGATTTCATGGGATTCACATGAAAATACAAGAGATTCAAAATAGCCCAATACATGCGTGCAAACTTTTTTTTTTCTTTTTTTTACCAGATCCAAAATTAGCATTTTATTCAGAACGCTGGGGTCAGGCATGCAAACTTTTTAAAGTCCTATTTATTTGGGCCCTTCTATTAATTTTTGCACTTTCAAGTTAATATTGTAAGATTACATTAGCCATATCAATATCTTTAAAAAGTAGTCTTTTGCAAAATATTTATTGGAGAGTTCTTTGAATTAGGCGACTCATTTAATATAAACACACTGTTTAATTCTCTCATGACAGCATATAGTACAATGTTCAGACTTGAGTAGACCTCGCTTTCTTTTTTTTAATTAGAAGAAGGAATGACCTGCTTCCAGGCATATCTTTTACTCTTAGCATTGGTGAAATTATGTATTTTTAAAACTGCGAACTAAGATCTTTTTAAATCTTCATGCTCATGGCAGTAGATCCAAGAAAGAAAAAAAAAGTCCAAACTAATTTAGGAAGTTAATTTTGTCCAGGTTTTAAGGGAAAGTAGCTTTATTCTTTCGTTTCATTATCCTAGCAGAGTTCTCTTCTCAGAAAGCACCACAAGAGGTCCAATTGTATGGATATATTCCTTTCTGAGCAATGCCCTAGGCACTGGATAATTGCTCATAAGTTAAAGATCTACATTATGAATACTACATAAATCTTTTGTGTAATATTTTACAAATCGTATTTTTGTGCTGCATTATCTCGAAGCACCCTACAGATGTTTTTCAAAACATTTACCTCCCCTTATATTTTCAGGGATCTAGAGTATAGAAAGGCTTCTCTGTGGGGTGTCCACTATACAATTCTTATTTTAAAAATATTTTTTTTCATTCCTTGTTTTGATTTATATCCAGTCACCTATGTATCAAATGACAAGCCAGTTGGTCGCTGACCTTTAAAATATCCCAGAGCTTTAAGAGAAAACCATAGGGGACCTGTTCAAATTGCTGCTCATTTTATAATAAGACCACATCACTTTTCTCCTGCAAAGTGTAAGATTGTGAGCATTTTCAAAACAATTGTGTAACTGGAATTCATATTGTTCAGATATATTTCCTATGATCCATACTTCTGTATTCTAACTTTTGGGGACATATATTATTTGATAATTCAGTTACATTTATGTAAGGAAAAAGATTAAAAAAAAACCCAAATGGTGTTCACTGATAAATTATATTAACGAAATTCTAAAATACTAAATTATTTTTGAAAAAAATTTTGTAGTACTGGGGATTGAACCCAGAATCATTCTACCTCCAGCTATATCCCCAGCCCTACTGATTCCTTATTTTGAAATAGGGTTTCACGAAGTTGAGGAGGGTCTTACCTAAGTATCTGAAGCTGGCTGTGAACCTGCAATCCTCTTGTCTCAGCCTCCCAAGTACTGGGGTTACAAGTGTGTGCCACCATGCCTAGCTTGAAAATTTTGGTATAGAAAGTAAAATGATTTCTAAAATGGTGAAGTAAGGAATCTTATGAGCTACTCTTACACACAAAAAATTAATTTCAAAATAATTAAAATCATCCATTTCAGAAATAGTCAAATTAACTAAAACCAGAGAACAAACTGAAAACATAAAATTTCTTCCTCACCAGAAACAACTGGACTTGAGTAAGGCAGCAGGGTTTATGTAATAATTTCACTTGGGAAAGTTTCTATTCCTCTTTCTGCCCAACTCAGTCCTGTGGTAGCTCTGAAGAGCAAGAAGAAGTCTCAGAGACAACAGAGAAGAATGATCTCTTTTGGAACTTAAAATGCATATTCCATCTTCGATATGTTAAGGAAGTTTCTAGTTTCACAGAGACTATTTGACTGTAGGGAGATGTGGCTAATAGAGTCAATTCAAAGCTCAACTCAGAGGCCAAGTAGCAAGGGAGCCCATCTTCAGTGTGTCTTAATGGTGTCTGTATGTGTCTGGAATATCAGCAATGTATATATAGCTTCAGAGCTACCTAAGGGAAGGGGTGGGTTTCAATTGGATTAAACAAGAACATAGTTAGGAATTGAAAAGGAAACCTACCTTAAGGAATTTCTATGAACTCTGACATAGTCCTGTATATCTGAAAGCCTGATTTTATGCAAATGACATTATGTAGATAGATAGATGATAGATGATAGATAGATAGATGATAGATGGATAGATAGATAGATAGATAATAGATAGATGATAGATGGATAGATAGATAGATAGATGATAGATGATAGATGGATAGATAGATAGATAGATAGATAGATAGATAGATATAGATGATATAGATATAGATATATAGATATATATGTCCATTCATTGTGGCTGCACTTGAAGGCCTGGGAAAAATGAAGGCTGTCTTATAAACTGCCTGAACTGTGAAGATGTGTTTTCTTGCAAAGACCTTTCAGAGAAAAGTGTGAGGCATATGCAGGTAGTGGCTGACTACTAAAAAAAATTATGTAGTTTTTTTGGGGAAAAACAGCATAGAACTCTAGAGCTGTACACCAAAGAGAATAGAGAATCTAAAGAATAAATTCAAAAAAGTCTCTAGACAAGTAATCGACAACAACAAAAAGATAAAGTAACAACGACGACAACAATGAAATAAAACCCCGACAACCATAATAAAGCTTGGTGTTTCATGTCTGATTCAGAAGTGTTTGTAGTTTGAATTAAGCCAGACATAATGGTGCATGCTTGCACTTCCAGCATTCTGGAGACTGAGACAGAATGATAGAGGTCCACAGACAGCCTCAGCTATTTAGTGAGGCCCTTTAAAACTCAGTGAGACCCTGTTTCAAATAAAGATTGAAAATTAGGGCTGGTGGTGTAGCTAGCTCAGAGATAAAATGCCCCTGGGTTCTCTCCCTAGTACCCCCCGCCCAAAAAATGAAGTGTTTGAATTATATTATCGGATATGTTCAGTTTTCAACAACTACACTGAACATTTTAGGGATTCTGAAATTAACTAAAAATCATGAGGCATGCAAAGAAACAGGAAAAAATGATATATACAAAAAAGTAATAAGTAAGCAACAGGAAACATCCTTCAGTGAGCCCTGATACTGGGTTTAGCAGGGAAAGTCACAGAATCAGCAATGACGAGTGTGATTAGAAAAGTAAAGATCATGTCTGAAGAATTAAAGGTAAGTATTACAATGATGATTTATAAAAGACTTAGAAAGGTATAAATTGTAACACAACCAGAAGAGATAATGTAGTTGAGGAACTAAAAGAAAAATGTTTAAAAATGTTAACTAACCATCAAAGATTTTTAGTGCACCATTAAAGTCTCACACACTGTAAATCTGATAAAAAAAAATGCTAAACCTTTAAGGAGCTCAACAAAGTACACATAGAATTCAAGGAGAGCTATACATTTGTTATAGCATAGTCAAATTGTCAAGAACCAATAAGAAATATTTTTAAATTGCAGGAGAAAAGTTACCACAATATACAGAGAATTCTCAATAGGATTAACACGGCTTCTTTCCAGAAACTATGAGATCCTGGAAATAGTAGTACTTTCTAAAATATGTGGAAAAAGAATTAATAATAAATTTTGAATACAGAAAAACTCTTCTCCAAAACTGACAAATTAAGATATTCCCAAATAAGCAAGAAATTAGAAAATTTGGTGACAGCAATACTGCCTTGCAAAAAAAATACTAAAGCAAAAAGAGCTAAAATGATAAGAAATGATATGTGAATGCAAATCCATAAAAATTATTAAAAAGAATTGGTGAATATAATTATATAGGTAAACATAAAAGGCATTTGTATGTATTTTTCTATGTAACTATTTCTATCTGACTTTATAATTGCATGACACAATAATTATAGGACTGTTGGTAAGCTTATAAATTTTAAAGATGTCTGAAAATAAAACTGCAAAAGAGGGAGGAGAAAATAAAAGTATTAGGGAGCAAAACTTTTGTATAATATCAAAACTTAGTACTAACTAGATTGTTTTCTGTTAAAATGTTGATTATGAACACCAAAACAACTACTAATAAAGATAGCTCAAAATAAGTTGGGTACATTGGCACTCACCTGGAATTCTAGCAATTGAGAGGCTGAGACAGGAGGATCACAGGTTCAATATGAGTGCATGGGAATGCCAAAATTTAAAAATTAAAAAAAATAATTAAAAGGGTTGGGTGTATAGCTCAGTGGTAGAACACCCTAAGTTAAATTCCCTATATCACATACACACATACATAAAGATAATAAATAAAAATATACCAAAATTTATAGTAAAATAATAAAACAAAATAAAAATATGAAGAGTGGAAATCAAAAATAAAGTTTCATGAAAAGAAATGCAAAACAAAATTTCACAAAAATAATATATTTAAAATGGCATGATTATCTTTTTCAGTACTAACATAAAAATGCAAATGGTTAAACAGTGCAATAGAAAGCTAGAGATTAAAGAAATTAATAAAAATACTAGTGAACTGACATGCTTATTGAAGAGGTACGTTTTAGATTTGAAGAATCAAAAAGCTGAACATAAAATAAAAAATACATATCATAAAGCAGAATCAAAATAAAGTTAGAGTGATTCTTTTATTTATTTATTTATTTATATTAATTTTATTTATTTGTGCTGGGGATTGAATCCAGGAACATTCTATACTTTAAATACTTACATTATGTGGTATATAAATTATATCTCAATCAAGCAGTAAAAACAGAAAGGCGAAATGGTAGCAATCTCGTAGTAGGAGGACTCCAGATGCATGGGTAAATGTTGTCAGGAAATTATACAAACTGCATGCTTCACCTCTGACTTGTAGAATATAGTAGCATAGAATTTGTGTAGGTATGTATATAAAAAACAAATACGTAAAGTTTAGTATGCTCCATGGCTGCATGCATCCAGTAGGGGTTCTGGGATATATTTCCAGCAGATAAAGAGGGATTCTACACCGTTATTTGTTATTAATGATTTTCTAGATTAACATTTTGACATTCTTGTTCTTTCTTGGTGGTCTTGAGGAGACATAGCACTGATTTTCTTTATTTTTATTTTGGATCTCTCCTTTCCATTCCTTATAAACATCATATTTCTGTTTTCTTACTCAGTTGGTGGGGTTCCCAAAATCTGTTCTCCATTGCTCATGAATTGAGATTCTATTAATAGAGAAAAGTATACTTTTCAGTAGACCTTATATAAGGGATTATTTAATTTTATTCCCAGGCAATATGAGAAATAAAATAAAATTATGGATTTGTGAAATCTTGAAGCAATCTTGTATTCAGGATTCAGACATTTTACACAATGTTTTTTAAAAAATCATATAGGATGCATTACATAATAGATTTGAGAAACATGAAAAGGATTTCAAATACAGTGTTCTATATAGCACTGTTGAAAATAAGTTTTAAGCTAAATACAAAAGCATTCTATATTTAAATGTGTTTGTGATAAAAGGATCAAATCAAATTGAAATGTTTTTAACATGTACTTCCCAAACTATCTAAATACATTAACATGAGTTATAACTCTCAAAAAGAAAAATTGCATAGTTTCCGTAATACATTTGGACACAGAAATTTTTCCTTTAAGCATCAGATGATTTACAACATCTTGTGTTGTAAAACACTTTGGGATATTATAAAATAACTTTTTCAGCAAATAGATTCAAAATTTCAAATTTCTTAAAATTAAAGAGATAATCCTTATGTTCACTACTTTAATGTAAATACTTTATTTTGTGTGTAAATGATACATATGCATGATTTTGTATTAAAATCTCAATGATTAAATAAGATATGACTACAAATTTTTCTGTCACTTTTACATGCTCAATCTTACTGATTATAGGTAAATTATTGCTCTTTATTATAAAATGAAAGTTGTACAATGCATGCTATGTATTTATCTGATATTCTTTTTCCCAAAATTTAGTTATGTATGTCCACCTCTTTATCACTGCTACACTCTCCGTTCTCTTCCTCTCTTCTTCATATTCCTTGATGGATGGTACATATCCCTGTGCAGTTAAAGTGATCATCATTTCTTAGACTATTATGATTTGTAGCTAACCCCCAAAAGTGGTACTTTATTTTTATACATTATTCTGGCTTATTCTGCATTAAATGATTATATGTGTGTCTTTTTAGTTATCCATATGACCCTTACTTACTTGTATTCAAAACTTTTAATCTAATCTAAAAAGAATCCATTTGTTGTTCCTTCTACTACACTCTCCTACTTCCAACATTTGACTGCACTTAGCCTTTTATTTTGACATTCTTTCGCTTCTGTTTGAGTATTTAGCCTGCAGTTGTCAGATTATTGTTTAAAATACTGATCACACCCAGGAAGGCCTTGACTGTGAAGGTTTGCATTCCGTCAGTATTCCAACACCATTCTTTTTTGGTTGCTATTGCAAAAGTGCATGTTTTGGGGAAAAGGCACAAGGACTGGGACCCAGTGGATCGTATACCATGCCTGAGAGAGCAGTGTTCATTTAGGAAAACCCAATTAGAAGTAGTAATATCAGGTGTAAACGTGTCGTCTTGTCCTTCTCATACTAGTGTAGCAAAGATGACCGTAGTCAAGGTGCTCTGACTCAGAAGAGAAACTCTTCTTGAAAGCTGTGTAGGTACTTTTTAAATTGTATTTATTTATTTTTTGGTGGTACTGGGGTTCCTGAAAACCGTTCTACCTCCAGGCTACACTCCCAGACCTATTTTTATATTTTTATTCGGAAACAGGGTCTCTTAAACCAGCTAGGCTGGCTTTGAACCTGAGCGATCCTCCTGTCTCAGCCTCCCAAGCACGCGGATTACAAGCGTGCGCCACCACGCCCAGCTCTGTAGATACTTTTTAAGGTGCAGAAGGAGGGGCCTGGCCTGCCTCCTCCCAAAGTGTGATCTGTAACCGGATACATTGGCAATGTTTCTTGAAAGAACCTGGCTTGTGCTCCGTCACCGAACTCAGTGCCTGATCAGATGTGGCATTCGTCTCTCAGCCACAACTTGTTTCCACAGATTTTCAAAAGAACAGCTCCTTGGTGGGTAATCCAAAATGCATAGTGAGCTCTCAATATGCATAGTATGTGTATAAATCAAGCTGTGGTAGGTATGCAAATAGCTATGTATATTTGATGAAGTATGTAGGGTGTAAACTGGATAGATGAAGCCATTTCCCTCATCCTTAACATATGCTGGAGTAGTGATAATTTTTCCTGGGGATAAAAGGAGGTCTTTTCTTCTAAAGGTAATTCTTAACCTCACCTGGGGCAAGGCAGTTACAGTGCCATGGCTTTGAGTGCCTTAAAGTTTGTGCCCATGCTCAGATTTCCAAATGGAAATTAACCCTTCGCTCTAATTCGATTTACTCCAGCCAGACTGGCTTACTTTACCTCACATGTGAAAGTCAGTTACTTCTCACCCTCTAAGAAAAACACCTGAACCTGAACAACTTTCTCTGCCATCATATGGTTCCTTCTTGTTGCCATTTAATTTTCTTTTCTTTTTTTTTAACCCATACATCGTAATGGGGTACAAGATGGTAAAGGCATACATGCACACATCACTCACTCAATCCTTCCCCAGTTCCCACCCCATTCCCTCCCCCTCCCTCCTTCTCATCTTTGGCTTAGTGATTGACTTTGGTATGTTTGTTAATGTACACCATGAACATTAGATAATTTCCCTCCCCCCACCCCTTCAGTTAGGTCACCTTATTGGCTCATCTATGGTTTCCCCTTCTTTGTCTAGAGTTTCACTTATGACTCTTTTTCTCCCTGGCTTCTGCATATTGGGGAGACCATCCAATTTATTTCATATGTCAACTTCACTCAGTCTCTGCCCATCTATCTCATCCTTCCATGTCCTTTATTGCGTTAACTGCTATCTCAAAAGATGTTAACTCTTTCTATTCTTTCTGTCCCATCCACAAACACATGAACTTCACAAAAATTAATGAGGCAGCCAGAGGACGTGGGAATAGGAGCAGTTGAAAAAAGCCATCTGTGTCTCCTTTAGTGAGGTGCGTAAAGGTGAGCAGGGAGTTGAAAGGCCAGCACCTACCAAAACATCAGCACCCACAAGCTCATGAGATCACAATTCAAGTTCAGGACTGAAATTGGTCAAAAGACATCGATTCCCCGAGACTCAATTCTGAGAAATTATAAAAGAGTAGATGGGGAACCTCGGTAAGGCTTAAAAGCCCACATCTCAAACGCCTCAGTGGTTTCTCTCTTTTGAGAACACCTCCCCTCACCCCCATATAGGGGGGCATTTTTTATCATATTTTTTTTAACATAAACTTTCCTTTTTCTATAGCCTTCATGAGTCTTTGGACTTCATTTGTCAAAATCTCAGGACATGAACCGTAAAACAGGAGGCATCCCTGTTTCAAAAGGATCCCCTTTTGTTCCTCATTTTGTCCCCAGAGACTACAGTAGCCCCTGAGATTGAGCAGATGCTCTCCAATGGAATGAGAGAATGAGAAGAGATGACAGCCAATAGCGAGGAAGGAGGAGACTTCACTTTCTGGCTTCTTGCACTGGAGCCTGTACTATTGTGTATGAGTCTTTAGAGACAACTGTCAGTTTTTGAACCCACAGTAAGTCAGGAGAACCAGATAACTGCATAAAAAGGAGGTAGGGTCTAGTGCAGAATGTTGGGGGGTGACTGGAGATATTCCATATATTATTAAAATACCTTCAGCCGGACGTGGTGGCGCACGCTTGTAATCCCAGCATTTGGGAGGCTGAGACAGGAGGATCATGGTTTGAGGCTAGCCTCAGCTACTTAATGAGGCCCTTTGCAACTCAGTGAGACCCTGTTTCAAAATAAAGAATAAAAAATAGGGCTGGGGATGTAGCTCGGAGGTCAAATGCCCCTGGGTTCCATCCTCAGACCCAGAAAAAAAAAAAATCCCTTCAGGGGGTAAAGAACTGGATCTCATAATGATCAGGAACAGAAGCTGCATTAAAAAGTGCAAATGAGAGGTACAAAGTTCTTCTGTATCCAAAGAAATAAATATTATTATAAATGATAAATAATAAAGAAAATTGCTGTAATTCTCATTAGTTTTTTTTTTAGTTTTTATATTCTCTGTTAGTAAACAACACAAGCAAATAATGTTTTAAAGTTTATTTTATTCCCCTCTGGAATTCTTTTTTTTTTTAATGTAGGAAATAAAAGTGGTTAAAACAAAAATATTGAAACAGAGAGCAATGTTGGATTATTTCTTACTTGCAGTTTAATGTAATGGAAGTACTTAATGGCTGAGCAAATAGAATAAATTTAAGTAATGACTCTTTAATTGCCAGCTACATTCTAAAGTTTCTAAATAAAAAAACTTTATATTTAATATTGTGGTGGCCACTTAAATACAGAGTGTTTCTTTATCCAGGACATTTATTGATTCACTATCAATTGGTACATACTTACTTTATTATGTTAGCACAGAAACTCACTAAAAACCATAAGTCTGTATAATACAAGTAGGAGAAATGCTAGACACTTAAATAGTTCATATATTCATTAATTACCTTTTGGTAGAAATTGTGAACTAGTACATCTTGTATAGAATATCTTAGATTCATTGTTACTTATTTAGAGAATTCTAATAAGCAATTAAGAGATTCTTCTTTGGTTTGTCTTCTGTTTATTTTACCAACTTCTTTGTCATTTAATTTCAAGAACAATTTGTGGGAATTCAGCTGCAAATTGGTAAGAAAAATTGTCAATGTCTGCTTATGGCCTTTTTTCTTTTCCTGTTGATATTGAGTTAAAATAATCAATATTTTCCTTTGATTAAAAAATAATCACTGAGGATTTTGATGTCTGTAGTTTAACAGCAATATCATTTTCATCTGAGAGCCTTCATTTTATATGTCATTTTCTTAAATCCTTGTTCTGCTATAACGTAGACTTGGTAGTAATAAGATTGATAAAAACCTCAGAGATAGAAGAGGAAGGGATTTTCACTAACTTTAGAATTAGAAGACTTTTCTTGTAATTTTAGTATATGTACATGTGTCTCTTCTTTGACCTCTTATAAGCTTTTTATCTTGTTCTCTTCCTTTAAACCTTTAATCTAGTTTTAATTAGTTAATTAATTTATTTATTTATCTATTGTGGTATCTGGTATTGAAGGGCATCCTACTTTTGAGATACACCCTCAGTTTTATTTTATTTTATTTGTTTTGTTTTGAAACATGGTCTTATGATGTTTCTGAGGCTGTCCTAGAAGCTGTGATCCTCCTGTCTTAGCCTCCCAAGTACTGGGAGGACCAACTTGTCTTGTGTTTGAGGAATGTGGACGTCTCTGTCATCTTACATATAGAGCTGCATCTCCCCTCTCTCTCTCCATCCTTTATCACCTTTTTCTTCTTAGCTAGTCTCCCAGGGCTGGGGAGGTCTTTTAGCTCTCTGATGTAGTGCTTAGCTCACCAAGCATTAAGATCTAGAGGCCAAGCAAAGCTGGCTTACCAGGGGTATTAGACCTCAGAACCAAGGCTGGCCACTGTGGGTCCATGGACAAAAGGCTTACCCTATTGGTTCACACAAAGTTCAGACAGCTGACTCCATAAAAGGAAGAAAGACCAAAGCATGTCTCTGAGGTCGCACCAGTACGGTGAACACAAAGCCTTGCACTGGTCTTTCTGATCAGGACTTCATGGGAGCTGCTTTTTGGACCTCTTAGGTCTATCTAGATTTTTTTAATTATTTCTGCAAAATTCTGGTGTTGTATATAATTTTCTCTTTCTTGACATTACTGCATTCTGTGTTTTTAATTGCCTTTCTACGTTGAAGTGGAATTTTATTGTGTTTTATTTTCTCATAGACTTGTACTTTTAACCATGTGAGAGTGGCTTCATTTTTTGCTTGTGGACTCAATTAATCTACATGTTGATGCGTATGATTAGAAGGTTTCCCTTTCCACGGGATTCTAGAATATCCTCGAACATTGCATCTATAGAAAAGTCCAAGCCAGAGAGTTCCCAGATGAAAGAGAATCAGCCCTTTGTCAGCCCCAACTGAAATTAGGCAGAATAGAAGCCAAACATCTTAAAAATACATTCCTCAAATTTTAATATAAACTTGGAGCATTTCAGATAAGGAATAAAAAGTCTTTTATTTTGTATAATAAAATTATACAAAATAAAATAAGGCAAAATAAATAAGGCAAAAGTATTTTGCCTTAATATTAAGGCAATCAGCAAAAAGAAAAAAAAATTTCACAGAAAAAAATAAGAAAAAAAACTGACTCAAGATGACAAAAGAAAACAACTTAAATAAAAGAATATAAAGATTACCATAGATCATAGCAATTCTCCAATACTTGGTACTTGCTCAAGTATTTTTTATATGCCACTACTGTTTCTTTAAAAATTGGTTTGATTTCTATGAATATATGAAATAAAGATCACCTAGAGCCAAATACCATGAAAGCAGAAATCACATTTGTCATTTTTTTTTTTTTTTTTTTGCATTTGGTACCCCAAGCAGAGTGCCTGGCCTATAGTGTAGAGTCAAATATACTTATAATGTACATGAAAACTCAAAAAATGAATTTTATAGGAGCAAATATTAGGGAGAAGAATGTTTTCTCAAATAATCAAGAATCTAAAGCAATCAATATGCCACCTAGGGTAATAGGACACTCTTACCATGGCCTGTAAAATTCATTATCTAAGATTTTATAATTTGGTGTCTCTCTACTTTATCAGAAAAGCTACCATACATATGAATTACATTGTTTATTTTAGTAATTTAGCCAACATCAACCACATAAATGCATTTAGTAAAAATTGAAATGGCCTGAAATAGGAATAAGAGGAATCAATAAAATCTTTATTGTTTCTGAGCTGAAGTAAGTCTGGGCTCCTACTCTGGCTGTCAATCAACTCAAAGTGTGTCCCTTTGTCAATGATTAATCATTCTGGCCTCAAATTATGACTTCTAAAATTTAAATGCAAGTAGGGACTATTTTTAAATTGTTATGAAATAATAATATTTTATGAGAGAAGGGATTGATTCTTCATCTCAGGATCCACAGAGTCCTGGCTTATGGGAAATAATTTCAGCACAAACCAGTGAGAGATACAGACAGAGCTTTATATAGAAAACTAAGAAATACATATTCAAGGAAAAATATGGATTACCTAAAGAGTGAGAGAGGTACTGGGGAGGTGCATGGCTCTACTTCTATAGGAGACTTTTTTTATTTTTTTGTACTAGTAATAGAAGCCAGGAACATTCTACCTGTAAACTACATGTCCAGTTCTTTTTATTTTTCATTTTCAAACAGGATTTTGATAGGTTGTTGAGCATCTCGTGAATTTGCTGAAGTTGGCTTTAAACCTGTGATCATTCTGTCTCAGCCTTACAAGTGCTAGAATTATCGGTGTGCACCATAATGCTCAGGCAGAATTATAGTCTCCATTATTTGATCAATAGATGAGCTGGAAATTTCCCTAAATTAGGTCATTACAGATACTATTTCCATCTTATTAACAGTGCATAGGGCAATTATAGTTTTTTTTGTTGTTGTTGTTAACTCAAAGAACCTCATTTCCCAGGTTATAGGAGAGGAAGGCCTAGTAATTAGAACTGGTTTATCACCAGATTGTTGCATTAAAGTTATATTTTGCTTTTTCTTCCTATCTGTCTTCTTTTTACCTATTTCTTCTATCCTATATCAATAATACTGGTAATACTTAAAATTATATAAACTTATATATATTTATATGAGTATATATAAAGTGTAAATATTATTGCAATTTTGCTGTTACATTTCATACTTAAAGTTGACTGAGAAATAGTTGGCTTTTTATGATTCTAAATTTGTAAACATTTCTATGAAATTTTTGTTTAAGCAGTAAAAGTCTTAAAAAAAAAAAAAAAAAAGATGGGCCAGGGTTCGTGGCACACACTTTTGATCCCAGCATTTGAAAGGCTGAGACCAGAGGACTGAGGTTCATGGACTGCCTCAGCTACTTATTGAGGACCCTTGCAACTCAATGAGACTACGTTTCAAAATAAAGAATAAAAAAAAAAATAGGGTTGGAAGTGTAGCAGTAGGTAGAATGCCACCACCAAACACTATTAAAATTATTATTATTAACAGATATTATATTAAATAATAGAAATTTAAACACAGTAATAACAATAGTAGTGAAAATGACAAAAATGTCCCAAATACATAATAATGGACATTTTTTTCTGGTTTATCTTTATAAAATTAAGAAATTTTAATAGGCCTATGAGTTAGTAATATTAACTTACCTGTTTCATAGATAAGAAATATGAGATCTGAAGATGATAAACTTACCCCCAAATTACTCAGTTAATATATACCTGAGTTTTAAATGGAATCTAATCACGTTTTACGATCTGTGCCATCAACAAGTTGTCAGTCTAGATTAAAGAAGGAGATCTAAATAAAGATTACAACTAAAAGTGACAAAGCAAACAAGTTTATGTCCAGATCAAAATTCTTCAAAGGCATTTGAAATAATATTATGAACTAGGTCTTACAGGATGCATGAACATCCCCCAGATACATAGGATGAACGTTTGTATGCTGGAAGCCAGAGACATTCTCTAAAGGGTGCAAGGAATATAACAACTGACACAGGAAAAGTAAAAAAATTAAATACATTAACTAACAGTATGGGAATATCATGCTAGTGGCAACTAGGAAAATCACTTCATCTGTGACACAAATGTCTTTGTGATTCGTGCAAAAATAAATACTTATATGTTACAGGACATTGGTCAAAACCCAAAATCATAGCTTATAAGATAAAAACTTAAACTCTCTTTGCTTAGCTTAGCAAGAAATATTTTCAATGATGGGGTAAGTAGGTCTAAGAGACCACAATAAAAGTCAGAGTAAGGCTACTCTTTTTAAATTTATTTTTATTGGTGCATTGTATTCATACATCATAATGGGGTAAAAAATTGTGTAGACATACATGCACACATCACCCAGTCAGCCCCTCCCCAATCCCCACCCCATCTATCCCCTCAGTTAGGTTGTCTTATTTGCTCCTTTATAGAATTGCCTTTTTCATCTAGAGTTCCTCCTATGACCCATTCCTCCTTAGCTTTCGGATATTAGGGACAGCATCTGATTTCTTATTAAGTGATGGAAATACAGTGGAGATAAAGATGACAAAATAGATTGAAGAACAAGATAGACTCCATTGTTTTTCTGTGTGTAGTACTGGGGGTTGAATCCAGAGGGATTTTATCTCTGAGCTGCACTCCCAGACCTTTTGATGGAACCGAGGGTATTCTACTTCTGAGCTACAACCCCAGCCCTTCTTTTTCTTTTTCTTTTCTTTTCTTTTCTTTCTTTTTTTTTTTTTTTTTTTTTTTGTCTGCAGTACTGGGGATGAAACCCAGGAACATTTTACCTCTGAGCTACACCCCCAGCCCTATTTTTATTCTTATTTTGAAAAAGGGTCTTACTGATTTGCAAAGGGCCTCCCTAAGTAGTAGCTGAGGCTATCCGTGAACCTTGATCCTCCTGTCTCAGTCTCCCAAATGCTGGTATTACAAGCGTGCGCCACCATGCCTGGCTTAGTCTTTGCTTTTGAAACAGCATCTCATTAGGTTGCTGAGAATCTTGCTATATTTCTGAGGCTATCCTTGAATCTTCCTGCCTAGTCCCTTTAAGTACTGGGATTGCAGGTATGCCACTATGCCTCACCAGGCTGTACAATTAATAAGAATTTTTATAGTAATGCTCTGTGCAGAGTGAGAAATTAGAAGGAGTCACTGGTCATCAGAGGTTTTTAGTGCTTTCTTTTTTCTGTAGTGTTTGAATGACATTCTAATTTACTATAGAAGGAATCTTGAATATGTATGTCTTGAAGAAGGTGTTAATGAGTTAAATTTTAAGCATTTGAGCCTTATATTTCTAGATAATATAAGTATAAAGTTATCTAATACAACAACAGAAAAACAAGTTTTGAACACTATAAAAATAAAATATGAAGATGGAGATTTTAGAATAAATACCTATTCTAGTAACTCTAGTAACTGAGGCTATTAAGCAGAATTTGATGTCGTCTTCTTAGCATGAACTGCTAAATTTTTGCTACTATGTAGTTTTTGTTGTAGTTTTTCTATTTTGCTTCCTAATCATTTTAACTGGGTAACAGATTACAATGGTAAGACAAGGATATCACAGGTTCAAGGTAAGGTTCAACAACTTCTACAGCAACTTAGTGAGACTCCTTTTCAAAATGAGAAATAAAATAGGGCAGAAGGTATAGCATGAAATTAGAATGTCCCTGGCCTCAATCCCCACCCAGTGACACACACACATACACACACACACAGTTTCACACAAACAACCAGCTTACTCTCATGTCTTTTTTGATTTTTCTCAAAGTGTTTTGGTCTCTGCAGTTATTAAAAAAAAGAAAAATAATCCTTTTCAGTATTAGTCTGTCTAAATCATACTCTTACTAAGATCTTTCCATAAATACCTTACCCTTACTTTATATTCTTTACAAATGGCATTGTTATATCTCATCTTTCAATAAATCAAGCTCAGAGGAAATGGAGCATTTGCTTCATTCACATTTAAATCTATGGTTCCTAGCCCAGTTTCATGCACTCAGTGTGAAGAACAATGACTGGAAATAAGAGGTTAAACAGAACAAAGCCTGATCTACCTTCATTTAGCTATTGAGTGAATAATCGAGTTAAAATTTTGTCTGAATAAGATGTTAAGAAAATACCATCAAAATCTTTTATTAAACATTTAAATATTATTTCAATATGTAAGAAAACTTTCAAATATTTGCTTGCAGTTTTTAAGTCTGCCTAGAGGAACTGCATAACTCTTGACAAAAGTTATATAAACACAATTAAATTCTCTCTGTCCACATTATATCATATAAAATGGCACTGAATGGTTTGGGGCCAATTTGGAGACAATAATTTGGTATTGTTCAACTTTAATTATTTGTTGATTAATTATGCAAAATCAATTTTTGATGTGCAGTAAGACTGGCGGTATGGCTTGGAGGTAAAATGCCCCTGAGTTCCATCCCCAGTACCTCAAAAGAAAGAAAAAAGAAACAGCAACAATTGTTCAGCCTGCCCTTGTTTATAGCAAATCTTTGTAAAATATATTCATTTATATACTCATTTACATTCATTCATTTATTTTTTGGTGCTGAGGATGGAACTCAGGGCTAGTCTACCTGTGAGCTACACCTCCAACTCTTTTATTGAAACAGGGTCTTTACTAGGTTGGTTTTAGTCTGTTTCTGAAGCTTACCTCAAACATATAATCCTCCTATCTCAGCCTCCCAAACTTGGATTACAGATATACACCACATGCCCAGGTCTAAGCAGGTTTTTTGGAGCCAAAGTGTTTTAGAGTTTTAATTTAAAAAATTAATTCTTCCAATTACTCTTTGGGTGGTCTCTGAAATTTACTTGAATTTTTTTCCTTTAGGTTCTTATTTTTACAATAAGAATATTAGCTCTCAGTTTCTATGTTTATTGATTAGAGTAAATAAAACAACATATGCACAAAGCAGAAAAAGAACCTTCTATAGTGAAAATTTTATTGTTGTAGGCTTGGATTAGTCTAAGAGGATCCTATAATGCACACATCTTTAAAAGTCCAAATTTTATGAACTATATATCTTAAAGTGGAGCTAGGCATAAAGATAACATTTGTATATACTTATAAAAGATTTCAAAATTGAAAATTACCAAAAGTCAAATTTCTGGGAAGATAGTGACCAAGAGAAGTGTCTTACTGACACTTGGTCTCTATCACCATGAAAACAGCATCATGACAAAAGAAAGAAACCAGCATAAATTTGAACAGAGCACTGAGAATTGAAAGGCCAGCCTCAAAAAGTAGTAAGACTCTCATCAACCTACTGAGACCTTGTTTAAAAAAAATAGGGCATAAGGAATGGGTGTGGCTTGGGTATAGACTGCCTTTGGGTTCAATTCCCAGCAACACAAACACATATATGATACCATAATAAATATGTATTATCAGGATAAATTTTGTAATTGGCATTGTATTTTTACATAAATTATATAATCTTTTCTAATTCTACGCTATAACCCTAACCTTCTTACTTGTTTTGAAACAGGGTCTCACTAGGTTACTTAAGAACCTCACTAAGTTTCTAAGGCTATTAATGAACATGCAATCCTCCTGTCTCAGCCTTCCAAGTATTGGGAATATATGTATGCACCACGCCAGGCTTTATTCATATCCTTTAACGTTGTTATATCTAGGTATATTTTATATGATTTTAAAGACACATAAAAAGTAATATAAATTAATATATGTAAAAAATTAATTAGTAGGATAAGATTGTTCCTTGCAGCCAAGCCTCTGGTTTCAAACTATCATTATTTTTTTCTTACTGTATCACATTAAACCTAATGAAATCAAGAGGAAATCAAATGCTGTTCATGGGAATCCTGTTAAGACCATGACTGGTGGTTTGCTTTGTAGCATATGCAAGGCTCTTGGACATCTCTAATTATTCACCTCAGCCTCTTGGCTGAACCTGAATACATTTTATCCTCACAACCTTTTACAATGCGCTTTATCTTGGCAATAGCTATTATTGAGACAAAGATGATGCAGGATGGAGTCTGTCTTCTGCTATAAAGAGGGTTGGGAACATTCCAAGTAATGTGTAAATCTCATTATTTGCTAGCGGAAACATTAGGAGTTTAATAAGAATGTAAATAACTGCCAACAAGACTTATCACTTTCTTTAACAGAGAGAAAAAACAAACTCTTAAGGATCAATGCTCTTTTATAAGTTTTCAGAGCAGTGTGACAGTAAAGGAAAGATTTGCACGCAGATGCGAAATGAATCTACATTTACTCTTAACCTCCATTATGATGAGAAGAGAGAATCTGCAGTCAGCTCATCCTGGGGACTGCTCTTCACACTCAGTATTAGTCCCACGTATAAAAATGGACTTGGCAATACTCTGCATAGGTATTCTATTCTGGCATACTGTAGCACCGAGGCTAATGGTAGCATATTCAAACAAAAATGCAAAATTTGTTCCTTTCCAATAGACATAAAAATCTATATTTCCCAGTTATGAACCTTTATGGTTTTCCTTGCTTGCATCTTGTTTGAAGTAATAGGCTGGTTGACTTTTATTGTGAATATTAAAAAGAAGCAGGATAAATTGAATTTAAAACATTTAATTTCCAGTCGTTCTTCAACATTGATCTTTTATTCAGTACTGTATGAGGAGGTTTTAGGTTAAAGAGAAATATGTATTTTTTTTGGTGCACTGTTTCTTAATAGTAATCATACTCTTCAGACATTAGCTAGGTCCTACGCATCAATATTCATTCTCTTGTTAAACATTTAGATCGTTAAGAGTAAACATTCACCCCAGTCTTGTGTTTAATATGTGTGTTTAATGTGACATGAATATAAAAGCTGTTTTTTGTTTATGTACCGATTACAAAAAAAAATTATGTTTCAATGACAGCAGGCCAAATGACTATCAGAGAAGCATTTTATAATGCTGGCATTGTGAATCAATATTAAAAATTTTTAAAAAAATGCTCTATCTCAGCACACTGAAACTAACTTTGCTTGACTTCTTTCTGTCTCCCAAATGTCATTTAAATGCTGGTCAAGGAAAACTCAAGAATGGTCACATTGCACTTCTTTCTCTGTGTTTAAAACTGTCATGTACATAGTTTCTATTGTTATCAGGATCATTATTAGCATAATTACTCAATGTGCTAAGATAAAATAAAGTACTTGATATAAGCATGCACATAATGGCCAGCAATTTTAATTTACCAGGGCAAAAAATGCAAATGAAAACTCACTCAAGGCGACATAGCGTATATTTTGTGTTCAAAAATAGTAATGCTGACAGTGATTATGTGTCCACGGGCGTACCACTAGAGTAGAAGACCTATGTAGAAACTACAGTTCTTCCCCCAGTACACGTCCTTCTACTAGCAAAAATAGACAATAGTCAATATGAGAAAAATGGTATCAACAGAGGAAAGGACTGAACAAGCAGGACTAAATAACACAGGGTCTCTTTCAGAGAGGGACTTTGGTACCCAGAGAAGCTCAATGATACGACCCCATCAAAGAGGGAGCATCAACGGGACAGTAGCCCTGACTGGAAGGAACCATTGCCTGGACAATGGAAGATCACTGTGGGGACAGAGATAAGAAAATAGATAAACATCATCAAAGTAAAATGGCTTATTACCTTACAAAAGGATAGTGAATCTATTAAGGAAGATTGGATTAATCAGAAGGAAGCTGTGAAGGCCATGAGCTAGACACGCATGGTGGAGACCTGTAATCTGAGTACTTGGGAAGCTGAGACAGGTGGACCACAGATTTGAGGTCACCCTCAGAAATTTAGCAAGACCCTCACCAACTTAGCAAGACCTTTTTTCAAAATAAAATAATCAAGGGTGAATTCCTTCGAACCACCCCCTCATCTTTAGCATGGGGCTTTGATTGTCTTCTGTATTTCTGTCTTTTTAATATTTCTATCTATTTAATAAACTCCTTTAAATCTTCAAAAAATAAATAAATAAAAAGGGCTAGGATGTAGCTCAAAGGAAGAATGACCTTACAATATTTAATCCTTTTACCACAAAAATGGAAACAAACAAAACCAAAAAGACCCTTAGAGCCAAAGAATCCAAATTCTTACAGTTTTAATGATTAAATGACTGGTTTATTTTATTTACTACAACATTTAATAAAAAGCAAGGTCAAAAATCATGACTTCAATCAGTTGATATAGCTTGTCCTTTTCTAGATTATAGAGCTCTAGAGGGAAAATCTGTAGTCAGTTTAAAAATACAAAAAAAAATTGCTTAATATTTGGCATGATGAATTTTTATAAAAACTGGCAGCCATTTTTCTTTTTCAATCTATCCTCAGGGGTCTTTGAGTGGCACACATCTTCAGCCCCTTTTCACGGTGAATTCCAGTCCCTGCTTTTCTTCTTCCTGCATATTGCTTTGAAAGCAACATTGATATTATGGTTCCTGCCTACCATTTAAGATAAATTGCCTTGGCCAGCACAGCATTGACATTGGGCTGATGTGGTAAAGCCGGTCACCAAGCTGTTCTTACTGCTGGAATCTCTGGAGCCCATGAAGAAGCTACATGGTAGTCTTTGCTCAAAAATTAAGGTTAGTAAGCCTCTGTGTCCCTTTTTTGGATCCAAATTACATATCTTAAAATTTGGGCTCCTAAAGATGAGTATTCACTCTCTAATAAGATCTTCTTACAAAATGGCTCTACATAAACTTCTGTACCAATCGAGGCGCTTATAAACATTTCAAAACTCTCTATATAAATACGCTTCCTTAAGCCTTCAGACTGAGTCCAAGTGTTCATTATTATCCTAAGTACAGCAGAAGTAGAGTGGAGGAGATCTCTCAGTTTAAAGCTGGAGGAATTACTAGTAATTACAGTGAAAACCTGCCCTGCAGTGACCACATGTCTGATAAGGTTCCTCATGCAAATATTCAAGTGGTAGCAGAAAGAAGGGAGGAGAGAAAGAGAGAGGGGGGACAGGAGAGAGGGAAAAGGAGGAGAAGGAGAAGGAAGGAAGGAAGGAAGGAAGGAAGGAAGGAAGGAAGGAAGGAAGGAAGGAAGAAAGGAAGGAAGGAAGGTAGATAGGTTGGTTGTTTTCTGTGTTCTTTAAATTGAATTCTAAATTTGGCATTATATGCTAAGCCTGTTAGGAATCATGCTGTCGTTTCTTTTAACCTCTTACAGTAGGTTCCTATTTTCAGCATCCCATTTCAAACCCAAAGCCCCACAATTTCAATGCAAAAGTCACTCTGATTTTCTTACTCTCCCTTCCTATCAAATATCACAAGACAAAAAAAAAAAAATCCTAACAATAGCTGGAACAGTTTCCAACCAGAGTGGACATTTATGAGGAGGGAGGTTACTTTCAAGTATGTGGAAATGTATCAGGTAGAGAGATATAAACTTTGGTCTGCTGACTGGGGGAAAAGGGCAGAAAGCATTTTATACCATTTTAGAGCTTAGGTATAATTATGCACATATAGATGTCAGACAGAATAACCCTTGTAAGGAGCAATAAATGTCTCCAAATCATTTTATGAACCTTTTTTTATTTGCCATTATTGGAAAAGTGACCTTTGCAAAGCTGGTTAATTCATTTAAGTTATTATAACTTTGAACAATACTTAGCGAAGAGAGTTGTTTTTATTACTATAAGATTGTCCTGTTAACAATCAAAACAATTCTCAGGAGAAACTGTGAAGGAATAAATGTCATAACTGACAGTCTTCGTTCTTCCTAATTCTGTTAAGCTAGTGCAAAGATTTTTTAAAGGCACCCTGTTATCCTTGTATTGTAGTTTCACAAAATCATAAACTCGGAAATGACTTTAGAGATAATCTTATTTTATAATTAGAGGAAATCTTATCCAAATAATTTAACACGAGTCAGTGGGTTGATCTCACAAGCTCAGAAAGCCTCTTAATAAGATATCATGACTAGAATATGAGGTATTCAATTTGCCACCTAGTTTTTTCTCTGCTGACTTATATCACTTTCCTAAAATCTCAGATTAGGACATATTTGCATATGTCTACATGATAATGGTACAGAACACAAGCTCCAGCCTGTTACAAGCTGTGTAACATTGGAAGAGTTATTTAAACATTGTGACTCAGTTTGCTTATTAGAAAAGGAAACAACAACTAAATTCATTATCTTTTGACTTAAAAATAATAAAAAATAAATTTAGTATATTTGCATGAATTTTATATGCCCCAGATATAGCAGCGTATCAACCCCTTTTTTCACAGACATTTTTACTTTCTTATTTTACAATTGTGTCCATTTAAAAAGACAACACCATCATTTTCTTAAGGTTTGCAAGGTAATATAGTCTTCGGTAACTCTTTTGCTTTTAGTTACATTTAACTGTAGCATATTTTAGTTGTATTGGGGGCTTTTTTTTTAGGTCTTGTTAAATTGAGTTTTCCCTGACATTTAAAACTCTGTACTATGATCTTTGGAAAATAATTAGAAGGTTTTTTTCAGCAAACTACTAAGAAAAAAATTTTGAAAAGTTATTCAAAGAGCCACATTGTAGCTATGAGCTAATATTTTTTCCTATAGCTAACTGAAGAGTTTTCTACTCTTTTTATATGTATTTCACATATTTTGTGTATGGTAAAATTCAGATGTGTCCCCAATTTCTCTGCTTTACCTTCCTTTACCTTTGTTAATCCAGTTTTAAATTGATGTGTGATCTTTCAGGAGCACTTTACATTTTTCCTAAATCTTTCCCAGTTTGTATTCATAACAATTTATTTCCAGTTGATAACAACTTAAATTCAACCACATATATAATTCAACATTTTACTTTTTTGAACACATACTTTATCAGTGTTACTAGTTATGTCTTCTATATTGTTTCCATGAACATTTTTGATATTTATACTTATTCTTTTTTCTAATTCTATACTATAGTGATTTATGTACCACCATTGTGGTATGATAGCATTCCATATTTACCCTTATCATCAAGAAACTATATTGCAGTCAAACACTTCGAACAGAAAAAAAAAAAACTCATAAAATGTGTATACATTCAAATCGAAGCTTCAGTGCATGTCTCAAAAGTAAATAGGAAAGGCAATCCATAGGCTACTGTGTTTTATTTTTATTTTCTGAAGTTCTTTCTGTACATAACTGCTTATTGACTTTCATGTACTTATTTCAGTAGAGGCTATTAAAATTTAAGACAAAGAAAAGAGAAGTTTTAATTACTCCTTTTGACTAGTACAATATACTTGTGAATATTAGTAATATGCATTTTTGGTCCTTGCTTTTTATTTTTATTTTTGCTTTATCATTTTTATTATGCTTTTACTGGTGCCTTATAGTCTCCCATCATAATATCAATCATGTGGACAGTGACATACATGCACATAGCACTTACTAGCCTCCATCTCCCTATCTCCTCCTCCTTCCCCATAAAAAGTACTGAGATTGAAATTGGTATTTTTACAGATGTACATTTAGTCGATGGTAGTTATCTTTAATGATCCTCCCTCCGCCCCCATTGCCTTTGACCACATCACTAGCGCAAATGAGATTTATCCTACGCTCCCTGGATTCTCTCTGGTCTCCCAAATTACTCCCTAGTTTGCACATATTAGAGAAAACCTATGATCCTTCGCTTTGTGTAGTTGGCTAATCTTACTTAACATATTTTTCTCCAAGTCCATCCATACTTTTTCTTTATTGCTTAGTAGAATTCCATTGTTTGTATATATCACCCATTTACATTTCTGCTATCAACTTAATTACCAGTTCCCAAGAAGGTTTAAGTGAATTCCATGTCCAGACACATGATAAAGTATCTCCTCTATGCATTTTTGTCATCAAATTTCATATTAGTGGATTGTACCACTTGGAAGGAATTGTGGGAGCAGAGATAAATGAAGGTGACTCCATCCTACGAAGACATCAAGGGAAGCCAACGTTAAAATCTTTCCTGGAACCCACTAAAACTCTCGGATCTGTCAGAATGCTTTCCAGCATCCTTCTAAGTCTGCAGGGACAAAGTAGATGTTGGTCCTCAGAAGACGGAAGAGAAACCGTAGCAAATATTATTAAATCGACCTGCACATCAAGCAGCAGCTGACTGTGGAATAAATGGGCTTCTCCTCACTTTTGCCTTGTAAACCTTGCACACGTGTGTGTAATTAGCGAGTATAACCTGAAACTATAAATGTGAAGGCGACATTGGGAAACACTAAGAGATAACGTTGGAATTGTGGTAGCAAATTAAGAGCAGGCACATCCAAGTGAGAATACACTGCTGCTGCTACCCATTTTCAGGTTGCGCTAAGTAACCCGGCAAACTAAGCCTTTATAGATAGGTTCTCCCTCCATCAACTGGACTTAAGGAATCCCCTAGAGGTAGTAATTATATGCTGAGGAAAAAGCCACAGAGAAGCAAATTAGAAGTGATATGAGATTTTGAGCCATTATGTATGCAATTTACTTGTACTTTCAGATATTGAGTAGGCATATTTTGCAAATGCCATTTCAACTCAAAGTAGCCTAGCGATAAAGGTGAATATTGATTTAAAGGCCTCAGCTATTGCTTGAAAACAAGTGAATTGAAAAAAAAAGGGAAGCTAGTATGAAAAGTCGTAAGACACACCACTAAAATCAGAACTGTTGACACTGAATGTCTCAGCAGGACACACTTAAGAAAGTGGCTGCCAAAGCTGGTTTGGAAGTTTGCAGAATTTTCAAAATTATTTGAGAAACATTTAGCAACTGTATATCATTAGGCAGTGATGGAAAAATGTGATTCTTTATAGACTGTCTAGAAGTTGCTTTGTATTTCTTATTTCCCAATCTGTGTGGTTGAAAATACAAAGAATAATCGGTCTGTCTTTGCTTTTTAAATATCATTCACATATCGCTTATTGACAAATTCTAGCCTGAAATCATGTGTACTTGCATTCTTGACAATCATGTGTTTTGAAAGAGATAGTGGTGGTTTTGGGTTGCTATCAGGCCGTCCCTTATATCTATCGCTTTGTTTTTATGGTCTCACTTTATTGTTTTATTAATAGCGATGAGCACCTAACAATAACACTAAAAAAGTTCTGTTAAAATTTAGTCTATAGTACTTTTATTTTTATGTGTCTTATAGATTGGTGGAGGTATATACACATTGATCTTTGCAACACTATTACTTTTTTAGAAAATTTTAATGAGAACACCTGAAGCTTTTTAGATTCAAAATACCATTCTTTATCCTCTTAAAAAAACTTTTCTTAAAGTCAGTTTTTAAAAGCCATTAGAGTAGGATTTTGCAATACCTTCATAAAATTAAAGATATATTAAATTATTTAGACTATCCTGTCATGGTTTGAGATTAAGACTTTCTAAAATACATCTGTGTTGAGTCACCAAAGAAGGTAGTAGTATTCATTTTTCAAAGTTATTCGTTGTAAATGACAGAAAAAAAAAATAACTAGCAGTATTTGAATTTAGGGACTAAAGGTAACAGTTTGTATATTTTTTCTATTTTGATAATGATTTTATAAAGATTAATTATATACATAGGAACATGGAAACTATTTAATATAATTATATATGAGTCCATTTATTTTCAGTCCTCTAACAAAATAGCAAAAGTGGGCAAACTTTAATGGGCCTCCCAGTTTCGGAGGCTCAGAGTTCAAATATCATGGCGCAGACTCTGTTGAGGGCTTCATGGCAGATGGTGGACTAAGTAGGAGGAAGAATCACAGCTCAAAAAGAACGACAGAGAGACATTGGGGTCCCCTGATCCCTTCTCTGCACACATCCTTAATTGGAAACACTAAGCTCTGCCTCTTGAAGGCTCCACAACTTCCCAGTACCTTAAGGACCAAGCCTCTAACATGTGAATGTTTAGGAAAACACATTTCAACCATAGTCAAACCATAGCTACTTTCTTTTTTTGACAATTTGTTCCATTTTGGATTATAGAGCAAGACTAATCTACTGTATTCTTTTTAGTACTACTCGTATTTTATGACAGTCCTGAGTTTTACATTTTTAAGATGAGAAGGAAAGACTATTTGATATTGTAGTACATCTACAGAACTTTTAAAGTGAGAAAGTATGTTATATATTATATAATTCAAGCATAAGAATACATAGTTGAGAAATTATAATATAAATGATATAAATGCATGTGCTTAAAACAATCTGGGGTCAGAATTTGTAGTCAATTTTTTTTTCTGTTTCATATGTTTATCAACTGATATCAATTAATCCAATCTAGTTGGTGAATTTGCATATATTTTCTGTTTATTTTATTTTGTTTGTGGTTTTGTTTTTAATGATTGGGATTCAAATGGCAGAACAAAAAGTGGACTAGTCCACTCTTTGCTGCTAATAACATGATACCACTGAGTGGGTCAGTGTTAAAGAAGAGTGATTCGCTTTGGCTCCTGGTTCTGGAGGTCACAGGCTGACGATGATGGCCAGCTGAAGGAGTTCCTTGAGATGGATGGCATCTCATGGCAAGAGGTGATGCGAACATGGGTATGCCTCCTTATTTCTCAGCTTCTTTCCTGGTACTGCAAGTTGAACTACAGAAGCATTCTGCCTCTGTGTTACATTTTCAGCCCTTTTAAAATTTTTATTATTTTCAAACAAAGCCTTCCTAAATTGCTGAAGGTTTTTCTAATTTTCTGGAGCTAGCCTGAAACCTGCAATTCTCTTGTCTCAGCCTCCCAAGAACTGGGATTAAAGTCCTCTACTGCCATGCCCTGATACTCTCTCTCCCTCCATTTATAATGTCACCAACTTCTAATTATTGGAGCTCTTTTCTGATGATTTTATGTATTCCTAATCACTCCCAGAAGTCCCACCTATAAGCACAGAATTAGCCTAAGCTCCCACTCTCTGAAAAACTCAAAATGGGGGTAAGTGCCCCATAGGAGCCACTGGAAGATACATTCAAACCATTTTCAAAACAGAATAAACATTATTTTCCCAATTCTATTTATAGTTTTCTAAGATTATTCTAAAAGTTATCATGTGGCTTATACAGACATTGAAAAATAGTTGCTTTTATTCACCAAACACATTTGTTTTCTTAATGGACAACAACCGCAGTGTTTGATCTCTACTACAATATTTCTATTTCTAGTGCAGAGACATAAGATTATCTTCAGTTTCCTCTGGCAAATAGCTCAGGGACATCTGGTTGACCTGTAACCACTGGAAGTGAATGAACTCATCAGTGATTTCCAGGCCTGGCCTTTAAATATCCTGCACAACACACCAATTGATTTTCCTCCTCCCCATGGCTAATTTGAAAGCCACATAGACCAAGTTCTGTTAACAGCAAGATGGAGGCAGCTTTGGTCAAAGACTGGAGGAAGGCAGCTCAGGAGAGCCTCGCCAGACTGTAATTGGCTTGAAAGTAAGCTTTTAATATGTTGAGTCTTTCATATTTCAGTATCCATGGGTTATTATACATACCTGAGGTCATCACAATCAGTGTAGGAAAAAAAGATAGTAAGAAACTTCCACAGTATTATTTGTCAGAAATGTTAGATATTAGACTCAGAGAAAAGATTTTATTATTATTTTACCTTATTGAGGCAATTTAAGTTTCTAGGAAAGTATGAGAGAGGAAAGTAAATTGTCATGATGTTAAAAGTACATTAATTAGTAACCAATTAACATAAAAATGTCACATTCTCTTGAAAAATTTGCCTTTTAGAAATGATAAATTACTTTGGTAGAAACCAATCCATTCAAGAACAAACACAACTATTTTGTTAGACATATATCCTGGTAAACTTGAAATATCTATATTTTTCTAATATTGAATTTACTTATTTTTCTTTTATAATAGAAAATGATATGTAAACTTATTCACTAAATAATAAACATTAATTGAAGGCTTTTGAATATTTACTAGTAAAAAGATAAAAGATATATTTTATGAAAGATGACATTTAAAAATTTTGAGGAGCCAGGCTTGGTGGCACATGCTTGTAATCCCCATGCTTGGGAGGCGGAGATCACAGGAGGATCGCACAGAGACCCTATTTCCAAATTTTAAAAAAGTATAAAATAAGTTTGAGAGTATAGCCCAGAGGTAGAAGGGTTTCCAGGAACCCCAATACCACCAATGAATAAATAAATAAATAAATAAATAAATAAATAAATAAATAATAAAATTTTGAGTATACAGGAGTATTGCAGGTTTGCGGCCAGCTTCAGCTACTTAGTGAGGTCCTTTGCAACTTAGTGAGACTCTGTTTGTAAATGAAGAGTGTAGCTTGGAGGTAGAATGACCCTAGGTTCAATTCCCCAGATAGATAAGATAAAGAGAGAATACATATTTTATTAGCAATGGACTTCCCCCAATTTCATAATGCTTTCTTATAATAAAATTAAAATACCACTAAAATAGTCATTTGCAGAAGTCTAGTATTTTAAAAATAAAATAGTGACTTATTTGCCATGTATTTTGCATAAGTTTTGTGGAAGGACAAAATTAATGGAATCTAAACATCATGCCTTTTTCTGACTTTAAAAACATCCACAAGTCACAGATCAGTTATAATATTAACTACTACATCTTAAAGTTTAAAAACAAGAAAGTTCTAGGTTCTTATTTTGCTTCCTATATTGTTACCCAGTTTAAAAAAAAAATCAAAGTGTTAATGTGTAAAATGTCAATGCTTATCTAACATTCTAAAAGGGGAGTGTATGGTATAAATATTAAAAATCATTGCCACTCCATTCTTCCCATTCTCTGTGAGAGGCTTTCTGACCAGTGGCCAATTGTCATGGTCATTTGTGTAGACTTTCTGTCCTGTTGTCAGGACTCTATGGCATTAGAAATGCAGAGAAAGATGACACCAAATTAAGTCATGACAAAATGGCAGAAGTACACTCCCAGTCCGTTTCTTCAAAACTTGTCCAAAATGGTAACTTCTTCCCTGTGATTTAATGCATAGAACCAAGCTTTTCCTTGAGAACAACCTAAAATACCATAATCTGCTGTCAAAAGGTAAGAAGAGATAATCACGTGGCAATATGATAAAACTTTTAATGCTCTCTGCACAGAATTTCTTTAAGAATAAACTTATTGAAAGTCAAATATATTTAGGCTATCAATATTACTTATAGGATCTAATTTTCCACACAAAATATATTGCTGATGAAAGGACAATAATTGTCAATGTGGAAACAATGGATCACAAATTAAGTTCTTCCCACCAGTTGATTGTTTATAATTGATTTAGTTAATTCTGTGGAAGTTATAAAACATTCAAACATATAAAAATAAAATAAAAAATAATTACTAAAGCTAATTTTAGCTCTAATTTTCTCTTCAAGGGGTTCTCCATTTCTTCTAGTCATTGCCATATATAAACTTAATAAAACACACCATGGTTTACCATGGAATTTGCATATCTGAATGTTTACAACAATGGCCCCAGTATTAACTTCTTAGAATATACTCTGACTTACCTTTTTTCTCTCACTTGGGAGGCTGAGACAGGAGGATCACGCAGGTTCGAAGCCAGCCTCAGGTGGCTTAAGAGACCTGTTTCCAAGTAAAATATAAAATAGGTCTGGGAGAATAGCCCGGAGGTAGAAGGCCCCTGGGTTCCATCCTCAGTATCACCAAAAAAATAAAAAATAAAAAATAAATAAATGAACATGTTTGGAACAGATACTTATGATAATTTTTCTTTCTAAATTAGAATTATCAATTATACTCAGTCTTCAATCCTACCACAGATTATGAACAAACATTAAAAGGGCATTTTTGGTGGTACTGGGGGTAGAACCCAGAGGCTTTCTACCTCCAGGCTATACTTCCAGACCTATCTTATATTTTATTTGGAAACAGGGTCTCACTAAGTTGCTGAGAGCCTCACTAAGTAGCTGAGGCTGGCTTCGAACCTGTGTGATCCTACTCTCTCAGCCTCCCAAGCTTGGGGATAACAAGAATGTGCCACCACGCTCTGCAAGAAACTGACTTTTTAAATGTTGAAGAAATTAGTTAAAGTTAGACATTCCGGATTTAAGTCAGTCTCCCTTACATTATCTTTTACTTCATTTCCATGTAAAAATCAGATTGTTCTTGACTGATTGCTATCCTATGGTTACTGAATGTCTTCCAAAAGCCCATGTGTTTAAGGCTTGATTCTCAATGTGATGCTGTTACAAGCTGCTCATCCTTTAGAAGGAAGAGACTAATGGGAGGTCTTTAGGTTATTGGGGAAACACCCCTGAAGAGAGTTTTGGAACTCCAGCCCTTTCTCTCTCTTTGCGCTCTAGACTTGAGGAAGATAGTCTCCTCCCCCAGGCACTGCCCACAATTGCTGTCCAGAACCCTTAGCATGTGCCCAAAACAACAGATGTGCCCAGCCTTGAACTTGAACCTTCAGAGCTTTGAGCTTAGTAAGCCTTTTCTCGTAAATATTATCTCAGATTTTTCATTATAGTAATTAAAGACTAATAAACTACTGATATCATAGTAAGTAGGCTACTGACTTAAAAAGATCCAATTTTCTCTACAATGTGTGTAAGTATTTTAAAAAATTTCTCCAGTATTGACTTACAATACAAATATAAAAAGCAGTCAGAGTCTGGGTGCCACATATACACCCAGGCGTGGAGAAGCACAGTTTCACCTGTTACACTCCAAAACGTCTATCCTCCTCTGCCCTTTGTTTTGATGTTAACCCATAGTAAGAAAGAAACAATCAAAGCCTTAAACCTTCGAGATATGTAAAATCAACTAAAGCCTTTGGCCCTAAAAATATATAAAAATATAAAATCTCTAAGATCACAATGACTCTTGCCTGGAACATTTTAAAGCACTAAAGCTACAAAGGGCCTTGTGCTTTGCTCTTAGAGATTTCACACAGCTACACTGGATGTAAGTAGTGCCTCTGTTTCCCTGCTATTCTTAGTGACCTGGTCTTGGTTTGGAAAATGTACAATCCGTATGTTGCTTCAAAGCACCCATAGTTGATAGGAAACCAATGCAGAACAATAAAACAGATTAAAAACAAGGTAGATTATCAACCCCAGCACTTAGTAACTACACTATCTGAGCCAAAAAGGCACCACCTGCATAAGAAATAAGTTACTAGCCCTTTACTTGGTAATTCTGAAAACTGTTTCTAAGGGGCAGGCTCAGAGATGGGGGCAAATTTTCATTTTGGGGCTGTACAGTATGTCTTCCAGACACACTACTCCTTCTATTCCCTTCCTATTTCCTACTGACTTTTTAATAAAGATATGTTCAAGCTATAACTGAGCTGTTTTATTAGTTTTAATTTTCCAATTCAACTTATCTCTTTGAATCAAGGAAAAGAGCCCTCAGCACTGTTACAACCGTAAGACAATGTTGTGTACTTTCAGTTTTCCAAAGCTTGCAGTGTGTGTGTTGACTTTTTAAAGTACAGTAATTGTGATGAAAAACATACTTTACATATTTGGCAGAGCATCTTTTATTTAGGTTTACAGCTATTGTATCCTTTTGTCTACTTTATGAGACACCCCATTAACTCCTTAAGTAACTTTAAGGTTTCTGGTTTGGCAAAGACATTACCATAATAAAAATATTCCACAAGAGTAAGAAAAGAATACACACACACATATATATATATAGAGAGAGAGAGCGAAAGAGAGAGAGAATCTATATAGATATAGAAGTATTATGTGTTTGTATGTGAGCTTAAAAGCATGAGTACCATTAAAAATTATAATGTAGAATAAGGAGCAACCAAAGTCAGAGGCTATCTAGTTAAAGTATATGGGTATCTTTAAATAGCTCCATGAGTATGATCTTCTTTTACCCCAGAATAACATTTTTTTTTTTTTTGCAGTACTGGGGATGGAACCCAGGGGCATTCTGCTTCTGAACTATACCCCTAAACCATTGTTTTAGTCTTTTTATTTTTTATATTATTATTATTATTATTATTATTATTATTATTATTAATTTTTTTTGGTGGTACTGGGGGTGGAACCCAGAGGTTTTCTATCTCTGGGCTATACTCCCAGACTTACTTTTTATTTTATTTGGAAACAGGGTCTCACTAAGTTGCTGAGAGCCTCACTAAGTAGCTGAGGCTGGCTTCGAACCTGTGCAATCCTCCTGTCTCACCCTCTCAAGCGCGGGGATTACAAGCGTGTGCTACCACACCCACCAGTCTTTTTATTTTTGAAACAGGGTTTCACTGAGTTGTGAAGGGCCTCACTATGTAGCTGAGGCTGTCCACGAAAACACAATCCTCCTGTCTTAGCCTCCCAAATGCTAGGATTACAAACACATGCCACCACACCCAGAAAATAACACTTATTTTTGGTTATAATTTTCTGCTGGGTGTTCAAGACCAAGTAGTTAGCCCAATGTTGGGCCAACATAATTTTTATAAAATTTATTCTGTTAATATCATTTCAAATCTTTTCAGGATTACTCTTAGGGATTTTGTGAGGCTGATTTCTACCAGTTGTACTATCTGCCATGATGAGTCTTGGTCTTGCTGACTATCTGGCTTCCCTTGAAGCATAGGGGACATTTCTCTCTCCAATGACCACCTTTTTTGTAGGGTATATACTAATGGCTCCTGGTTTCTGGGGTCTTTGTGATGCACCTGTTTTGATTGGTCATATGATTTAGATTTGCAATGGCCTTAATGAGGTCTTTCCCTGGTTCCTATTTGATCTTGAGAGTTGAGGGCCAAAGCATTGGCTGTTCTCTTCTTAGCTTTTAAATTCCCTGATTGTTCTACAACTCTCCGTTGTTGAGCACCGAGAAAGTCATTGTTTATAGTGAAAAGGAGTCAGTGTTAAACCGTGTTTTCAGGTAATGCTCATCAAAGCACTGTTTAGGTGATTTCATTAGATGTTGAGCGTCTCTAATGTTAACAGACAATTACAAAAATATACAAGGATAAAAACAAGACTAAACAATGAGGGATAAAACAAATCCAGATTTTATAACAGTTCTGATAGTATTTAATGATATAAGCATATACACATTTAAACTTGACACACTCTTATGCGTATGCTTGTATATGTGGTTTGAGGTAGTTCCAGAGGTAAATCATAATTTTACCTAAATTAAACTTAGAAAGGTTTAAATTCAATTAAATCTTGCATTCTATTATCTATTTATAGAATTCTGAAAGTACATATAAAGCCCTCTTAAGAACTTTACATCAGTTGGGCAGGGAGACACAAATGTAATCTGAGCACTTGGGAGACTGAGACAGGAGAATCGCAGGTTTGAGGACAGCCTCACAGTTTAACAAGGCTCTCAGGAACTCAGTGAGATCCTGTTTTAAAATAAAAAATAAAAAGTAAAAAATAAATTCTGAGGTATAGTTCAGAGACAGAACCTGTCCCTGGTTTCAACCTTCAGTACCAAAAACACACACATACACAAAAAGGAATTTTAACAGAAGCAAAGATAAGCACTTATTTACATCTGTAAAAATGTTCCTTATATACATTAAAATGCACTTTTTTAGCACAACATTTGTTTTATTTATTTCCAATTTTATTTGCAAATATATGTCATCTTAGGTACCTTTTTGATCACTTCACAAACTGCAATCTCCTATTGTCCCTATTTCAAAACATGCTCTAAGATCCAATAACCCAGTTCGCAAAAACAGAAAAGAAATCTTTGGTCAATTACTTCATTCGTGTAGTAAAATGTTAATATATTCATGACTTGACATATTTGCACTTAGGTTTTTCAGCTTTCTAGATCACCTTGCTGTTTCTGGTTTTCTGTACCATACATTATGCCTGCAACATTCACTGACTGACTGCAGAGACATTTATAATTTTTTTTTTCTAGAGCAATTCAGCAAATGATCAGGAAGAGAACCATTCTTTCTCTTCCATCTGAAGAAAGGAAATAAGGTCCACATATTCTTTGGTCTTATCCCCACCTAGATAAATTATCGTCTTTTTAAATTCAAACAGACACACACCAACGTAAGTTCCAAGCAGTATAAAATTAAATATAATATATTAAGAAATATTTATCTTGTCCCTGATGCTTTTCCCCCTCAATCTTTGAAATAAACAGGAAAAGGTTATAATTAAATCTGCATTTATTGAACACCAACATATGCTAATTCTAAGTTTATTCCCATTGCATCCTCATTAAAAAATACTTCTTTTATCTTCAAAGGGATAAGAAATCAGAGAAAAGGAACGAGTAATAAAATATTGAAAACATCATATTGGCATTCTATTGAGTTATTTTTAATGTAAAGAGGAATGGTTAATGATAATGAATTTTGAAGAAGAAAATGTTACATTTTATAAAATTTGTCTTCATGCTATATTTTCTGCTCAGTGAACCACTTTATTAGTTTGTAATTCTTGGATTATAACCCAGATGAAATTGTATTGCTATTATGTAAGTCTTTTTCTGATGTGAATGGTAAAGACATAGAAATGCATAATTTGCTGAGGGAAGGAAATTAATATCCAGAATCTGAGCTATATTAACAAATGCATATTGACAATAGAGCCAATGTAATTAATAGTGGTTGGTTTTTATCAGTATCTCCTTGAGCCAATAATAATTCAAAAATGGGTAGAGTTCACTAGGAGTGGAGGACAATTGACAGATGGTTTTAGGAGCAAACTGGTGTAGTTCGGATTTGCATCCTCAATGAAGTAAAAATTTGATATCCATGAAATTCCTTTAATTTTCTTTTTGGACAAAAATATTTTAATTTGCTTTATAGACAAAAATATTGTGTTGCATTCAAGTGACATTTTCCCAACACATTTTAGTTTTTTAATTATTTTTAACTTATAAGTTCAAAATACAAAAAAATTTAGGTTCATGAATTACAGTGATGCCACATTGTAAGGAAGAGGCTTCTGTTGTGGATGCCAGGCCCTTTGCGATCATTAGTTTAGGGTTATCGCTCTTCAATGACCATGTTTGTCCCACATCAGAAACTTTTCATCTGCTCAAGGCTCAGAATAAGTTAATTGCATTTGTCTTTCTTGAAGGATATTATCTTCTAGTCTCAGTGTGCATGGCATCCCCAATGACATTTTAGAAGACTTTTCTTTTTTTCAATTATACTATCAACTAACTGATAATTTTCTCTATGGTCCCCTGTCATTGATGCAGGCAATACCATTCAACACTCACCCAGTGATTTTAATTTTTAATGAGGGCAAGAGAGAGACCCTATTATTAAACAAAATTACACTGAAATATGATGACAGTTTATCAATCCATACCTCTTTCTCTCTTTTCATTTCCTTTCCAGGGATCTGATGTCATCTCTCAATACAGATCAGCTCTGAATGGCAAGGTGATTGCATAATGAACTGGCTTTGGTTGTTCTGTTTTCTCAGTTAATTGCTCTGATATGCTGCTAATGCATTCTGCATGTTCCTCATTCTAAAATGTATTCTATTATCAGTATCCGATGATTGTGCATTCTCTAGATATTGTATCTATTGCTTTGGAAGAAATGAAAACCAAAGTCACCAAACAAAAGAGTCTCAGGAATCCTGTTTTCCTTTCTCTGAAACATAAAACTTCTAGGTGCTTTTTTCAGATAGGTAAAATGTAAATAACTTGTTCTGTTTAAAGTGAGATTTTAAAAATAAGTAAAAATAGGAATTATAGGATAATGAGACATATCAGAAATTTTAATTTACTATTGACAGTTCTCCATCTCAGAGGCTATCAGAAATAACATTGCACTTTGGAGAACCAACAGCTTTCCTCTTGATAGTTCCTCTAAAAAAAAAAATGTCTACAACATATGTGAAATTGAAGATTTATCCTTTTGACTTAACTTTCAGTGTTTACTATATGACTCCTCTTTTTGATTTTACTTTGTGAAGTTAGCAAAGTTCAGAGGTTACTGGAAAACTCATTTTTAATCTTAGTTATAGCTATAGTAAATGTTCAGAGCTACTTAAGAGTTCAGTAATAGTACCTTGGTTAATGCAATATAATATACTCTATAAACTTCCCCATGACAACTGGATGATATGTTAGAAACTGGAATCAATTTTGAAATGTCTTGACATTATGAAAATAAAAATAGTCATTAAAAATTTTTCAGAAGGAAAAATAACAAGCTACTTCAGATCTCTGATATACAATATGGTACAGATAAAAACTGTGGTAAAATGATGGAAAATTAGAAAAATATTTAAAGCTAAAATAAATAATTATTCATTGGAGCATAAATAAAGTATGCAAAATAAACAAATTTGGAAATCATTGAAATGAATGCTTCCAATGATCAACTATTTGGAGGGTATTGAAATCCAGGCTTTCAGTTATCAACTAAAATTAATTTGCTTTGGATAAAGAATAAAATTATATGGGTATTTTTTATTTATATCCAGTACCAAGTTTTATTTTTCTCCAGTTTGTTGGTTTAAAAAAAGGCCAATTAAAATATTGTCTGAGGGTGACAAATTGTATATCTGGATTAAAGAGAGTGAAAATCAATCATACTGCTCTGAATATTGGGATGTTCAATTTTTAATTTCTGTTTATACCATTTTGAATTTTCCCCTAAGATCTGTAGTATGAGCATTACATATACACTACACATAAACTTCCCTTGAGTAAGCCAACTATCTATACCTCTAGCCATCTTTCTGTCAAACAAAGAACACTATTAGCCTGGCAAAGTGGCACAGGCCTGTAAAACCAGTACTTGGGTGTGAGACAGGAGAATTGCAGGTCTCAGGTCTTTGGCAAGACTCAGTCACCTAACAAGCACCTGTAGAAAGAAAGAAGGAAAGAAAGAAAGAAGGAAAGAAAGAGAACTTATATATTAAAAGAAAACAAAATACTTATATATTACAAGAAAAGGAAAGAAAAGAAAATAGGAGTGGGGTGTAGTTTGGGGGTAGAATGTCTGAGGATCTAATCTCCAGTACAAAACAAACCAATAAACAAACAAACCAAAAGAAAACTAATAAGTGAATTTCGTCTATATCTGTCTACTGGTTAGATTTATTTTCCCAAAATCCCTTTGTAATTATTCTGAACAATGCTGCCATGCTATATCATTTGCATTCAAGTTATGCCAGCAAAAATTTTTAATTGATCTGTAAGCAGGGCCTATATACTTTCTTCATTCAATAATGATTATTAGAAAACTTAAGGTTACAGACATGGATTTAGAAATGGGAGCAATTATGGATGGGGTTATCAATAGAACTATGAAGAACGCGCTCATAGAACTTATCGATGCCAAAGTATTAGTCACCATTACAACCCTTGCTTTGTTTCATGTTATGGTTTTCCGTACTGACTAACTGCTCAGTACTAACTTCATATATTTTAACTTTATTAAGTTTTTTTGTACATTCTGTAATACACGTATGAATTGTATTTCAATGTGTCAAACTTATGTTCACAATTTATTTTTCTATTATGTTCACAATTTATTTTTCTATTTATTTATTATTTATTTATTTATTTGTTGTTGTTCCAAAATAATCCTTTAGAAGTCTTCTGATTTATTTTTTCTTCCAGGATCCATTGCTCACTATCAAAGATCTCTTTGATTCAAAGTATTCTGATAACTTTAGGCATCTCTGGATTGTGGTAACTATCACCTCCTTTGGGTCTCATGATTGTATAATACACTGTGTCTTCCTATTGTTCTAAAAACTTACTATGACATATAACTTCGGAAACCTCTGTTTATGGATTTATTAGATTTATGGATTCACCGTAGACATAGATTGTGCATGTCCAAAACATAAAGGCAACAGATAGCATTATGTATTTAAGGAAGTCAAAGTGCCTCTTTACTTATATATTAAATAACTATATTTATACATGTAAGACTTTGAGACAGAATGCTGTAGAGAAGAAATTATCATAAAAATCTTCAGTTACTATGTTTAAAGAAATTCAAAGTCCTCAAATATTAGAATCATATATGTGTACTTCTAATAGCAGATGTAGTAAAAGAAAGACTTTTCTTATATTTGATGCAAAATTAAAAGAATCGCAAAGACTATTTGTTCTTTTTGAGAGAGAAAATAACATTTATAAAAATGCTATTATATTTCTCCAGTTTCTATAAACAATAGCTATTTATCTAGGTTTAAAAAGTGTAGAAATGTACATACTAATATATTTTTGCTTTTATGTAAAACAGACACACCTTATAACTTTAATGGTTCTGCTGCCCTCCACAGAAGAAAATGTTTAAAAATTGAGAACTATAATATTAAATGTTCAGGAAAAAATGAATATTTCTCTAAAAACATCTTTCTGAGTGGAATATTTTGTGTGTGAAGGATTTTATTACTCATTAACTATAATTCAGTAAAATCTAAGTGAGCTTTTTATTTTAACATTCAGAGCATATGGTGAGTGCGTTTTGAATGTACATGAAGAATAACAATTATGAAATTGCCTCCGCAGTAACCATGGTGGGGGAAAAAGGATAGTCAAATTTACCAAACCATTGTTTATTTTGAAAATCGCCAATTACTATTGCTTGACTGACAGCCATTTTCATATAATTAGCTGCTCAATTAAGCACAATGTGTTTTTATTCAAATTGGTTCCATGTACAAGCGCAGCAGAAGCAATAAATTTCAGGGAGACAGAATACAGCCTGTAATAGAATGTGAGAACTGCAATTTAGGTTAATACTTAGGATTCATGATTTATACTGGCTTAAGTGCCTTGTTTTATGACACTATTTTCATAACTTTGTATCTTAGAAAAATGCCGAATGGTTTGCTATCTTCTATATTACTGCATTAGCTATATCCAGCTGGAAGCATATTTCAAAGACTAGTTACACTGAACATCATTCATAAGCTGTGCCTCCCATCCCTGTTTTGGGTAAACTCACTTTTGACTTATATTTTCGATAGATTTTGCTCTAATTTACCAACTGAACGTGTCTTAAATAGAATGCTTTGTTAGGAACGCTAGCATTTAAATAAAATTTTCATTTGATTGAAGGCTCCCAGTGTGTTAGAGGTTGTGCTAATATGTCGGCCCAAGCATCATTAGTTGACTCTGCTCCTGATTACAAGTGCGGATATAAATGGAATGGAATGAAATAAATATGGAAGATTACCAATTGCTGTTTGCATCCAACTATGTGCTTAAAGATGTTTTCATTTATTATCAAATTATTACATCCTGCCAACATCTGAGATGGGATGCAATGACACACAAAATCAAAGCATTCATCACCAAGAGGCAAGCAGGATGCCTTCCCTGGTTAGAGAGTGTGCTCATGTACATTAGGGATCCAATATGATTATCAAACTTCATCTATTTCGAGTGGTAATGTTTGCATCTTATCATTGCCTCCATCTGTGCTTCCTGTTATGTGATTCAAGATCATAAAAACAAGTTTTCAAGCAACAGTACAGTTGTAATAGCTTGTACAAGTTTTTCCAGGTGGTACACTTTTATTTGGTTTACCTTCACTGTCTTCTGGTTTTACAGCTATTGACATTGTCATCACATTTTTAATTATATTTAACAGTACCTAGGTTTTAGTGGCTTATTCTTTAAGTTAACAATAATTTCGCTTATTATTGAATTTCAGTTTCATAATGTGGACATAGTTTTCTTTTTCGTAAAGTAACAATTAGAGATATTTCATCTACTTAAAGTGAATTTACTGTTGTATATTAGTAGGTTCAAAACAATTCTATCTCTTCTTTAAGGTACATCTTTGTGTGCATGTGGGAGGGGTACTGGTGATGAATCCAGGTGGGTTCTACCTCTATGATACACCTGAAACTTGTATTTTTATTTTGAAACTGTGTTCCATTAAGTTACCATGTGCTGGCTCTAATCAGAAGCATAAGCCGTGACACCTGACCTAAGATACATTTTTATAATAAGGATGTTTGAGTGACCATATCCTATATTACATCAGAAGTGAATTATACGACAGTCTCTGTTTACAGGTTTATTGTTGTTTTTATTGAAAGTACAGTTTACATACTACAGGAATAGCTTTTCTAATTATTTTATTTCAGACTAATTTTACTCATTATGGAATTATTTATTTTGTAATATTTTATGTGAATCAGTCCATGTGTATTGGGTAGGTTTTAAATCCTTTTAATATAAATTAAATTAACACTCAACCCATGTTATATTGCAAATTTAGTCCCAATGTTTTGATTTTTGTCTAATTTGTAAATACATTTTTTCCTTCTGCCTGGAATCTTTCTGCCACATCATCGTGAGGAGACAATTGTCAAAGTTCATTCTTTAGTTTTGCTGTGATGACCACCACTTGTATAAGTGAGTCACCAATGTATTTACATACATTTACTCAAATATTTGAGAGTCCTAATATTTAGAAAAACTGGCTTTCTATGCCTTTGAATAAACATGATCTGATTACTCAAAGAAATAAGGCAAATCAAACTTTTATACTTATAGGGTATTAATAATATAAACAGAGGAACTCTTAAATGACATATCAACAAGTCCTTGAAATTAGCTTGCAAAATAGTTAAAATATAAAGTACAACTTATTAACCTTATACAGCTTACTCAACTTCACAGCAACCTGCTGTTTCATTGTGTATATTTTTGATGTCATATCCCCTAATACTCAAAAAGGAAAGTTATGTGTATGTATGTTTGAGTATATGTGTATGTATCTCTATTTCTACCTATAATACACATATACAGAAATATGTGTATATATACATATCTGCCATGCATATACATACATATATATGCAGTTTATATGTATATAAACATCAATATAGAAAAGGATGTAAATATAGATATATAGAGAAAAATACCATTTGTATTTTATAATATAAACAATTTATGTATGTATTTATATAAATATACATACACACCTTGGTAGAATACAAATATAATTTACCATGTTTGAAGTAATAGGTTTCCGTTTCCCTCTTAAAAAGAGATCCATTTAAAAAGAGCTATTGCTGCATAAGATTAGAGCAAATACATTAGATGTTAGCTCATTAGTATGACTTAATTAACTAGATATGTTTTAAATGTTTGTCATTACTAAGAATTCTTGTGTGCTGATTTCCAAACACAATGATAGACAGCATTTTAATAATCTGGGTAATTAAAAGATTGCTATATATTTTAGTCAACTCAGTGAAGAAATATGAATTTCAACACTTTTGAAACAGTTTTATTTTAGGAGATCTGGCGAGCAATTATTTGAGAACATGTGCTAATCGTGTTTGATATCTAAAAAGTCACAAAGGTGGATTTCAAGCTCTTAGTAAATATTACATTTTCTGTTAGCACTCTAAATAATTACTCTTGGTTATGAAATGCATTTTAACTCATTTTCATTATATAAATTATTTAACATTTTTCTAACGCATGCCAAATGAATAAATAGTGAATAAAGCATAATTCAGTCTTTAACATAACAATGAATAATGAAGGATGATTTTAGCATCCCCAGTATTCTCTTCTTCTTCATAATATAAATCAGGTATTCTTTATTGTCATCGTTTTTATCTTTCATAAATCACAACTATTTTAATTATTTTTATATAATTTATATTAATATGGCACAATTTTAGCATAATTTTAAATACACTTTCTTAAAAATTCTTCATTAGAAATAATCTGTCAGAGTCTGGTTTGATGGCACATGCCTGTAATACCATTACACTGGTGGCTGAGACAGGGGAAATATACTTTCAAGAACAGCCTCAGCAAGTAGTGAGACACTCATAAACCTAAAAAAAACCTGTTTTAAAATAAAAATAAAAAGGGCTGAAAGTATAGCTTGTAGGTATAATGCCTCTGAATTTAATCTCCAGTAGTGTGCACACACATACACACACACATGCACACACACAGATTATCAGATATACTTTTAACTGAATAGAAGACTAAGGCACTCAAAACTCCTAAGAACTTTACATGTGCAACATAACAAGAACTTAGTCAATGACAAATGAATACAGGGTAGGGGTCTCCTGAGATGATAATGGTTCTCATTGATTCCAGGCAGCTAGTGACAGACAGCCTAACTGTCAAAACCCTGCTATGCAAACACATCACTCACATGTTTGTGGTTCTGCTGGTGTAAAAAATTCTAGCACACTGCCAATCATAAAAATGTAATGCATACAATTATGTATGGTACATAATATTTGATAATAATAATAAACTCTACTATGTTTATGTATTTACTGGGCTGTTGTAAACTCTCTACTTTAAAAATGCTTACTATAAAATAGCATGCCCTGTTTCCCAAACACAGCCTCACATCTCTGGAGTTTTTTGTCTCTTGATTTAATTGATGCCAAGTTGAATGACTCATCATACAATCAAGTTTTGGGTACAGATACTTTATAATGTCCACACAATAAAAAAAAATTGTCCTATGGTGTATTTCTCAGAATGTATTCCATTGTTTGAGGATGATGAGTTGTTGTCAAAAATTTCCTTTTTTCATTTTTTAAAAAGTTTTTTTTATTAGTGCATTGTAGTCATACATCTTAATGGAGTACAAGATGGTAGAGGAACACTTCACTTATTTAACCCTTCCCCAATTCCCACCCTCTTCCCTCTCCTCTCCCTCTTTCTCATGTTTGGCTTACTGATTTGATATATTTATAAATGTACATCATGTACATCTAGGAATTTTTTTATTTCCCCTCAGTTAGGTCACATTATTTGCTCACCAATGCATGGGGAATACAAGTGTGTGCCACCATGCCCAGCCTCCTGTCTTGGTGTACTTCATAGCAGCAAGCACACAAAGAAATGTTGCAAGAGAGAATGTGTTAAGATTGCAAAACTGTTGGCAAACTATGCGAAAAACCCAGTGCCATCTTCACATCATTATTGGCCAATGCAAGGGCAGGGGCATATATCCTTCCATTTTTAAGAAGACCTGCAAAAACCTGGTGGCTGTGGTAACCATGTGTAAACATTCTTATATTTATATTTCATCTGTATTTCTATGTTGCTTATATATCTTAAGATTGGAAGCTCGAGAAAAAATTTCCATCATTGTCAAAGTAACTGTGTGATGTGGTTAATAACTTTCTCGAATGCAATTTTTCATATCAGTAACACTGCAGATATTAATTGATGCCTTGAGTCACTCCTTAAATGAATTAAGGTAATGCATAAAGTGCTCATCTCAGTAACTGCATGAAATAAACCCTAGACAATTGTTTTTTTTTTCTTAGCTATACCTAATAGCCGCTCAGGTGTCTATACATTATACCCATGAAACAAACAGGTTGTGAACCATGACTATATTCTTACTTGATATGTAAAAGTTCTGCTGTTAAGACAACCTTTACAGGTACCCTCTTTATAAAGGTATAGCAAATTCTAAATTTTTCTAATAGTGCTTTCCCAACTGGCTGAATAAGATCAAAGAATATCTAATATTTATTCAATTGAAGTACTCACACATTTTAAATGTGAATCAACTCGAATTTATCTTTCTTTATCAAGGCGATTTCAAAATAATAAACTTCATCTGTAGGCTCAACTCTAACTTTGCCGTATGTTTTCTGCAAAACTTGGAATCAAAGATATTGTGTTGGTTTCTCATTAATTACCCTCACTCTGGTTTAAGTTTGACTATCTTCTATGGTACTTTATAGACCTCATTTCTAAGCATGAAGTCCTTAGATTACTCCAACTCTTAGTTATTATGTGGCAGTTTATTTCTGTCTACCGTGTTTTTGTGCTTTAATTGGGGCAATAGAGTCTCACATCATAGTGTAAATCATGTTGACAGTGACATACACGCACACACTCCTGGTGCCCCCTCCCCATATTCCTCCCTCCCAATACAAGCACCCAGATTGATGTCGATATATATTCACATGAACACACATAATTTCTGGTAGTATTTTTATTAATAAACCTAAGTCTTCCTTTATCCCTATCCTTATATCTTCTCCCTGGCTTCCTTGAGGTTTCTCCTCATCATCTGGAGTCTCTCTTGTATCTCAATTACTCACTACCCTGCACATATTATAGAAAACATATGACCCTTCACTCTCTGTGATTGGCTAATCTTACTGAACATAATGTTCTTCAGGTCCTTCTATTTTCTTGCAAATGACATAATGCTACTTTTCTTTATTGCCGAGTATAACTCCATTGTGAATATATCCCATTGTTTTACAATTCATTCATTTGTTGATGGATATTTAGGTTGGTTCTATAATTTGGCTATTGTGAATTTTGCTGCTATGTACATGGGTATGCGTATGCTATAGTAAGTAGTTCTCTGGTTTCAACCCTTTGGGAAAGATAACCAGTAGTGTTATCGCAGGATCATATGGTGGGTCCATTTCCAGTTTTCTAAAGACTCTCCACACTGATCTCCATAGAGGCTGGACTAGTTTGCAATCCCACCAACAATGTAGAAGAGTTTCTATTTACCCACAGCTTCACCAATATTTATTGTTTTTTGACTTCTTGGTGATGGCCATTCTGACTGGAGTTAGACGGAATCTCAGTGTAGTTTTGATTTGCATCTCCCTGATTGCTAATGATGTTGAACATTTTTTCATGCATCTATTGACCATTTATATCTCCTGTTTATGAAATGTTTATTCAATTAAGTTGCCCATTTCTTCATTGGGTTATTGTTTTTCTACTGTAAAGTTTTTAAATTCTTTGTGTATTCTAGATATTAGCATTAAACTATGAAGTTTCTTCTCATCAAAGGAAATCATCAAGAGATGATTTCTCTAAAGAGAAAGCCTACAGAACGGGAGATCTTTACCAGCATTTACTCTGACAGAGGTCTGTATCCCATACTTAATTTCTTATTTCTTTAAGAAAGATCACATCTTTCAGCACGCGCACGTGCACACACACACACACACACACACACACACACACACACTCGTATATGTTCAATTCTTTATTACCCAGCAAACCCTACTTCAATTAAAAAGTTTGCTTCAGAGTTGAGTATATATGATTCTTGTACACTCATTTTCTGATTTTCTTCCTCTTCTTCTTTTTTCTTTTAGATATTGTGGATTGAACCCAGGGGAATTTTACCCACAAGCTACAATCTCAGCCCTATTTTTTATCCTTTATTTTGAAACAGAATATCACTAAGTTGTGGAGGACCTCATCAACTGAGGCTGGCTGTGAACTTGCGATCCTCCTTTCTCAGCTTCCTAAGTACTCGAATTACAACCATACACTACCACACCTGGCAACTTCCCATCTTTTACTACGTTTCAATATAGACTAAAGAAGAAACTGAAGACTACTCCTTTACTTATTCTCCTGATTCTACTGTAATTTTTACGACTATAAAATACCAATTTAACTATCTTCTTTTACTTTCTCTGATCCCCTTTGTTTAAAAGAATTAGGCTTTATTTATTATAAATTTTTTTATTTAACATCTCCTACAAACTAGAAAACTAATAAAAGATTACAATAAGAATTTTATTTCTAATTTTAAATGTTGTTAAAGTTCTATTTTAATCAATATGTGCTATAAAATATTTTGTTGAGTATGAAAATACTGGATCATTTTCCATCTAGATAACATTATTTGCGAGAAAAAAAATGAGTTAAGCCAATTTAAGTACTCCAAATAAATTGGAACGCTTTATCCTAATTATTGTGAGTAATCAATAAATATTTGTTGTTGATGATGGTGTCTTTTTTATCTTGGAATTTACAATACAGCTCATTTAAAATAAAACTATATTATATCTGTAATAAAACAAGCTTTTTTAGTTGCATAAGTAGCAAATGTTAATTATTTGATTTAATACATTAATTCATCTCCACTAGTCTGATGGCCAGGCAATTACATTGTTTATACAACTATGACAGCTTAAATCAGATACAGATAATATTGCAATAAGTTAGAATATGCAAAATAAGTCCATGCATGTTTATGAGTTTTCAGAATAAATAATCAAAATATGTTCATTACACCCATAAACATTTTAACATAAGTACAATGTGACTAATCTGTACAAGATTCATAGAAAATAAAGCAAAACATATATATTTTTTGAATAGTCTTACATTCATTACATTAATATAAATATTTAGTTCAGACAAAATAATTTTTGAAATAAATAAATGCCTACCCTTTGCTGATTTTTTTCCTCTATACTAATGTCAGGATGACTATAAAATATTTTCATATGCATTCAACTCTATGTATTTCAATATACTTTCAGCAATACTCTTGTTTGTGTTTCGGGGGGGCGGGCCAGGGGATGGAACCCAGGGCATTTTGCCTCCAAGCAACATCCCCAGCCCTATTTTTTATTCTTTGTTTTGTAACAGGGTCTCTCTGAGTTGCAAAGGGCCTCACTATGTGGCTGAGGCTGTCCTCAAACCGGATCCTCCTCTCTCAGCCTCCCAAATGCTGGGATTACAAGTGTGTGCCACTATGCCCGGCAATATTCTCTAATTTTTACAAAAACAATGTGACATAAACTTTTCTGAACTAAGACTTGTGTCTTTGGCTCACATTTTGGAACTAGACCTACATAATTTGCATTTTGCATTCAGAATCAAGTTAAATATTTGCGATTACATACTAAGCGGGGCGATTCACTACATCACTGCACTTTGCTCTAAGAGAGCTTTAAACTCCTCTGGGCGAATGAGCTGTAGACTCATCCCTGCTCTAACCTGTGGTCTTAACGCCTTTGCAGAGTTCTTGTTATGCTTTTTTCTCTCTGTCCTTCATTAAAATAGTAAAAATAGCCAGGCGTGGTGGCGCATGCTTGTAATCCCCATGCTTGGGAGGAGGAGACAGGAGGCTCGTGCTGGTTCGGAGCCAGCCACACTGGCTTAAGAGACACTGTTTCCAAATAAAATATAAAATAGGTCTGGGAATGTAGCCCGGAGGTAGAAGGGCTTCCAAGAACCCCAGTAAAAAAAAAAAAAAAAGTAAAAATAAACAAGACATCAGGTCTTCAGAAGCAAAATTCCAGGTAATTAAGATATCTTTCAGAGAGAGGTGCAAATACTTGCTGCATATATTTTTCTCCATTATCAACAGGCTGGAGAGTATAGCGAAAAAAATAAGGAAGGCAAATTGTGTTTTCTAAGTTAAAACAACCTAGGGTGATGTAAAGGGCTAAAATTTGTTCCTCAAGATTTATATATGGAATATCTTAATTTCCAACACCTTTGGGTATGACCAGATCCGGCCACAGGTTTTTTGTTGTTGTTGTTTTTTGTTGTTGTTTTGTTTTTTTTCTTCTTTTGTGGTACTGGGGTTCTTGGAAACCCTTCTACCTCCGGGCTACACTCCCAGACCTATATTATACTTTTTTATTTTTGGAAACAGGGTCTCCTAAACCAGAGGCTGGCTTCGAACCCAAGCACGGGGATTACAAGTGTGGGCCACCACGCCCGGCATGGCTACAGGGTTTATAAATAGGTGGTTATAGGCCGGGTGTGGTGACACACGCTTGTAATCCCTGCGCTTGGGAGGCTGAGACAGGAGAATTGCACAGGTTCAAAGCCAGCCTCAGCTGGCTCTGAAGTGAGGCTCTCAGCAACTTAGTGTGATCCTGTTTCCAAATAAAATATAAAAAGGTCTGGGAGTATAGCCTGCAGGTAGAAAGCCCCTGGGTTCCATCCCCAGTACCACCAAAAAAAAAGCGGTGGTTATATTTAAATGAGTCCTTCAGATTTGACCCCTGCCCTATATGATTGTGTGTGTGTGTGTGTGTGTGTGTGTGTGTGTGTGTGTGTGTGTAGCACTGGGCCCTGAACTCAGAGTAGGGGTTGTTCTAACTCGGTACTACATTCCCCTGCTCTATTTTATTTTTTATTTTGAAACAGGGTCTGGTTAGGTTGTTGAGGCTGGTCTCAAACCTTTGATCTTCCTATCTCAGCCTCCCAAATAATGAGATTAGAGTAATGCACCACAATGCTGATTGATGCGCTTATAAAAATTGACTAGGGCATATAGAGAGATACCAAGAATGGTCTGGCATAGAGGAAAAATTATCCTCAAGTATATGGAAAGAATGCTGACATTTATAAGCTAAGCAGACAAAGCAGGTCTCAGGTGAAGTCACATCTACAGAAATACTGATCATAGATTCTCAGCTTCCTGGACTGTAAGAGATAAGTCTTTATTACTAAAGTACCTGCCATCCCCAGCTCAGACTGTGGTACTTTGCATTGCAGCCCCAACCAACATATATAGATGCATTTCTTCTTTTATCACAGAAACTAAGATTTCAGGTTTTTGATAACCATGTAGTCATAATTCCAAGATTCTCCAGTCCTAAGAGGCTATTAGTAGAATTTTAAAGTAGGATTATGCTCAATTAATTCTTTTTATCTCAAGATAATCAATTCTTCAATATGGTGGTGGCTTATTAATCAGACCAAGTTTCAAAGATAGATATTTTCTTAGCAATGTTGAATTTCTTATCTATAATTTTATTAAGTTTTTTTTATATCTCACAAGAACATTACTGTCTTTGTTCCAGATGTTACATACAGGATATTGTATTTCTACAGAAAATGATATAGAATATTGCCAACCACAATAAAATATGAGGAGTGCTTGAACTGCATTGTAAGAGATAAGATAAAAATGACCAAAGCTTAGATGTAAGTAGTGAATATTTAAACATGCAACTTGGGTTCTAGGTATTTAATATTTCTTCTCAGTACAAATATACATTCTAAACATCTGCTTCAGATTAAATATATATGTCAATTCATTTTTATTAAGAAATACTACTAACATTTCAGACTAAAATTTGTGGAGTTCTCCAACAACATAAATGACTTTCACAGATTTTTTAATAACTCTTAGAAACGCAAAGAAAATGAAGTATTTTTATTCATTGCTTCTGTCTAATAAAGAAATGTTAACATATTTTATTGTAAATTTCTGTCTATCCCTTAATACCATAGAGGTTGTAGCTGCAAGTTCCCTTACTTGATTGACAATTTTAGTGGTTTTTGTCTATAATCTGTCCTTTTGTGAAATTCTATGGAGATAAAGAATTCCATTTTCCTGGATTTCCAATGGTGGTAAAATTTTTTTTAAAAGTGTCTTAAAGATTAATACATTTTTTAATATTTCATCTTATATCAGATACATCTTGCTCTCGTAGATTGTTTAGAAGTCTCCTGTCACCGGGCATGGTTGCGCATACTTGTAATCCCGGCTCTTGGGAGGTGGAGGCAGAGACAGGAGGATCGCGCAGGTTTGAAGCCAGCCACGCTGGCTTAAGAGACCCTGTTTCCAAGTAAAAAAGTATAAAATAGGTCTGGGAGCGTAGCCCGGAGGAGAAGGGTTTCCAGGAACCCCAGTACCACCCCCCCAAAAAAAATTTCCTGTTAAATTCCTTGTCTTCATGTATATTAGAAGGATAAATTCATAGCTGAAATTTGTTTTTCAGTTTTTTTGTCTTTATTTCTCCTTGGAACTTGTCAAAAATCTGTCATTTACAAATTTATGATCCTTCAAATCAAGCATAACATTTTTTTCTAGTTTGTTCATGTTCAATTACTGACAATTTTAATTTCAAATGAAAAAATAGACCCATTATTTTTTAGCTTGCAGGTTTTTTATTAGTTTCTGCTAAATATATCATAACAATCCTTTCTATGGCTCAACATTTCCCAGACAACATCTAAGCATTTTCAAGAATTTGAAGATGATATTAACTTTGATATTAAGCCCATTACTTGACATCCTAATTATGAAATATGTTGCTATGTTTCTTTGTAATATATTTATTTGTTATTGTTTTCTCCTTACAAGTAGGTAAGATTTCTATTGAATGCCAGATTAGAATGGAGATGGGTAAGCAAAGTACAATTAGGAAAACTTCCATATTTTTAGTTCCTGTGTAGGAAGCAGTTGGAATCACTTGCATTATTTGTTTATTTTTTTGGGGTAGAGATGTGTTGTTCACCTAAAGAAATACAAATATACTCTTAGACTAATAATTGTGCTATGTTCCAATAAGCTCATCATAAATTTAATATTTTATATGTTGAAAATACTTTTAATAGCTGTAAACTATAGACATTCTAGCTCACCGACACAGTACAGGATAGAATATTGTCTTTCACCCTATATTAGCATGGCTGACAGCTGCAGGTGGTCTCCGTAACTCAAAATCACAGGAGTACTGTAACAAATATCACTATCCCAGGAAAATATCAAAATTCAAAACACGAAGCAAATGTCTAAAGAATTTACATCATCTCAAAAATTGGAAACTGTATCATTCAAACTTGGAAAATATTATCCAAAAGTGGAACTATGCCTCACAGATTTAAATTTTGTTTAAAATAATGGTATGGAAGGAGATTCAAAATAGTGGCCTCAGGATACAGCAAATCTCATTAGCTGGAACAAAGTTCAATGACGGAGAAGGCAGCATCTTGAGAAACAAAATAAGCAAAGCAGCAGAAGATACTCATAAAGAAAAACACAAACAGGAACCATTATGAAAGGAAATCCAGTACTCAATGTGAGATTCACAGCAGAAAACCCAAGCATGCAATGGACCTGGTGTGGTGGCCAACACCATCTTGGGCCACCAGACAAACTGCAAACCACAATTTTCTACTCTGGCACTGTGACCCCAAGAAATCCTGACAAATAATCCAAGACCTTGAAGTGCAGAAAGTGGTGGTAGTGCTACAACATTTTAAGCAACCAGCACCATGCTTCAGGGAAACAGCTGAAAAAGCATTTGACAAAATTCAGCACCCATTCATGTGGAAAACACTGCATAAAATTGGGATAGAAGAAATGCATTTCAACATTATTAAGGCAATATAAAACAAACACAAAGCCAACATTATATTGAATGGGTTAAAAACTGCAAGAATTTCCTCTAAATTCAGGAATAAGACAAGGACGCCCACTATCACTATTCCTTTGCAATATAGTTCTCGAGACTCTTGCCACAGTAATAAGACAAGAGAAGGATATAAAAAATAAGTTAAATAGGAAGAAAGAAATTAAAATTATCTTTGTTTGCAAATGACATGATTCTTTATCTAGAATACCTAAGTACTCAACCCAAAGACTTCTGGAGTTGATTAACCAATCTAGCAAAGTAGCAGGATACAAAATCAGCTTAAAGAAATAAATTTCTTTTCTATATGTGAATAATGAATTCATAGTGAAATAAAGAAAAACAATTCCATTAAGAATAACCTCAAAACAAATAAAATAAGTAGGAATAAACTTAACCAAATACATAAAAGACCTCCACAATGAAAACTATAAAACATTAAAAAAAGAAACTGAAGAAGACCTTGGAAGATAGATCTCCCTTGCTCGTGAATAGGCAGAATAAGTATCATCAAAATGGCCATTCTGCCAAAAGTGATCTATAGATTCAATGCAATCCCCATTCAAATGCCAATGACATTCTTTATAGATCTAGAAAAATAAGTCATGAATTTTATATGGAGAAAGAAAAGATCTAGAATAGTAAAAGTAATTCTCAGCAATAAGAATCATCATGCAGTAGGCATCGCAATCCCTTTCTTCAAATTATACTACAGATGTATAGTAAAAACAGCATGGTATTGGCACAATAACAGGCATACAGACCAATGGAACAGAAAATACAGAAACAAATTCACACAATGCAGTCAATTAATCTTTGACAAAGGGGCCAAACTCATATGCCAGAGAAAAGACAGCCTTTTCAAAAAATGGTGCTTGAAGTACTGGCTATCCATTTGTAGAAAGATGAAACTAAATCCTCACTTTTCACTGTACACAGCAATCAACACGTGATGGATCAAAGACTTGAAAATTAGAACAGAGACTGTGAAGCTATCAGAGGAGGGCATATTTCAACACTCCAACCTATAGGCACAGGTAGTAACTTTCTCAACAAGACCTCCAAAGTGCAGGAAATTAATAATTAACAAGTTGGACTGAAATCTCCAAAACCATATCACTCAAAGAAAATCCTCCTTTTTCTATTTGGTGGGTCAGATATTTGATTCACAGTAGTGAGGATGTTGAACAATACAGTTATTCTGAGCACTTGGTAAAAAAAAAATTAATGTTGTTTACCTAAAATCTGTTGGCCATTATTTTTATTATATTTACTCCTAAGTACACATTTTTGTTATATTTATTACTAAATAAGTTATTTTGTTGGTATTTGAAATTACATCTTTTAAATGTGCTGTTTCTAGCATATTGTTCTTAGTGTATGAACATGTAATTGTATAAACTAATTCATATGGTCTCCACTACTTACACAATCGTATTTATAATAACAATACTTTGTGTGAACTCATTCTTCAAACTTGTTTTATCTATTAAATAAAAATATTCTTAGAAAAATTTTAAATAGAAAACTCTATTTTTTTGAATACCATAGAGTAGACTGCTGCATTCTCAATTCACTCAGCTTAATATTATTTCTTGTACAGTCTCTTCTGTTTTCAAATGTGACTATATTTTGAGTCATGGTGTTCTCAAGGGTAAAATATTCAGAGTATCTAATGCAAGTCACACTATTGTGTGTCACTGATGCATTTCCCTTTGGGGAATGGAGTTCTTGGATTTAGAAGTCAGGTGAATTTTGAGGAGTGGACGATGGAACCCCACTACAACTTCTACCACAAAGCACAGGGTAGCATCCAATCCAAATGAGGTATTACAGCAAGGCTAGACATTGCCTTCTTCTCGTCTGTTCTTAAGTACAAGCCTGTCATAAAAAATAGCTGAATTTTACTAAGACAAATCTGATTTTTTCAGCCATCCCTTTCACAGAGATTCTTACTTTGTATTTAGTTCCCTATCACTGACAGGATTCCGATTTTTTTACTCTACCAGAGTGTATATCAGAGATACCTCTGAAATTTGTTTCTTGATCAAGTGGAGAACAGACAAGAAAACAACGTTGTTCATCGGGTATCCTTGAGAAATCAAGGAAGGGATTTTTATTACTGTGGGCTCAGCTATCCACATTAGACTGAAATCAACATATCATGGAAACTCTGATTAGTGCAGCAGGGACCACAGGTCCATGGTTATCACCAAGGTCCAGAAGTAGACAGCTCCCCCTGCAATTTCTAGAGGCAGCTGAGGACACTAAGTCCTCAAAGAAAAGAGGGAGATAGATAGATAGATAGATAGATAGATAGATAGATAGATAGATATAGATATAGTGGGGTAAATTCTTCTGGGCAGACCAAGACAACCGCCTTCAGTATTCAACTATACCCTTATGATCAAAAGCCATCAAAAAGAAGTGAGTAATTTCACCCTTTGAGAGCTATATATACAATTATTCTCAACTAACATTCTTTCTCAAGCATGTTCAACAGTTGGGTGTGATGGTGCATGCCTGTGATCCCAGTAATTGGAAAACTGAGACAGGAGGATTTCAGGTTTGAGGATAGTCTCTGCAAGCAGCCAGGCTCTTATCAACCTAGCGGGACCTTGCTTCAAAATAAAAATTAAAAGAAAATTAAGGTTAGGGCATAGCTCAAAGATAGAATGCACGTGGGTTCAATCTTTCATACCACAATAAAATAAAATAAAACATGTCAAGTAGACTAAAAACTGAAACTGCTATGAATTGTGTGATTTCATTGGCTGACACCTAAAATGTTTTTTTACAATATCATATTATTTTCTTCTAAATTAATTTTACATAGCTGAGCGTACTTTTTTAGAACTGTAAACAATATATATGAAGATTTAATATGTCCTAATATTCCTTTCCATTTATATACATTACATCATATAACCATGACAGCAAATATCTGAGCAATTGAAATAGATACTGACATAACTGTTTTAAGTATATATTTAAAATGAATCATGAATTCATGATTCCAGTTTGATTCTAATAACTATTTGAAAAATAGACAAAAAGCTCATTAGCAGATGATAATTGTATGCTTCAATTTTCCTATTAAATAATATTAACATTTTCCTCCACAAAAAATTTTTCTCATTCATGGAAGTTATATCAGCAATTATACTTTTCTATAACATAAACATGTACCTAAATTATAACTAATGTTTGCTAGTTTTCAGTGAAAAAGTTTACCTTTTTAATTTTTTAAATTTAACAAACTTAAATTTATTGACCTATCATCTATCCATCTGTCTCTGGTACTGAGGATTAAACCCAGGGGCATTGTACTACTGAACTACATCCCTGACAGGGTATTATTAAGAAATCATATAATGGCCTCAAACTAGTAATTCTTCCATGTCATCCTCACAAGGACTGACCTACAGGTGTGTGCCATTTTACCTGCTTCTAAAAGACTTAATTTTAAAATCAATGTTAGGAAATAATAAACCAAATATGTAAGTACATTCCAAATATGGGTAAATTATCATTAAACACAGAAAGATAAAATTTTATTGTAACGTAAGCCTCTCCTTTAACGAGCATAAGAATAGGTACGGTGTTTCAGTCAAGGAAGACAGTAGTATTTCCCGCTGTTTCTTTTAATGACTTGCAGGTTTTGCACCTAGAAGCTATGTAACATGGTAAGAATCCATGCAGGTAAGGAGTGTGGATGTTACTCCTAACGTAGAAAAAGGGAAATTGAGAAATCAGACCAATTTTAGGGAAGAGCGCTTCGAGGGGGGTGGAATCAGGAAATTGCTTTCTTTGCAACAATTCAGGCTGATTTCCCCTTCAATTGTCTCTGTGTTCCCTTGAGGGTTACCCAGTGTGAAGATTGCTATTATAATAACCTCAATTAGTCAGATGAAGAAGGTAGGAAAATTTCCCAAGGACACAGAACATTTGAGCACTACAAGCCAACATTTGAAGTCAAGTTTATCTGGCCCACTAGGCATGGACTCTACCACTAAAACACATAGTAACACAGATTTACTTTTAAACTAATAATGTTACTGTGACACAAATTCATCTTTAAAGGGGGTAAAGGGCCTTTAATACTAGAGCATGTCATTTCTTGCTATGACAAGCAAAGAGTGGACAGCAACATAATGCAAGACATATATGTATAATATATTCTATATATTTACATTTATAATTTTAGAGAGATAATAAGAGAAATATGACCATCAAAAAGAGGGCATTATTTTTATTTAGGGCACATTTCCTTTTGTTAAACTATAATAATTACAATAAAATGCATGCACACACAAGAAAAGAAACATACACAAACCCTCACCCATTGTAGTATATTTATTTATTTATTTATTTATTTATTTATTTATTTTGCAGTACTAGGGATGGAATCCAGGGGCATTCTACTTCTGAACTACACCCCCAGCCCTATTTTTTATTCTCTATTTTGAAACAGGGTCTCACTAAGTAGCAGCAGGCTTCCCTAAGGAGTTGAGGCTGTCACTGAACCGTGATCCTCCTGTCTCAGCCTCCCAAATGCTGGGATGACACATGTGCACCATCCCTTCTGGCTTATAGCATTTCTTTATTCAAGCTACAAGGTGTGTAAAGGTAGTGTTTCTGGATATGCAGCTGAATGTGCATTTGTTCCAGTTTCTAAAAAGAATAAGGCGGGAGACTGTCTTTGAACATTTTGCTTTAAACCCTATTGTTTTCATGTGTTACCATCATTAAAAAAATGTAGGAACCAGAAAGGTGATTTTGATTTTCTGTCTGGGTGGTCAGGGTGTTTCAGAAACCTGGATGGAGTAAACAAACTGGAGATCGCACAACCTTGTAGCCCTGTGGTCATCGAGCAATTCCTGGAAGACCATTAATGTGAAGAGTGAGGTAATTAAAGCTGTGGCTCTATGCCAAAGGTTACCTTCTCCAAACCTCTGGGAATTATTAATGAGCAGTTGGACAAGTGAAGACCCAACACTGAGACAGGAGGTGAAGAGATCCAAGATGATACCGGGTGAATCTGGAAGCAAAAGCACACCCAGGGGGTTTAGTCACATGGTTGTCAAATGCAAGGTCCTAGGTGAGTGAAATGACAAGGAAAAAAATATAGACTAAGAACTTGCAAACGTGGACACGGGTACAAATAAAGGGTGAAGAATGGGAGAACCATTCAGATGTGTATTTAATAAAAAGTTATGGAAGGTTACGGTGTGTGAAGCACCAGTGCAAGAGGTGGAGCTTCATAGTCAACGCAAAGGCTTTCCCTCAAAGAGAGCACAGGTAAACATAAACAGACAACCCCAGCACCCTGAGCAATATATTTTAGATACCCACCTGGATCGTGTAGGAGGATGGGTCTGTTTTGAGTGGTATTTCCAGACATGTTAAGATGAGTTGCACTACAAATTAAGAACAAATGTTTGCTCTATATGAGGATCCATGAAAAAGCTCAGAAATGTCGAGGAGGCATCAGAATCTGGATGAAAAGATTACAAGAAATTTGACATGGTTGGAGAAAAAGAGAGTCATATGGGCATGGTGGATTGTGGTCATGAAGTTAGCTAATTAAATTGTGCGTTCTATTAGTTTGTTAGTCTGTTATTGAGAATCAGAAATACATCTTAGGTCTAGATCAAAAGTTTTTGTCCAAAATGATGACATGTGTTTCTCCAAGTACTCTGCCCATCTCACAAAACTTGTATAGTGCAGCACTTAGACTTGTGGATTCCACCATGACAGCTTTCTTAGAAATATTAAGATATGTTATACATTAACGTTTTTGTGACAATTAAATAGGGAATTTCTAAGCACAAATGTAGCAGAAAAAAAATGCAGAGTAAGGCTGGGCCTGGTGACACATGCTTATAATTCCAGCATTTCTGAGATGTAGATTGGAGGATCGCAGTTCAAGGACAGCCTCAGCTATTTAGCGAGGCTCTTTGCAACTCAGTGAGACTCTGTTTCAAAAAATAAAAAAAGACTAAAAAATAGGGCCTGAGGTGTAGCTCAGAGGTAGAATGCCCCTGGGTTTCATCCCTAGTACTGCAAAAAAAAAAAAAAATGCAGAATAATTTAAATTTTTAAATTAAAAAATTTGAAAATTTCTTTAATAATAAAAAGGCAAAATTAAGACATACAAACATCAGTAATTATGACACAATATAAACATTTGTGACAGAGATATTGTTGTTATAGTATTCAGAATTTATGCAATGTATAAAAAAATAACACAGTAGAAAAGAAGAAAACTGTCTTTCCAAAATAACTTATTCGATTATTCAACATGCTTCATACTATATTGCAATATTTTTAAAATTTCATTCTTAGTAACAAATTTACCCATAGTAATTGTAAGTATTTATGAGGCACAGTGTGATTTTCTATGCATATATATAGTAGCACATTTTGCATTCCTATCACTCTATATTCCTATCACTTTTTGTAAAGCAAACATTCAAAATATTCTTTTTCAGACATTTTGAAATACTTGATAATTATATTAATATTAACTACAGTCACCTCACTGTACAACAGAACACTAGAAATTATTTCATCTTTTAGATGTAACTTTGTACCCATTGACCAACCTCCTCCCTCTTATTTTCCCTCCTCTCTCTAGCTTCTGGTAACTACTTCCTGACTCTATAAAATCAACTTCTTTAGGTCTCACATAAGTGAGATCATATAGCATTTGTCTTTCTATGCCTGGTCTATTTTACTTAATATAATATCATCTAACTTCACCCACACGTCCACAATTGACATGACTTCCTTTTCATGGCAATATATTATTCTATGTTACATATAAACCACATTTGATTTATCCACTCACCTACTGACAGATGCTTATTTTGATTACATATCTTGACTATTGTAAATAGTGCTGCAATAGACATGAGAAAACAAATATCTCACAGACACACTGATTGCATTTGTTTTTAATGTATACCAAATAGAGGAATTGCTGAATCAATAGTAAAAAGGTCAAGAAAAGAATAGGAAATAATATTTGTAAACTAGGCGTTATTGTGGTTAATTACAGAATACATGAGGAATGCAACCCAATAGCAACAGAACAGAACAAAAACAAAACTCAGGGATACAAGTAAAAATGGCCAAAAATCACCTGAATTAACTTTTCTCAAGAAAAGACATAACATATAAATGATGATTATTGAAGAGACAAAAAGTAGCGTCACTGGGCATGGTGAGTGATGCACACCTATAATCTTAGTGCTTGGGAGGCTGGACAGGAGAATCAAAGGTTTTAAGCCAGCCTCAGGAATTCATTGAGTCTCTCAGCAACTTAGATTCTGTTTTAAAATAAAAAATTAAATAGTGCTGGAACTGTAGCTTGAAGGTAGAATTCTCCTAGGTTCTACACCTAGTACCACATACACAAAAACACAAGACAAAAAGTAATGAATATTGTCATGGATACAAAGAAAGGGGAACTCATACATTATTGGTAAAAATGTGAATCAGTACACCCATTATAGAAAACAGAACAAAGGTTCCTCAAATAATATCTTCTGGTATTGAACTAAACTTTCTCTTGGGAACTTTTTCTCCTCCTGCTACTTATGTATGTATATATTTATTTACTTATTTATTTTGTGTATGCTTTATGATATTATTTGTGAAGTTCACTCAAACTTGACCATTTAAAGCATCATATCTCTATGGTGATTGGACCAAGATTATCAATGTATTCTTCAGAAAGAGTAATTTATAAAAATAATTCTGATTTTTGAAATTTTCCTAAGAATTATTTTGTAAATTTTTCAGAATGTTCTACAATAATATTATATAATTTTGGTGTTTGTCCATGATCCCTAACTCATAACTTTTTTCCTCGAGCAGGCCGCAGAGACCAGAATTTCTTTTCCTCAAGCTGAGTCATTGAAACACAATTCTTCCTCACCTTTCTCTAACTCATCTTGTCTGATAGTAGAAGATAAGACCCCCATTTCAGAAGAGGACCTGCCCATACCTGCCCATACTGGAAAGAAGGAATGGTGTACAGCTAGAAAATAAATCATCTGACCACACGTATCTTGCTGAAATCCAGTCTCTTAGCATTAGATGTGGTGTTACTTTTACACACACACACACACACACACACACACACACACACACACACACACGTGAGAGTACAGACAGCTTCCAGACAGGCGGACATGTGGAGGTTCCTGGAGGGTGTTATATTGAGAAAGGAAATGGAAGGTCTACTGTTTCCTACATGCCTGGCCCTATCTATGTATCTCTTCTTCTGTATACTTTGTAAATTGAATACGTTATTATAAAATATAAAATGGCCATTGATTTAATACACCAACATGAGAATGAGAAAATGCATCAGGAATATTTACAAATAACTAAAAAATATGTAAAAAGACTTGGCAAATTACAGAGTCAAGTTTGAATGTTTTTGTATTAAATTGTATTGCAACTTAAGCATATTTATTATTCAAAAATCTTATAATATTTTACATATAAAATACAATAGATAATATATATTATACATGATGGAATCCTTTTGAAGATACATATTTTCATTCAAGAATACCTATCCAATAACATAATTAAAATATATATTTAACATGTTCTCATTTCTCTTTGTAAAACTTCATATTCGAAGCTGGGCATGGTGGCTCATTGGGAAACTGAGACAGAAGGATCATAGTTCACAGACCTCAGCTACTTAGCCCTTTGTAACTCAGTGAGACACTGTTTCAAAAATAAAAAATAGGGCTGGGGGTGTAGCTCAGAGATAAAATGCCCCTGGCTTCCATTCCCAGTACCACACACAATAAAATAACTTTTTATATTCTAAGTTATGTTAGGCATAAATATATTAAAAACTAAAATGTAATATATTTTAGAATTATTTTCCATTTAAATTTAATTTCTGGAAATGTTTAAGTGTTTAATTCTTAAGTGTTTAAAGTCTTTTACAATACCTTGCATATATTTTAAACTTGCAAATAAAGGATTGAGAGCTGTCATTCAGATATGTCATGTCTGTTGTCAGCAGTTCATGAATAATTGACACTGAGATTACCTAGGGAAATTTGCAATTAGCCTCCTCATTAGCATAAGAACGAACAGTAGGCTGCTTGGTGAATGCTAGATTTTAACTTAAGTATTTGCTCTGGAGATAAAAGTTTGTAATAGGGCTTCTAATGAAAAATTCATTAGTTCATTGTGAGATCCCAGGAGTTTCAAAGTTACTTCATGAATCAGTCTTTGAAAGACCAAGAACATAATTTCAGTTATTAATTTATGCATTCAAGTAACTGTGAATGTCCATATAACAAAAGTGATCAATCCACAGGTAACATAATAAAATGGCGAACTCAATACTGAGTGAAATCAATGGTGATGGACAGTAAGTACTATACACACATTGCTAACCTGTTGTTGATTATTCAACTGAAAATTAAGCTCTAAAATACATACATGGTATTAATGAAATGAGAACAGTTTTACAGATAACTACTCTGGAAGTAATTATATATATATATATATATATATATATATATATATATATATATATGAAACTCATTCAGTTGATGATAAACATCATTATGACTCAATTTATTTTTTCTAAGATTGATGTTTAAAACTCAAGGGACCAACGATAAACATAGCAAAGGTCACTGGTCTTTGCACAAGTGTGGTTATAAAAAGAACACAATAATACAAATGATGTTGAAAACTGTGCACAAAAGAATACAAAGCTGCCTATTTTCATTCATTTTATACGTGTACTGGCCAATTTTATTTTACCCCACTTTGGAGATATCTTCGAAAACATGCATACATTTTAGGTGCATTTAAATGGAGCATTTAAAATTTTATTTTAAAACATTCATAGTTTTTTGTTCAGCTCCAGAGTGGAAATTATAACATGTGAAATAAGTTGTAGATATTAGAAAATATGATAATATAAATTTAAAATTCTAGAGAGAAGTTAATTGTGTACAGTAATAAAAAATAAAACATTTCTTAAATAGCTTAATGTATGTGTGTGTGTGTGTGTGTGTGTGTGTGTGTGTGTGTGTGTGTTACTGAAGAACTGATGATTAAACCCAGGGGCATTATACATCTGAGCTATATCCCCAGACATTATTTTTATTTTGAAAGAGTCTCACTAAATTGCTGAAGACTTTGCTAAGCAGAAGCTGCTGTCAATCTGTAATTTTTCCAATCTCAGCCTCTCAAGTACTTGAATTACCGGAATCCCCCAACATGCTTGACTTGAAATAATTTCTATTCTTTATATATTTATTCTAAGAGTATATGTCATCCCAATAAACTTACATACAGAGACACCTATAAAAAGAATAAAATGAATTTTCTCTATTTGAAATATTTTCTTTCATAATTACCAAAAAGTTCTAGGAATCAAGACAGGCATTTCAGTCTCGAGTGGTGGCGCACGCTTGTAATCCCAGCATTCGGGAGGCTGAGACTGGAGGTTCACGGACAACCGCAGCTACTTAGTGAGCCTCTGCAACTCAGTCAGACCCGGTTTCAAAATAAAGAATAAAAAATAGGGCAGGGGGTGTAGCCAAGAGGTCGAATGCCCCTGGGTTCCAATCCCAGACCCGCAAAAAAAAAAAAAAAAAAAAAAAAAAAAAGACAGGCATTTCAGGGACTTCTTGAAATGAAATTAAAAAAATACCCCAAAACATTTGGGTTTTGAAATTCTATTTAACAACTTTCAACTTCCACATTTTTGTCCCTTTTTAAAATTAAAGTTTAAGTAACAGTTCAAGAATTTGGTAATGAAATCCACTTCCTTTTTGGTGTAAGAAACAAAAAAATATCCTTGGAGAATTTTTCAGTTTTCTCCAAAAATTTCTTACCTATTTATCTAGTTCTGTATTTCATTCTATTTATCAATATAAAATTTCTATACCTCAAAAAGAATTGCAGAATTTAATAGTAGTTTTATTATTTTAAGACTAGAAATAAAATTTTAGTTCAGTCACAGACAGGAATTTTGCTGGTTATTTGTATAGAGGAAAACTAGATTCATCTGGAATCTTTCTGCATAGACTCAAAGTTTCCATGATAAATTATATTTTTTCAATATAAAATATATTTTATAAATAATAGTGGATATATCTTGAAAAAAATAACTAAGAACTTAAATTAGGCACGATCCTGTTGAAAACATCAATTATGTATCTATCTAGGTATCAACATTGATAGTAGATATGTTCTAATAATATTTATCTGGTTATGATACTTCATTTATTTTTCACACTATGAATTTGTTTATAGTGTTATAGTGTTATATATATGTTCAAATGTAGTCACATGGGGAATATATTTTTAAGCAATTTCTTTCAATTTTGAGGATGTGATAAATTCAACATATTTTCCCCTTTACTAGTTAACAGCCCCAAGGGATAGTTTCAGTCCAAGCTAAGTCATTTTTTCCCTATAAGAGATAAATTTAATTTTAAACAAAATTCACAACAAAATTTATTGAAGAGTCCCCTCCATTAGAGAATTTTAATTGAGTAAACACTTAAGTTCTAATTTGTAACTAATTAAATTAGCCTACTGAACTAAATGATAAAGTCTATTTTCCAAAATGTTGTTTTCTTCACTAAATGAAAAGAAATTAAAGACATTTTACTTAAATCTAGTCACCTACTATCTACTAGTATTTATCTACTATTTTCTAAATCCAGGGAAAAAATTATTCTTCATAGTCTGAATTATAAGTGTTCCTTCCCTTAGCCCAATTTTATTTTATTTTATTTTATTTTTGAAACAAGATCTCACTACGTTGCAGAGGACCTCACAAGGTTGCTGAGGTTAACCAGAACCTGCAATTCTCTTGTCTCAGCCTCCAAAGACTGGAATTACAAGCATGCACCACCACACCCAGCTTTATTCTTTCTTTTAAATATTTTCAAGAAAATTTTAAAAAACAGTACTTTTCTTTGTTTTTAAAATATTATTTTGAAATTATTTACTGCATAATTTATATCCATGGTATATTTTGCCATTAATTTCGGAATAAATTGGAACGTTATTCAGCGTTCCCCAAGATACATAAAATACAAGGGTTTATATTATACCAGCATATTAAGCTTATCACTTAATGCCTTTCAATGTGGTCCTCAGTTGTACATTGATGTCAGAATTATTAACTGGATGCTGATAATTATAATTTTCTGATGAGTGTTTTGAACTTAGTTGAAGTACAGGTGTGCATTGTCATCCTGGTTTTGTTCACTCTGCTAAGATTCCTGTGTTCCTCCTTTAAAGCCACACCGACTCCTCACTCCCACTACTCTTTGATAACTACTAAATGTTTTCCATCTCTGTAATAACATTATCAATTTAAGAGTGTTACATAAATGAAATCACTTAGCCTGTAATTTTGGCCTTCTGCACACAGCATGATCCATCTAAATCAATCTGAATTGTGTGTATCCACTTTTTACTGATGGGTAATATTCTATGATGTCTATGTATTTCATTTTGCAGCTTGTTTAGCCATTCACCTTTTGGAGGGTTTTTTACCCCCAATAATTTTGTCTATTATAAAATATAATTCCTATGAACATTCATTTACAAGTCTCATATGAACATTTTTAATTCTCTATAATAAATATCTAATAGATTGTCTGCTTTATATGGTAAATTCATTTTTGGTTTTATAAGAGACTTTTGTACTTTTTCCCAAAGGAGATATTCCATTTTGCCTTCTTACCAGGAAGAATGAATGATCCAGTTTCTTTGGATAGAAATCACATACGTTAAAACATGTGCTAGCCGGGCGTAGTGGTGTACGCTTGTAATCCCCGTGCTTAGGAGGCGGAGACAGGAGGATCACGTAGGTTTGAAGCCAGCCGCGCTGGCTTAGAAGACCCTGTTTCCAAATGAAAAAAGTATAAAAATATGTCTGGGAGTGTAGCCCGGAGGTAGAAGGGTTTCCAGGAACCCCAGTACCACCAAAAAAAAAAAAAAAAGTGCTAGAAGGATGTATTTTTTATTTTATAAAATATAAGGTAAATTTCCATCTAACACTTTACAACAATTCAGTAATATATATTTTTGGTAAAAATTTTTAAAACAAATTGGCAGGCAGTATTCAGGTAGTAGAAAATTGTTGACAAATTTTATTAAACCAGGTATTAATATGCTGAGAAAAGAAACTCAGTTTACTAAATGGCACTGTGACCAAATAAAGGATGGTCATAGGGGAAGACTTGCATTATATCCTGGCAAATTAGGAGTAACCAGTTTTTTAAATTTAGTTAGGTGACTGACAGTTCACCATTTTATCAGGTAAGACCTTATTGAATGATTTATCATCTTTAACTGAGAAGAGCAGAGTGATAGATCAGAAGTTATTTGACATTTTCTTATCCTAAACCAGTGGTTCTGGCCTGCATCCTATTGGGTTATTCATAAATGAGGCTGGAACAATATGACTTTCTGTAGTCATTAATCAACACCTTTCCACATACACTTGCAAGAAGCAGCCTTACAATGCTCACTCTCTGACATATTCTGCAGTGTGTATCCTGGGTCTTGTCAAGGGAACTGAAAGATTCCTACACTAAACTTGGTCTTTAAGACTGTAGATTTTGCCCAAGAGAATCATACAGGAAACACTTGTGCCCTTATTACTTTTGAGTATGTACTTTTTCTTGCAGTGTGTTTCTCCCATGAACCTTTCACTCTAGAACCCTTTCAATTACCTTAAAACAATAAACAATAATCAACAAGCTTACAACAAAACACCAAAATACATGGCTTAGAAAAATAAGCCCATGAATCAATTACAATGAAATTCCCCTTTATTACCCAAACTCTCATACTTAAATTTTAGGTGTACCATAAAGAGCTTCAATATAATTAAAATGTATCTCCTATGTGTAAAATTGGAAAAAAACCTAGTGAAAGAGAATTATTAGACTACTATGTGAAACCATGGTCATGCAGAATTTGACAATGATTTCAGCATTTTGCATTCGTGCTTTACCTGAACAGTATATGTACATGTTAGGGAAGAGACAATGTTTTACCATGTTGTAAATTTGACAAACTATAGAAGTGGTGGATTTGCTCTCATTTATTTTATTCATTTTCTGCATACACGTGCCCTTTGGTGTTTAATTTTCCCTTCTGCCTTTTACTTCTCTGTTTTCCTCTCTGCAACTGACTTGTCAGGTGTAGGGTAAAGGCTGCTCTGAGAGATATGGTAAGTCCTTCATATCTTTCCGGGACACTATTATCTGCTCCCACCATCAAGTATCCATTGTTCAGTGTTGAAACTCAAGATAGGCCTTCAGAATCAAATTCTAAAGAAGGAAAAGGCTTTACACAGCAGGTCTACTAGTAAAGTTGTTTAAAAATCTAGTCCTTAAGAGGATAATGGAAGTAAGGTGAGTAAAACTGTTAACCTAGCAATCAGAGGAAGCTACTACTCTTACTTTGTACTTTGAAAAGGGAAAATAACTTTTATATATATATATAAAAAACCCTGATTTTTAAAGTGGTGTTTTTAGAAGACTAATCGGAATAACATTCTCATACTGACCTCAATCTGTAAGAAGGTGATAGATTGGTCCTTTTTACTGTGAAAGGAGATTTCTTCCTCTATTTGAAGAAAAAAGCTTAGCAAATAATGTTAACTAAATGTTACATAAAAGAGTTTGAAAGGCAGGGAAAGAAGAAAGAAACACATTAAGAGAATTGGAATAAGGGCCCTAAGAGAAAATGACCTTGTCTAGCATTAAAATATCTAATCAAAAAGAAAAAATTTATTGGTCATTTATAGTGATCCAAACCCATAATGACCTTATGAACGGGCCCAATCTACAGAGACAAGACCTCTTGTAACAAGAGATTTATCCAAATCTATTACCTATCTCTATCTGAAGAGTTATTCCGAAGTGTTAACAAAAAAGGTAAATTAGCCTGTAGTTATCTAAAAATTTTAACTTAGGAAAATTTCTAAAAGTAAAAGTAATGTGCCAAAGGAATTTGTAGAGCTAAGGACTCTTCCAACACTCTGAAAAAAGAATCCAATTTGTACTTTTCCCGTTAATATAGAAACAGATGGCTGGGCATGGTGGCGCACGCTTGTAATCCCTGCGCTTGGGAGGCAGAGACAGGAGGATTGCGCAGGTTCGAAGCCAGCCTTGCTGGCTTAAGAGACCCTGTTTCCAAATAAAAAATATAAAATAGGTCTGGGATTGTAGCCCAGAGGTAGAAGAGTTCCATCTCCAGTACCACCAAAAAAAAAAAAAAAAAAACAACAACAACAACAAAAATAAAAACAGATGGAAATATATTTCCTGCTCCTTCAAGTGAAATTTAAAAGCTGTTGACCACCATGGTAATTGGGTTTTGATATGGCTATTTTAATCACTATGGCTATTTTAATCACTGTAATTTAGTATCCAATGCAAGTCTCTTTCTTACCACTTTTTCTGGAGGGGAACATATCTCATTTCTTGCCTTCTCCATTCATAAAAAAACATCTGAGCACTGAACTATATTATCCTATCCTTCAAAATGTATGATTCAGGAATGCAGAACCTGTCCAATTAAATTTCTCCAGTGAATTCCCCTACTGGCTCACTGAGGCTGGTGGAAGAAAATCCTTCCTGTACCTTGATAATTTTGAAAAAATAAGAGTGCAAGCACAGAACGAATCCAATTTCCCCGAAAAAAAAAAAAATGTAACCTTAGGTTTAGTAGAAATGGCCTCACTAAATAGCTGAGGCTGGCTGTGAACAAGGATCCTCTTGTCCCACCCTACCAAATGCTGGGATTACAAGCTTGTGCCACCACCCACGCCTCGCTATGCTTTTTCTTTTCAATGAGTGAACTGACCCCACGAATTAAGAAATAGCTTGGTAATCCTCTCTATATTTAAGCAATCTATTATTAATTACCATGTAAAGCTCTTAGCTTCAAAAATAAATAGTCTTAGAGATTTAGGTTTGGAACACTTCTTTTACTATTTGGTGCAGAGTTTCCTCCTATTTATTGAAAATATATGAACGTATACAATAAAGATAACTTGGGCTTCTGCTTGAGCAGAGTGGGTACCTGAGGTCTATCTCCTAGACATTCCTAAGACTGGATGCAATAGCCCCTGTGCCATCTTAGTGAGACCATAAAATCCATCAAGCCATTGGAAGAACCCATTAGGCATCATATTTTCTTAGCCCGATATCATGTTTGTCTTTAGAAATTCACAATACAGTTGTACTAGACGTTACTAGAACAGTAGCAAACAGATTTTGTCTTTTTCAAAATTCTATGAACAAAATCATAATAAATCAAAACTTAACATAGGTATATGGTGAGGTACAATACATATTTCTGTGAAAACATCAAATAATTTTTGAATTTTTTTGTGAACTTTATTTGGCTTTTCAATGAATCTTGGAGATTTGGTTGAAATTGCCCAAGTAGTATTTTGATAAATAGGTATGTCTTTATATTGACCAACTTCTACACATTTTTATTGTGCAAATATTTTGTATTACTTTGCTTATACACGTGAGTCTATGGATGGTTGCAATTCTACCTAAGTGAATACTCTATAAACCTTTAGGGTTATAAAGGATTTAGTTTGGGTATTATTTTTCATTTGAATTTTGATATATGTTTAAGTGGACATACTATATTTAAAAGTAAAACCAGCTGGGCATGGTGGTGTATGGATGTATTCCAGGTACTTGGGAGACTAAGTCAGGAATACCCCAGGTTGGAAGCCAGCCTCAGCAACTTAGCCAGGCTTTTGGCAACTTAAAAAAATACTGTTTCAAAATTTAAAAATAAATAAATAAATAAATAGGGCTGGGGACATCTTTTGGAGTTGGAATGCTTATGAGTTCAATCTGTAGTTGACACACACCACACACACGCACACACATACACACACAGAGTAAAATATATATGTATTCAGTATAATAAGTAAATTCAAAATAACTTAAAACATTTGTGAATTTCAACTTACTTGCTTAGTCTAAGTCTTTCACATGACTCCTCAGACTTAAGAATATTAAGACTGGGACATAGCTCAGAGCACTTACCTTGCAAGTGCAATGCCCTGGGTTCTATTCCTATAGTGCCAATAAATGAATATTGTTGCTGACAGTCTGGTGGCACACGCATGTAATCTCGGGACTTCGGGGTTGAGGCAAGAGGAATGGAGGTTCGAGGACAGCCTCGGCAACAAGCTTGCCGCTCAGCAACCTGGCAAGCCCCTGTTTTAAAACAGAAAATAAAAAGGGCGGCTATAATTCCAAGTTGACTGTCTCTGGTTCAATCTCATTACATCTCTTCTCTCTCCCCCCTGGGCAATAATAAAAACATTATTGCTTCACTCCAACCACAACGATTAAATCAGTAGTGAACAATAATAACAGTAATTATTTTTTAAAGTACAGCAAGGTATTTACATTCTTTTCAAATATTTTAGTCCTGAGATTTAAGTTATCACAAATCTTTGTAGGTCTTGAGAGAGAAGTCTTGTGGGGGGAAATTGCATTAAAATATTCTTATAATGACATTTAATATTGACTAGTAGCATTCTTGAGAATTCTGGCTTATAAACAACAGAGGAGCATCAAAATCAATATAACTAATAAAAATGATGTGAAGTTTTCTTAAAAATTTAACTATCTCTGCCTCGAAAGGCAAGTCTAATATCATATGGTGCTTTTGATGAAACCCTGTAACAGAGGACAGAGCTCTTAGCAGAAAAGCAAACAAGTTTAGATCTACATGGCATCAAAGTGCACAACAAAACTGATTATATATTATATATATATGATTATATATAACTGATTATATATTATATTGTATATAACTGATCAAATAACATTATATATTCAAAATGCATGTAATATAATATATATTATATATGATCAGTTATATGTATTAGTAAATATATAGTTATATATGTATTATATATATATATATATAACTTCTGAGTAAAGTGATATCTAACAGTTACTTTTTTAAAAAGTGGCTAAGATATTAAGGATTTTGTGGATAGTATTAGTTTGCATGTGCTTTGAAGAACGTATTTCTGATGTATAAATCTCAAATGCTAGTGTAATAAAACACATGTATAAATACTTTATTTGAGTGGATGTGGCAGAAGGCTTTTGTCAACTTGTTTCTTTCCCTTCCCAACTCCTTTCATCCTCTGTTCTGCAAGGCCTCCTTAATTCCTCTTGGGAAAATAGCCTCTGTTCCGAGGTACATGCACTACAAAGATTTCAGTTGATCTGCCTTACAACTCCCTGATTAGATAAGCTATGCAGTTTCTTGCTGTAAATTTGAATTTTCAACCAAATTATATTATTTTCTTGGAGTTGCTAAAACAAATTCCCACAAAGTTTATGGCTGAAAATGACAGAAACGTAATCATTCAGATTCTGAAATCAACATGTCAGCAGGTCTATGCTCCCTCCAGAGGCTCTTAAGAAATTCAAGTTCTACTGAATGTATGCACCCAGAGCAAGAGAGGCTAGGGAACCGTGGTTGGACCAGACACACAAAGCCTGTTACAGCTCTCCAAGTCAACAACTGACAAAAACAATAACCATCATCTTTGAGAGAGCTCTGAAGAGAAGGATTTAAAAAAACACAAATGAAATGGCATGAAAAATAATCACTCGTTAACTGGAGCAAAGCTGGAGAATGGTTCAAAGGGGAAGAGAGTGGAGTCATGAGCCAGAGGTTCTGCTCCCATGCAGTAGATTGGAGGAAATGATTAGAGGACTTCTTCTAAAAAGAACCCAGAGTGCTCTCAGCCTTCCAAGGGGTCATTTTTTTTTTTTAATACAGGCAAAAGGACTTCTGCTGTTAATTCAGTCTTTCCTGCTGATCATTATTATTTACGCCAACCATTTCTGTGTCTACTACCTAGGAAATACTGCCTGTGTGCTATTTTAACCTGGCCACCGTTTCACTAGCTATTAATGTCCTATGTGCTAATTGCTAATTGTAAAATGATCTTTAGAAAAACCAATCTTGTTCTTTTCCCATGCCTTAGTTCTGAGATTTTAATCTTTTTTACCACCTGTTATATACCTTAATTTGTGTCTGTCTGTGTGTGCTTAATTATTTTGTTTTCTTCTTGAAACCAAACGATTTTAGCTTTTCCCAAAAATAGTGTATTGTGGATAGAGGAAGATAAACAGAAATTGAGAGAGAGAGAGAGAAATAGAAGGAAAAGGAGATGAGATGTTGAAACACTGTGCAGATACTAGCCTGCATTTAGTACCTAGCATATCCCCACTGTTCTGACAACTTACTGAGACTTTTTTTTTCATGAAAATGGTCTCCATTGATTGTTGTTTGCTCAATGGAGTGGCAAATAGGACTTAAAAAAAAAAAAAAAAGAATGGTGGGTTATGCATGAACCCATAGGAACCTTGTATACTCAAAGGTTATGTATCCAATTAATACACCTTTTTTTTTTTTAATCTGAATTTCTCTGCCATGTAAAGCACAGAAAATTAACAGACATTACAGAATACATCTGAGGCCTCGAGAAGTTGATGTATAATGCCCAGTGGTTGTGAGATTTTGACATAATTGTGACAGTGGAATGAAATGACAATTATGATACCTGTAAACATTAAAAGTATCAACAGCAGAAGGGAGAGCTGGGCCCTCTCAAAAGTCTCGAATTTATGCTGGGATTTATGCGTCCCACGGTGGCCAGTTAGCACTTGGGCAGGAGGCTGAAAGAAACTGACATACAAAATAAATTGCTCGTCTCCCCAGACAAACGATTGCTATCACTAAACTCAGCACAAAAATAACAGAAAGGAGTTAGAATCATTTCCTAATTTGAACGACCTGCAGTATTTGACTACCAAACTGTAATACCTTCGTGAAGGGTCTGAAATATCTGGAGCAAATTTAAAGCCATATTATAGTTCTAAGTATAAAGGATTATAGTTCTTTATATAGCCATTATGAATGTGGTTCTGTATAGAGCTTTATCATTGTGCTATATGGAAAAGATTAATTTTATTAATGTTAAAATATTAGTAATTCTAAAATATCAGTCCTCAAAGAAAGACACAATGCACTTGAATTGGTGTTTTTCTTATGGCAGAAATGAGTAGAAGTATGTTAAAATTTCATGGAATTCCAGTTCTCTGAAAATACATAAGAAATTCATAAAAAAGAATAATGAATGCATACCAGATATAACACCTTTAAAAATGTACTATGTAGCCAGTACTCTCAAAATAGAATAGTGTTAAAAAAGAAAGAGACAAATAAATAGTTGGAACAAAGTAAAGTGGTAAATGTGACATTTTATTTTGTTGAGAAAAAAAGTTTTTTTTTAGTATTTAATGAAATTAGGATTACTAGTACCTTTTGGGAAGAAATAAAAATATTTTTCTATTGTTTACAACATATGTATAATCTACTATATTGTACATAATTGTTAAGCATTAGATATCTATTTAGAGTGATATTTTCATATTTCTTATTTGGAAATATTTTATGCAAAATAAGATACAGAAAGTTTTAAATACAAAATATTGGTTATATATATTTTATTTTTTTCCTTGTCATCTTTCCATTTATTTCCCAATATTGTTTTTTTAAAGTCATTTATCACATCTTTGGTTCCTAGTTGAAAATCTTATTTATATCAGTCTTCTTGTTTATCAGTCCACCAACAAAATTTAAACCAAGTTGAATTTGTGTTAAGACAAGAAAACATTGGTACTGAAATATAAACTAAACCATTAGAGTTATTTTATTCATTAGATAACACTCTATTGTCTTTAGGCAAAGGCTTCATCACTGAGCTATAGCCCAGCCCCAATATTGTGTTGTTTTTACAAAAGACATCATAAAATGAAAGAATATACATGCTGTAGAAAAATTTTTCATCATATATGACAGATAAAATATATATGCACATACTAATTAAGAAAAATAGAATGTTACTAAGACAAAATAAAAATGTTAGGAATAATAGACTTAAAAACCAATCTATATGAATATATTTTTATTCTCACTAGTAGGAACATGCAAATAAAATTACCATAAAAAGTGGTTTTTACTAATTTACTTAGCAAAATATAATAAAGTCTCAATGTTCAGTGCTGTTTAGAATATCAAATAGGTTTGAGTTACTAAAAATTCTAGAGAAAAATCCTAACCATATTTGTTAAAATTAAATGAATAAAATTTTGCTCAGCAATATTTTGTTTAGAGACCATAACAACCAAATTATATGAATGTCCTCAATAGAGAAATATTTAAACAAATCATACTATACAAACTATGGGATCTTGATTAGGAATTAGTAACAATAAATTATGATTTATGCACTGCTTATTTTGCATAAGCATGGAGAAAAAATTTTGAATAATAAACATCACACTGTTAATAATAGTGTTTAGCTGTGATGTAAATTATAGATAGGTTTGGGAGTATGAATTCAAAACCAATAACTATATAAGTGTACATTTTTAATTTGTTAAAATAAGAACACATTTGATAAAGTTATAAAATGTCTTTACAGATAAATCTTAAAAAAGCAAATTTTAGGGTAGGTCTGTATTTAAATGCCTTCTGAAATAAATTTCTTGATAAGAACTCAAAAAGGCCCTTTTTCCAATTAATTATGTAGATTCTACTTCTGTCTTTGTTTTTGGACCGATTGGCATGATACTATGATATAGTAAAAGATACCTATTTGATCTCCATCTTGGGTTCCTGGCATGGATGTCTTAACCTCCTTTGCAATTCTTGAGTGATAAGAGTCACAGGGGCATTGATTGTCATTCACGGTAAACTTTGATCTGAATTGCAGATAATGTGGGCAAATGCAGTGGCCCCTAGACAGCTCCAGGACTGCAGAAGTCCTCTAGCATGTGATTAGTGAAGAGAACTTACTTACAGCCTCACCATTTTGATTCAGGGGAGAAGAAAGGAGCTGGAGATTGAATTGATCACCATTGACAAATGATTTAATGAACCAGGCCTATGTAACAGAACCTCCCTAAAAAATTCTTAATGGGGAAAGCAGAAGAACTTTCAGGTCAGTGAACACATCCAAGGGCATGGAAGAGAGCAGGCTTTCAAGAGAGCATGGAAGTTCTGTGTCTCTTACGATGCACCCCATGCTGTTTCTCTTCTACTCGGTGGCTCTACCTGAGTTGTACCCATTGTGATGAACTGGCCGATGTAAGCAAGTAATTTTGTGAGTTTTCAGACCATTGAAGACAATTATTGAATTTGAGATGGAGGTTGTAGAAACTTGAAATCTCTGGCTGTCAACTGTATGAAATACTTGAGACTCCTGATTATTACCTGAAGTGGGAGAAGATTTGTGTGACTGAGACCTTAATCTCTGAAGGTGATGCTATTTCTGAATAGTACCAGGATTGAATTAAGTGATTGGATATCCAATTGAAATCCAATTGAAAAATTGGTCATTGCTGTGAAGAAATATGCTTGTTACCAGACATGTTAAGAGTAAAAATTATATAACTGATAACAATTCTGTTTGTCAATAAGAGGAAATTTTTCTAGTATTTTTTATTTGTGGTAGGTATGGCTGGACATTAAAAATTATTTGAATCTCAGCCCTCAAAATATGTGGCATGTGGAATATGCCACATATGTGGAAAAAGGGATATTAGAGACTGGTTTAAGATAAGGATCTCAAGATTTAGAGGTTATTTTTGATTACCAAACAGGCCTACCATAGCCACATAAGTTGCCTACATTGGAAAACCAATACCAGTTTTGATCAAGAAGAATGAGAGATATTTGAAGTTTTAGGCTCAGAAGCTAGAGGAATTAGACTCAGAGCCAAGTAATACATGAAGCCTATGGAAACACAAAAGGAAGGGGTTCTTCTCTAGCACCTCCAAAATGTAACTTATCCCTCTCAGAGTTTTTATTTATTTATTTTGCAGCACTGGGGATGGATCCCAGGGGCATTCTACCTCCGAGCTATATCCCTATTTTTTATTCTTTGTTTTGAAACAGGTTCTCACTGAGTTTCCAAGGGACTCATTAAGTAGATGAGGCTGGCCATGAAACCGCGATCCTCCTGTCTCAACCTCCCAAATGCTAGAATTACAAGCATGCACCACCAAGCTCAGCTGTTCGAATCTTGATTTTAGATTAAAGAGGCCACTGCTTTGACATGCAAAACTCTTTCATAGTAAGTTGTATTGCTTTAATTCACTCAACTTAAATTTATCACAATAGTTATAAAACAGCAATGCAATTTCTAAGATTGCTTTAAAACTAAGCAAAATCACTTCTTTTGGTTTTGCTAAAAATTGACATTCCCTCCTCTCTTTCACTTATTTTTACAGTTACTTTCGATGAAAACCTAAATTGCAATTTTTATTTAATGACATCAAGTTTCACCACTGACAATCTAAATAAAATTGCACATCTAAGAATACTTATCCATTCAATTGCAAGCAAAGCTAATAGTTCATATTGGGTGAATGATGAATTTTTATGTGGAGAGATTCAAAACTCGGGCTATTGCTTTTTTAGAGAAACACAGTCCTCAAAACTCCCATCCTATCTTTCTAAGGCTAGAATAATTTATAACACCTTTTACTGAGTTTGTTTTGTATTGACAGAAAATCTAGCTTCTAAGGAATTTATACTTTCATTTGTAGTTTAAGCACATAAATGTAAGCTTAGAGAAGGCAGGCCTTGGGTCTGTCTATATTCTGAGTAGCTGGATAATTGCTTGGAATGTCTTAGGTAATCAATAATTAATACCAATGATTAATATGTGAGTACAATAATAATTATTTTCATATGTATGCTTAAATGCAGATACGTATATTAATTAACCACAATTTGCTTAAACTTTAGAAAATATTTAATCTATTATTTTAATATATAATTGGGAATCATTGGACTATAACAACACAAAATTAGCATGAATGGTGTACAGAATAAATTTAAGGAAGGTTTGAAGGGAGCACAGCCTTACTGAAACATGTTGCTTAGTATTAAGCACATTGAGTGAAGCTTGTTTTTTCTTTTTAAAAATTCCTCATGAAAAAATATTACAAATATTAAAACATTAGAAATTTGATGTTTCACACCTGAATTCTAAAATCTGTTTCTATAATCTGAATTACCTTAAGAATAAAACTGTCATCATTCACTTTACTTTCATAAAATTAAATAACCTTTAATTATATGTTTTCTTCTAAAGCTATGGCCATTTAAATGTGTTTCTTCTAAAGGAGTTCTTTGTGAGAAACTTCATACTTTCAAAATGCTCAAAAGGCATATTAAGGAAATTTTAAATTTCTTGTGCAAATTTTTTTTAAATTTTTGTTATTTCTTTATTAATGTGGCCAGGCTTTGTTATATTCTTTTTTATAGTGGATTTAATTTGATTGGCTTGTTTAGCCACTCAACAGTTAATACATTCAAAGAAAAAATAAGCCTTTAGTCCTTTTCTTATTCTATTATCTTTCATAATGATGATAAGGTGTCTTATCTAGATTAAAACTTGGTAAATAGTACAAAGAAGCATAGACATTGTCTCATAGTCTCCATTGTCCCTACAGGATTGCATTTACCTTCTTTTTCCAGCAGTAGATAGGTAGAAAACTAAAACTAAACAGGAGGAAGGGCTCTGGATGACCCAGAGTGGAGAGACTGAACTAGGAGCTGAAAGAGGTCCTCATGTTCCTGGCAGTACTTTTGCTGGACCATGGGGTGCTTTTCTGACCATTTTTAAGCCTGATGAATTGCCCACAAAAGAGGGCACCTATTCAAACCTAGTAAAGGTGGCTATCTTATTAGTGGCTAAAGGCAACGGGTATACTTTATAACCCATTCAAACGCTGCTGCAGTGGTTTTGATATTCTTTGAGGTTCTGTAAGCCTTCTGCATTATACATTAGTGCTTGTGCAACAGAAGACAATTTAAAGATCTCTTGGAGCACAGAATTTAAAGTTCAACTGTTCTGAGACACTGCAGGGAGTCCAGAGAAGAGAGGAAAATGGCAAAAGAGAAATGTGTGGGTTTCAGACAGAGAGAATTTTTTAAAATAAGCATAACTTAGATTTTACAATCTTTTAAAAGTCTCTGGAGCACTTTTTCAGTTTATCACACAACAACTTTGTGAAGTAAATAAAGGCATGGGTCATAATACTTCTTTAATATTTATATCTGAACATTAACCATTCATATCAGAAAATTTAAATAACACAGATTCAAATACCTGTGTCTATATACCTAACGGAAAATGTGAGCTAAGAGGAAATAATGGCACTCAGATCTTCAAAAAGACCTCTGAACAGAGGTATCTTACAGGATCTTTCTTTTTCAGTGCTAAAGACAAACTTGCATAGTGTTTTGTCACTATTTAAACTTTATTCTGTACAAATGTGCCAAGTTTTAAAATGCCATGAAGGGCATAATTTTTCAGGGTTTTTCATGTGTTGGAAGGTTTCTTAATTTATCTTATCTTTTTTTTAACAGAAAAATATATTTTAAATCATTTTTACATAGGATGTGGCATACTATCTTCAAAACAAATTACAGTCTGCACAGGGGATTGGTTTCAAGATGTGCCACAGATACCAAAGTCCGGGGTCCTTTAAGTTCCTTTTATAAAGTGGCAGAGTATTTGTATATTATCTGCAGACATCCTCCCAAAACATATACTTTAAATCATCTCTAGATTATTGATAATATGTGGTACAATATAAATGCTATCTAAACGTGTTATACTATATTGCTTAGGGAATTATATTAAGAAAACAGTCTGTATGTGTTTAACAGAAACATTTGTGTTTTTTTTGACAAATATTTTCAGGCCTAGTATGGTGGCACATTCCTGTAGTCCTAATACTTTGAAAGCTAAGATAGGAGAATCACAGTTTGGAGATGAGCCTCAGTCTCAGTAACTTAGTGAATATTTATTTCTAACCAAAAATACTAAAAAGGTTTGGGGTGTAGCACAGAAGCCTCTGGCTTCAATTATTCACACACACACACACACACACACACACACACACACACACACAAATAAATTAAATCTGAAGTTAGTTGAATTGAGAATTCAGTTCACTGCTTGAATTCATGAATATGCACAGGTGATTAATTTATCCCATATTGACATTTTAAATAGAGAAAAAATCAAATGGATAAAATCTGAACTTAGTAAAATTATTTTATTTAATTATCAAACAATAATTATACTTTTTCTGTGTTTAATTCTTACTCCTTGATAAATTATCATAAAGATAATGGAAGACTACTAGTTAATTTAATTACTGAAATTGTAGAAGGTGAATTGAATCTGAAATAATTGAACCTAGAGATGGAGATACTGTTATATCATTAGTTTCTGTTGACTTTACAGCTGATTTTAATAAGATCAATTGTGGAATGATTTATAAACCATTTCTTCTCTCAACTAATGTTTAGTATCTAGGCTACTTACATTTTTCAAAGCAAAACTCCATGAAGTTTAGAAGAGTTATCATTTCGGTGAGATAATTTATTACTTCTGTTTGATTCAACTTTCTTTTAATAAATCTAAATAATTCCGTGGGAAAAAGAAAATTAAGAAACAGCAACAGAAAATAAAAGTAAATTACCAATGTAAAAACAACAATTTCTTACTGCTCATACATACATTCAATCATTTTTTCTGACAGTATAAAATGCTGTGCTATAATCTTCGATTTCTTATTTATAGTGCAAATGACAGCTAATGAAAGCATTTTTATCTGATTTTAAGCGTTTGGTAAAGTAGGCTGATAACTTTTAAGTTTTCATACATTTAAAAATGAATACAAGAAAATTTGAAACTTTAGTTACTTCTTTATTCAATCACCACTATAGATATCTTTTTGTCTTTGTTTTATTTTTTAATGGGAAAAGTGAATGTAGGTTATAGAATAAAAATAAGCTATTTAGCAATGTTATATAAATTAATATAAAATGAGCAAAGCAAAACAAAGTTAATTAAGTTAAAGTAGAATGATCAAACCACAAATATTTCTGCACTAAATAATTAGTATTATTTTTATTCCAAAGTATACATAAAATGGAACAAATATCTTTTAACACTTTCTAAAACATTTTTGTCTGTATTTCTGTATCACATATGAAAAGAAATAATAGAACAAATCATACAACATTGGAGACTTTTTACTTTATAAATTATTTATTGTTCATGATTTTGATTATCTGACAACACTTCTGTAATTTATTTAGCCACTGGATCCTTTTGGCTTATAATATATTGATAGAAAACTTGGAGGAGCTCACACGATGTAATGCTTCTTTTCAGTAAAGTAGGTGGCCTGATATCATCTAACAGATGGATTATAATTGTTGCAAGAAATTATCATAGCTGCAATTTATCAATTAAATATTGCCGACTACATTCTATCTTAGATATGTTCTCTACCTGTTCATTATGACACTCAAACTTGGGAGTCTAAATTTTATGAACCACAATAATGGACTCTTGCTCTGTGATTCTTCTGACTTTATTATTTTTAAGAACAATCACAGGTTTGAGATAATATAAACAAACCTTCTAGCTCCAAAGTACTATGTAAATGTTGTACTAAGTAATCACATTGAACTGCAATGTTATTTAGGTGTTTTATAAATGTTTGCCTTTCCCCCACTAATTTACTCAATGAAATATTATTGTACCTATTTAATATTCATAAGGTATTTGGATTTTGAGGATAGCATTTTAAAATCTAGAAATATCTTTATGCGTTGGAGCAAAACAAAGTAAAAGGTAAGTGATATTTTTCCACTAAAAACATGAGTTCTCAGAGGAGCCATCTGACAACTAGCTGTTGCAGCTTTGACTGTGAAATGAGTGTATGAAAAAGCATTTATTCAAAAACTTTAGGATTCTTGCAGTTAAATTCTAGAGTAGAGGAGTTAAGAACGTTTATTACTAGAGGTGTGTGTGTGTGTGTGTGTGTGTGTGTGTGTGTGCGCGCGCGCGCATATGCTATGCAGATTGAAACCAGTTGCATTCTATCTCAAAGCTAAAACCTTAGAGCCCTATCTTTATTTTTGTTTTTGAAACAGGGCTTCACTATGTTGTTGAGAGTCTCCTACAGTACTGTGACTCTTCTCCAGCCTGATATTCTTCTGTCTCAGCCTCCCAAGAACAAGGATTAAAGGGGTGTGCCATCATATGAGAAAGATTTTTTTTCACCCAATGTGTTGTGTTGGGTGGAATACTTATGTGTAAATAGAGTAGGTCCAATACTTCTGATAGTTCCACTAGGGGATTCTGAGCTTGTTACATAATTTCTCTAAGACTCAGTTTTCCATCTTCAAAAATGTCTACATCTTGAGATATTTTAATTCTTTAAAATTTGAATTTGTATTAATTGGTATTACAGTTCTTTCTTATTAGAGATCTTATGTCACTCTGTGTGATTCACTGAGATGAAAAGCCTTATTAATATTTTTTAAAGTCGCAGCCATTAGTTATTAGATGGTCTGTTATATTACCAACCAAACAGGAGCCTAGAGGTCCATTTGGAGTTGGATGTCTGTACCTTTCTTTGTATTAAAACTTAAAACCTCATTGATAAGTATTTGTCACTTTGCAGAGGGTCAAGTTGGAATTTTGCATCAGTACTATATATTAATCAATTACCTATTTCTCTTTTAGTGTTCATTTTTTATTAAATTTTTGTTGGTGCCTTATAGTCATACATCTTAATGGAGTGCAAGATGGTAGAGGCATACATGCACACATCACCCAATTAGCCCTTCCCCAGTTTCCAGCCCATTCTCTCCCCTCTCTTTCCTTCTCATGTTTGACTTACTAATTGACTTTGAGATGTTTGTAAATATACATCACATGCATTAGGAAATTTCCCTCCTCGCCCCTTCAGTCCCCCTCATACCACCTTATTTTCTCATCTCTAGTTTCTCCTTCATCTAGAGTTTCTCCTACGACCCATTTTCTCCCTAGCTCCCGCATATTAGGGAGAGCATCGATTTTTTTAACTTTTTTTTTATAACTGACTAGTCTCACTTAGTATAGATAGCTTGGAGGTAAAGTACATGCCTGGCATGTGTGAGGCCCTGGCTTCAATGACCTATTTCTAAACAACCCTTAGTTCTAGAATGTCACAACTCATGGCAACTATTACTGAGTAGAATCTAAGTTGGATTTTTTTTTATGTAATGACTTGTGAAGTTTGCTTCTTCAAATTCATTGTCACAGTAGAGAATTTTATTTACCCTCTGAAAAATAGCATCCTTTATATTGTATGCTGCTGAAGATCACAAACATGCAAATGTGGTTGGAAGCAGCAGGACTTTTAATGTTTTTTTTTTCCCCCTTAATCATAGTTGGGGAAGATTTCTAGATCAAGAGAAAGTACAATCGCACTCTTCTGCTTAAAATGCACTGGCTAATATTCATGCACAAGGTATTACAAAAAGCAAGTGTCCTAACTCCTTTTTTATGATAACTAGGTTCTTATAATGTCTACCTGTATGGAAATTTAATGTTGATCCCGGTCTATCTTAGAGTTTTATTTCTCATCAAATTCATTCCCATTTCTGCAAAGAAAGTTGCAGAAATGGGAATGAATTTGATGGAGAAAAGCATAAAATTTTGGTTGTGGCTTCTTAAAAATGTTGGCTGCCTGACCATGATCTTGGTGCTTTCTGCACCAAGACTCTCTTGCTTTTATCATACCATATGCTGAAGGATTCCTCCTGGAAATGTTTGTTCTCTGATTTATTATTCAGATACATTTCTCTTTCTATTTCAATTACCTTTGCCTGTATTTACACATCCAGCTACCATTAACAGCCCAGAAAAACTGGCAGATATTTTAGAATTGTGATCTTTTCTTAATTATTCTTTTACATTGTAAGTAATGAGGAATCTTATAAACATTTATAATCACTCTTTTGTACAACAGAAAATACATTTCTTTTTTTTTTCACTTTCTCTAATGCACATGGTGTACTTTAACAAAACTATCAATATCAATTACTACATCTAACATGAGAAGGCGGACAGGGAAGGGAATGGGCTGGAAATTGAGTAAGGGCTAATTGGGTGATCTGTGCATATTGTCTCCACCATCTTGCATCCCATTCAGATGTATGACTACAAGGCAACAATATAAATAAATAAATATGTATGGATAAACTTTGTCAGTGTTATACATAAAGTACAATTGAGGCTCTGGTTATTATTTTGAAATTATGTTTTTATGGTATTTCTCCCTAATTAGAATGATATTTACATTCTTGCATATAATACATATATGTATGTATGGGTATTCATGTATGTATGATGCATATATATGTATGTATATATATCCACACACATATGCATGCTCACAAATAACATGCACAAATATAAATAAGCATCCCATGGATCACAGTTAAATGTTTAAAATAAAAGGTATTTTATTAAATATATGTTATGATTATAATGCTTTAAAAATTTGTGTTCTTTAATTTTTGAAGTTTTGTTTGTTTTGTTGTTTCTCTATGGTTCTTGCTACAATTTTTTTTGTGTGTGTGGTGGTACAGAAGATTGAACTCAAGGACATACTTCCTCCAAGCTACACCCCTAGCCCATTTTTTTATTGTTATTTTTATTGGTGTATTGTAGCCATTTCATTGGAGTGCAAGATGGTAGAGGCATACATACATACACACATCATGCGGTCCGCCCTTCCCCAGTTCCCACCCCATTCTCTCCTCTTCCCTCCTGCTCATGTTTGGCTTAGTGATTAACTTTGATATATTTGTGAATGTATATCATGTACATTAGAAAATTTACCTCTTGCCCCTCTTATCCCCTTTAGTTAGGTCACCTTATTTGTTCATTTATAGTTTCTCCTTCTTTGTCTAGATTTCCTCCTATGACCCATTTTCTCCCTAGTTTCCGCATATTAGGGAGACAGTTCCGTCTATTTCCCTACCATAAGTTCCAGCAATACCATTTTTGGGTATCTACCCAAAAGAATGGAAAGCAAACTACCAAACTAATGCATGTGTATCTATGTCATTAGCCAGAAAATTTACAATTGCCAAACTATGGAACCAACCAAGATGTCCATCAACAGATGAAGATTACAAAACTATGAGATATGTACACAACAGAATTTTACTCAGCCATAAAGAATAACACAATTACTTCTTCTTAGAATTTTTCTTGTGTGTGTGGTACTGGGGTTCCTGGAAGCCCTTCTACCTCCAGGCTACACTCCCAGACCTATTTTATATTTTTATTTGGAAAGAGGGTCTCTTAAACCAGCGAGAATGGCTTCGAACCTCCACGAATCTCCTGTCTCCGCCTCCCAAGCGCAGGGATTACAAGCGTGTGCCACCACACCTGGCAGTTCTTACAATTTTAATGCTTAGACTTTTTTTTTTTTTAACTTGGGCTTGAACCTAGGGAGAGTCTGTCTCTGAATTACAACCATCTTTTTTTTTATTTTTAATTTTGAATCAGGGTCTCCCCAATGTCACTGAGGACCTTGATAATTTGCTGAAGCATCCTTTAACCTGTAATTTTTCTGTCTCCATCTTCCAAGCCCTGGGAATACAGGAATCTGCCACTATGCCCCAGTGTTTTTGAGTTTTGGGTCCAACTAAAATAGAAAGGTAAATTAAACAAATTTGGTAAATATTATATATAATATATGTAATATTATATGTATTGTATACATATATAGTATATATGTATGTTAAATTCCTGACATTATCCTAATTATGCCAGAATATTTTTGACAATAAAAATTAATATTCGTATTTTTATTTTATTACAATTTGTTCTTGTATTTTTTGTAGGAAAACATTAAAAATTGTACAGAAAAAAAGTAGCAGAAGAAATGTTTTTTCCTACGAATGTCCCATTAAAAAGTTTGCAGATTCTCTGTGAATTTATTAAATTCTGACAAGTTCAAATGTATGGTATTGTCAATTGTCATCCTTGCTGTAGGTGAAAAACATTCAGATTAATCTTAATTTTTTATTGGATACCATGGTTTTCATAATTTCTTTCTTTATGTGACACTATGTTTGCTGGTGTGAAATTAATTGAACTTTGACTAATAGGAATTTTGAGTCCTACAAGAAAAATATTGCTTCCTGACGCATCACTAGAGGAAATTCCTGTCTCAAATCTTTTATCCATGCTGTTCTCAGTATTTTCCTCAGAGAAATTCTTTATAAATAAATCTCTCCTTTCCAACATGATCTCTCAATAAAGACACGTTTAATCATTTATTGTCAGGCTTCTTCAACTAATGGTGTGAAATTAAGTCACAATAAAATTGAAAATTGCTTGCAGTTACTTTTCACAAATATTTAATTGTTAAAATTATATATTGAGCATAATAGCACATCATGAGTTTGTGTATAGAGCAATATTTTCTTATCTAGGTTTTTGCCTTCAGTGAGACAAATTCTTGAAAAAATTTCTCCACTTATTTCTTCAAAGGGATAATTTTACCTCTATTAGCTCCTCTGTAACTTGACTAATCTTGTTAATGTCAGACATGAATAATAAAGCTATAACTAATCTGTATTATTTCTCTTGATTTGTCTTTTCAATATATTATTGTGTTTTTCTGTTTTCTAGTGGTATGTTTTAAGATGATCAAAAATATATAATTAAACAGTATTTATTTTCTAATACATAAACTTCAATAAATATCTTTACTTTCCTCAATAAGGCACTTGCAGAGCAGTAGCCTTTCCTTCTGGCCACACTTCCTTCTCTTATTTTTTCTCATTTTCTTCCACATACATTTATAAATTAAGATATGAGGTTTATCTGGGTATGATGGCATATGTTTGTAGTCTCAGTACTTGAAGGCTATTACTGGAAAATCACAGGGTCAAAGCCAACCTGAGCAACTTAGGCTCTGGCAACCTAGTGAGACTCTGTTTCAAAACAGAGAAATAAAAAGGGCTAGAGGTGTAACATGGAGGTAGAACGTGCCTAGTTAAATTCCCAATACTTAACAAAAAAGTTACGATTGGCTCTGTATGGAGATATGCACCTCTAATCTTAGTACTTGGGAGGCAGGGACAGCAGAATTGCAGATTCAAAGCCAGCCTAAGAAACTTAGCAAGGTTCTCATCTACTTAGCAAGAAACTGTCTAGAAGTGATACCACATGATTCCATCTACACAATATCCAGGAAAAGAGAAAATACTAGAGATATTTAGGGAAACAAAATGACTCTGTAAAATACCTTCATGGTGGATTACAACAGTAAACATTTTTTCAAGCCCATTGACTATAAAAAGTGAGCACAGGTACACACACTAGATTTTGAGTGATAAGACTGAGTCAAAGAAAGATTCATAGATTTAGCTTATAATAGTAATACCACACTGGTGGAAAAGTTGATAGTGAAGTAGAACATTTATTTGTGGGGTAGAAACTATGTGGGAAATATTTATGCCCAATTTTGCTGTGAATTTTTTTTTTAAGTACTGGTGAATTGGTGATTTAACCCAGAAATGTTCTACCTCCAACTTATACTTCCAGCTCTCTATTATTATTTATTTTGAAATAAGGTCTCATTAAGTTTCTGAGATCCTTGGCAAATTGAGGCTGGCCGTTGAACCTGTGATCCTCCTATCGCAACTTCCCAAGTACCGGGCTTACTGGATATGCACCACTATGCCCAACTCAAATTTTCTGTGAATCTTAAGCTACTTTAAAAAATTAGATCTATTTTTAAAAAAGTTATTTTACTGAATGCTCTGTTTATTTTATAACAAATATTTTATACAGGCTTAAATTCACCAATTCAAAAATAAAATAGGTTGGATTAAAAGAAAAAATACAAGTCAAGAAACTCTGAGTAGAGTCTTTTTATTTCTATTAACTGCGGCAGCAGTTGCAATTTTAGAACTACCCTCCATAACATTCTAAGTGTTAAAATAACTTAAGTACACATGTACGGAAAATATAAATGTGTATAAATCTTTTATCTTCATTATCAGAAAATAAATTTAATATCAGGAGTTGATGCTCTCGGCTATCTGTTAGTCTTTCCACATTACTTCTGTGTGTCAACTCTAACTTCTTTATCCTCCTCTTGGCTGCCTTCCAAACTGGGTAATCCTGCTCACCTAAATTTTTAATGTAGTTTCAATTGGATGTTGTATACTTCTTTACTTTCTGTCATGTATCACTGTAGAGTGTTGAGCATTTTTATTTCTGAGTGTGCTGCAATAATCCCTTTGTTTGGATTCTCTTTTAGAGTATGCTTGAAAAATATTACCAAGCTTGTTGGAATCTTCAAGATGAGAGGTTATGAAACCATGAATGTCAATGTCAGAAGCCATTATCAAGCGACATAAGAGGATTATGTTTATTGTTGATAGGTTTAGTTTTTATTGAACCATACAAGAATGACTGTTTAGATAAATACACATGCTTTGCCATCAGTGTGTCAATAAGCAAACACACTTTTTTGTCATCAGAATAGATTGAATTTTCAAGCGTGCTTCTATTTTAATGGTCAGATGAATTATAATTTCTACCTATTTAGTCTTATTGTTTATAGATAAATTATAAGGGTGTTGGAGTCAACCAGTCTGCATGGAGATGATTTTCCTGCTGACAGTAGCCAACTCAAAGAACGTTAAATAGAATCGGAAATAATTCTCCAAGGGAAAATTTTGTATATAATACTAGAGTTTACTTGGAAGTGGTTGCAAATAAAATTTTCAACAGGCTAAGATAGTTTTACTGGGATTTTTTTTCCTGGACAAACTATTCTATTAAAGGAGGAAAATAATCATCTCTTTTGGGAGTAAGAAGGGTAAGTAGATTTTCCTGGAAGTGAAAACTGAATGAACAGAGAAATTAAGATAGTTAAATCCAAATCTCTTAGAGAGAAATAAATGAAACATATTTCTTATTTGACAAATGAACACAAAAATTATTTGTTTGCAAAAAATAAATACAATGGACTGGATCGTCTGCTTCCCTACAATGTACACATGGTTATACTTCACTGCATTTTTAAAAAATTTTACTCTTGGACAAACTCTTTAAAGGCAGTGGATCAAAAAACTTAATTTGCTTTGAAAATAAACATTAATATTAAATTACTGTATTGTTTTCTAAACCCATTTTCATTAAATTATAAAGACACTAAAAAAAAGTAAAACCAACATTTTGGTAGAAAAAAATGAGTACGACACATGACAGTTTCTACACACACAAACAAATGTTTATTTAAACGGGGTGCGGTTGTATATGTGTGAAATCCCAGTACTTGGGAATTTAATACAAGAGGATTGCAGGTTCAAGAAGAACCTTAGTAAGTAGTGAGACTCTCATCAATTTATTAAGACTTCATTTCAAAGTAGAAATAAAATAGGTCTGGGGTGTAGTTTGGAGGTAGAATTTCCTTTAGTTCAATATCCAGTAACACACACACACACATACACACCAGTATAAAACAACTTAATGTTCCAAAATAAACAATCAAAGCTAGGAATGGTGACATATACTGGTAATTCCAGTACTTCAGAGGCTGAAACTGGATAAAAATTCATGGCCAACTTTTGCAATATAGTGAAGCCATCTGCCATTTTGTTAGACTCTGTTTCAAAAGAGGTAAAATGCCCCTGTGTTCAATTCCCAGCACTGCAAAAAAAAAAAAAAAAAAAAAAAAAGTTAAAAAATTAGGGTTAAGGATGTCTCTCAGAGGTAGAATAGTACTGAGTTCAATCTCCAGTACCACACACAAGTAATAAATAAATAAATAAATAAATAAATAAATAAATATGTACATACATACATAAATAAATAAATAAGGCGGGGGAATGTAGCTGAGAGTTTGAAGTAATTCTGAGTTAGAATGATTCTGGGAGCATTCTCCAGCACACCCACACCCACATACAATAATGGTTATGTAAACAGCTTACAAAACTAAGAAATTCATTAAATTCTTATCATAGTGGTAAAATTAAATTTAACATACAAACATGATCCAGATATAACCCCTCGATTGAGTTTCAGTAAGAGTTATAAGACAATTTAATGGGGAAATAGTTCATCTTTTTCCCTATTTTTTAAGCTAATGGTCTGTAAGAACTGGATATACATAAGCAAAAGAATGAATATGGGCTATATAACAGGGATAAAATATTTTTCAATAGATGGTAGTTCTAAATGCCAAAGGTAAAAGTATCAAGCATTTTTATACTTTTATTGGTACATTGTAATTATATATCACATTGAGTTTCAAAGTGACATGAACATATGCACACAATAGTACTTGGTGTGTGTCCATCTTATAATAAAATACAGGAGATTTGTGACAATATATTAGGCAACGATTTCTCTGACATAATACAAGTCAAAAAGTAAATAAAAGTAAATAAATCAGACTTAATTAAAATTCCCATTTTCCTGAAAACTATACCAACAGCAAAGATAAATGAAAGCAAACAAAAATGGGAAAAATTGTTTCAAATTACATATTCAGTAACAGTCTTATTATCAGATATGTAATATACAATATAAATTTGTATACAAAAATTGATAGATAAGAAACTTTTGCAAGCCAATGGTAAAAGAATAATAACCCTATTTTGAAATTAGCCAAAATTGTGAATAGACATCTCTCCTGGCCTTATCACAGAATTCTACTATGACCTTTAGTAGGTTATTGACATCTGTGCTATTGTGTAAAATGAAGTACTGACAAAAATAAGTGACATGTACTTCATGTACATGCAGGAATATATCACTTTGAATCTCACTATGATGCATAATTAGCATGCATCAAAAATATAAAATGAAGAAAGCAAATAAAATAGAATTTATATAGGTGATGTGTGCATGTATGCTCATACCATCTTGTACACCATGCACCAATAATTGGTTCACAATGCACCAATAAAAAATAAAAAAATATAAAAATGAAACACAAAATAAGATAACATGTGTGTTTCAAAAGCCTACTCAGTACTGATATTTTGAAACTTTCTTTGATAATATAAATAGAACTTGGAACTAAGAAAAATTAAAGGCAGGTTTTCTTAGAAGATTTACACAGATTATAAGAAAAATCAAATTTCTTTAATGTAGCCCCCCCAAATTATTTATGCATGTAAAACAGATGTATTGTTTCATGTTGTTGAGTACTAGAAACCATCATAAGAACTGTGGTTTCTTTTTTATTTTTCTCCCCAAAACATTATTTAAGAACAAGTACAATTATCAGATGTCTGCCAGTTTAAGTAAGGTTTTACATCAATAATATGCTTCAACTATATCCTACTCTGTAAGAGATTGTAAAGCCTGCAAAATACAGGGAGAAATCACACTGCTCAGAAATAATTCTTTGGTGATTAGAACTCTTACTCAAACTTCACTCCAGTTTAAAAGAAGCTTAAGATCTATCAGGAATAAGACAAGCCTACAACATCAAAGGATGGTTTGCAAGCCTGAATGTCAAGTAGAAACAGAACTGGAGGGATGACCTTGGCGGCTTCAAGAAGGAAGTGATTTTCCTGTCAATGTGGGTCAAGCCAAGAGTTGAAACTGAGAACTAAATATGCCTCTCTTTTCAAAGTCCCAAAAGATTGTTTTCCCTAATAACTTCTATCACCTGCTAAAGTATCTTTTGTTATACATAGAGGAAATTATATGCCTGAGAAAAGGTATATAGTTTGAATAATAAATTTAGCAATAAATACACACCTAACCAATGTTTCTATTTAAAAATATTTTGTGTGCAGAACTATACAGAAAACCCTACTACTTTTCTTTACTTGTAGCACACCATTTTCAAAGTAACAAAATCTTCATCTCCCTCAAATATTATGTCAATTAGACAAAATATTTTTATTTTACAAAGGAGGTAATAGAGTTGTAGTAAAATTAAGTAATTTCCAAAGTTCAAATAAATAGTAAAGGACACAGATATGAACAGAGTTCTTCATGACTCCCCAACCCAACTATTGAAAAAAGACTTTCTTTTGAACACATCAGTGGCATAAGACATCATAGTATATCAGGAAAGAAAGTCTATTTTATAAAGAACATTATGAATGTAATGGTGTTTCTTCTCCAAGAAAATTTTTAATTTTAAAAATTGAACCTAGCCCATTTTTCTTAGTTAACTGAGCCTATGCCCATGAAGAAATCTATTAATTCAAATTCGAAAATAAATAAAATAATACGTTGAGGATAACTGTTAAATACCTTGACAAAATTACATAGCTGCAAATACATATACATAATTTGTATACAGAGATTCATAGATATGAGTGATAAATTTAGTGATTTTTGTATAAACTTCTAGTTTCTTCCCATTGAAATTCTGACAATAATGATCAGAGTAGCTAAGACATGAGACCATATACATTCCCTTTTATTGGCTTTTGTTTAATTCTGCTTCATATTTTATGTGCTGTATAACACTTTTTTATAATCATTCACTTTTCATTTTTCTCAAATACCAATAAATGTTAGGATTCTTTAAAATATATAGGAATATATATGTGAATTGTCCCTCATCTTTTGATTTAAATAAAATATATCAGATTTTTCAATGCATTATTGTTCTCTTGCAATATATTCTTAAAGCTGACAGTGCATTGTTCTTGTTAACCTTTAGAATACATTTGGTTCCTTCTCCTGTAATTTTCTGTGACTTGAATATTTGTTTCATCTCATTCACATGATTCACATTTTCTAACATTTGTTGTTGGTTTTTTTCTTTTTGTTCCATCATCCCACACATGAAGCACTAATATAAACTTATGGTTATGACTTTGTGCCTTTATTAAAGCATTTGTTTCATTAAAGTATTTGTGAAACTAAAAATTTTAGGCACAGTGGAGTGCTTAACACAGAGCATAGTATTATTCTATTTCATTTAAAAATTCACTTGTGTTTCACAATGGAAAATGAAAACAAAACTTATTATATATTTATACTCTGAGAAATCGTATACAGACTTTCAGAGCCTCCCTAGATGACAGTCACCGATTCTTGCTGTTCTAGAACTAACCTATGATATTCATCTAACCTGACAATGGACATACTGGTTACATAAAATGTGAGTTAGCATAAGGAGTGGTGCTGCCTTTAAAAAAAGACTGAGAAATGACCTCAAGATTTAAGAGTAACATGTTTGTCAGAAATCACCTAAAAGAACATGATTCAATAAAATCCCTAAAATATTGAGGCTTTACAGACACAGTATAGTAGAGCCATATGTAATGGTTATATGTTTGCTTATTTCGTATACACTACAAATATATGCTTCTTCTGTTACTACAGCAACTGAGGAATCAATTGTTATTAATATATATATATATATATATATATATATTTTTTTTTTTTTTTTTTTTTTTTTTGCGGGTCTGACAATAGAACCAACCCAGGGGCATTCGACCTCCAAACTACATTCCCAGCACTATTTCTTATTCTTTATTTTTGAAACAGGGTCTCACTAAGTTGTGGAGGGCCTCAATAAGTAGATGAGGTCATCCGCAAACCGCAGTCCTCCCAAATTCTGGGATTACAAGCATGCACCCATCATCACGCCTGGCTAATTATTTAATTTTAATTAATATAAATTTAATAGCCAAATATGGTTGTTGGCAATGCCATTGGAAAGTAAACTAAGGAAGTTTACACATTAGTTCAACTCACTCTCAATTTTGAGAAGGATATGTATTTGTCCAACCTGAGTACTCTACAGAAATGGTTCTCAACTATTCTCATTTCTTTTTCTCTCTCTTTCTCTCTTAGGGTTATTATCATAAAAGTCTGGTTTTTTTTTCTTGCAATGACAGATGTTGCAATTATATTTATTGCAATGATATATCAAACAGTAGATACTTATTTCAACTGCTATTTCATCAAATGTGTTTCATTAGATATTAGGTAATATAAGTTTTGAAGAATCTAAGTGTTATTTTTCCTTCTAAAAGGCACTTTTTATGTGCATGTAAAACAGAACATATTTTTGTTTCTACTAATGCATACAAAGCACAAAATAACAAAAAGTCACAAAATAAATCAATTTGAATAAATAAATATTGATATATGTACATGAATGCCTATTTTATCAACCATATCATGGTTATATGCAATCTCTGTTGCTGATTGTGTGTGTATTTTGTCTTAACAATTCAGAATTTATTTTTATGGTAATTGTCCAAATGTATTATACATAGGCCACGGATAGTATGCAGACTAATTTTTTACGAATCACTGCATGAGAGAAAGGAAGTTTCTAATGAATGTCAGAGACATTTGGACCATATACTGTACTTCAAAGGAAATGTCAAAATATGTTAAATTGAAACACTTGAAATTTTAGGGACCAGATCAACATTTGTTTTTTCTAAGTATGACTTAATTGATAGAAAAATCAGTCATAAAAATGCAATTTCTACTAATATCAAGTAATTTTTTTTCTCTTGGGCAAATAATTTTTATTTCATAATCTTTGGTCATCCAATTTCTTTCAGACTTAAAGGGACCAACACATAATTATATATTCAAAACAACTTTCTCATAACATTGATGACATTTTTTAATGTAAAGCACACCCATGGTTGGTGACAAGACTTTCTTGCTCCCCTGAATGGCTTCAGATTTTACTGTCCACTGAACTTTAATAACAAACAAACAAACAAAAAGTAGGGGAATGTCCTTTCCTGCTCAGGGATGTTGTCTTTTTGTTTTGTTTTGTTTATACCTTCTTAAACATTGATTTGAAGATGATGTTTTAAGAAAGTAATGAGCTTGGAAATATGCTTTGCCTATTCCTCTCTCCATGAATGACTTGGAAGACACTGTCCACTGAAACAGTGAGATCTCCAGTTCCTTCCCACTAGCCCAAAACTAAGACAGGGTAGAGAGAACAGAACTCACAAGTTATATTGCCTATACCTGAAAGAGATCTAAAAAAAAAAAAAAATGAAAGAAAATAACAACCACAAAAATGTGGGCCCAAGACTATTGTCCACTGACCCAGTATCTTGTGCCTTCATTTTGGAAAAAAAAAAAATGACTAAACTCAGGCCTGAGGCTAGGGATATTTTTACATTTATATGAGGGATCTTTACATATGAATGAAAGGATGTCAGGAGATTAAAAGGTATGTTTATGCCTTAATTCATAGTACTTAGAATGTAACTTTATTTTCAAACATGTTTTAAAAAAACAATTAAAAATTATACCATTAGGATAAACTTAATCCCATACTGTGTCCTCATAAAAGAAAATATTTGTACACAGAGTCAGAGATCCAGAGGAAAGAATCTAAAGAGACAAGAAGGTCACAAGAAGGTAGAAATTAAACTATTAAAGATGAAAACACACTTTTTAGGAGCACTTCAATACAACTCAATATATAATTCAATATAGTATATTTTGTGATAACTAAAATATTTCAAATGTTTTCTCTTTAGCTTGTTAGGTTTTTCTCTTTTGCTGCCATACATTTTCAAGGACATAGCCTGGTCTCATGCTTTCTCCTGACTTAACCACAGTTGTTAATGACATCTTTGCCTTTAAGCAGGAATCATCAAGCCAAGCGGAGCATGGTGGCTCACGCTTGTAATCCCTGCGCTTGGGAGGCTGAGACAGGAGGATCGTGCAGGTTTGAAGCCAGGCTCAGCTGACTTAAGAGACCCTGTTTCCAAATAAAATATAAAATAGGTCTGGGAGTGTAGCCCATAGGTAGAAGGTCTCTAGGTTCTATCCCCAGCACCACAAAAAAAAAAAAGTTGTATTTATTGTATTTATATGCTGTCTTACTCTGAGATGGTTTGCAGCAAAGTATTAAATAAAATAAGTAAAAAAATTATCAAAATGGATAGAAGAATGGAAAAAAATTATTAAAATGGATAGAATAGTTATTCTGTGTGAGAAGAGAAGGATATGTTTGGTCTTTCTTCCCATCATCCAAATTTAATAGCAAAAATGTATGAATTAATCAATAGCAAAAGAAGTAAAGACTGGTTTTGAGTAATCTCCTAGACCCTGGGAAAATATTGAATAGTAGGTTTTAGAATAGTGCTCTAAAGAAATGTATAAAACACATTCTATCCAAATAAGCCCCCTGTATGTCAAGTCCTCTCTATGTCTGCAAGAAGAAGAAATGGGCTCTCAAAATTCCTGAGTCCTAGCTGGTCACAGTAGCACATGACTGTAATCCCAGTACTTGGGCAGCTGAGGCAGGAGGATCTCAGATTTAAGGCCAGCCTCGGCAAATTAGCAAGACCTTCAGCAACTTGGCTCGACACAGAGCAGGGTGATCTGGAGGGAAAGACACCAAGTGTTGTGTGCCTGGATATTTGTAATGCTCTGATCTTTACTGTGATGTATAATTACGATTCACTAAAATATATTTGAAAAATAAAGCCTATATATAGTTAAAAAAACGAATTTAGTAATTTTATATACCAGCATAAACCAAGATACTAGTACCATTCATTCAACGATAAAAAAAAATGGAGAAGAGAAAAATTATAATGTTGAGACATTGGAAAGAATCTGTACCTTAAGAATATAAAAAGATTTGAAATATAAAGGTATAGTTTTTATGTATTATATGGCAAAACAATATACATACAGAAAACCGAAAAAACTTATATCTAATAAACTATCATTAAAACATGAGAAAAGTCATATAAAAACACCCTAACAAAACTATTACCAAGAATCTGGTCAGTGTTCATATATAGTTATACTTTTGCAATTTATTTGAGTTTTGGTTTATGAAATTCATGATGTTTCTATTTGAAATTTTTTCTTTCTGAAGAATTTTTTTTTTTGTTAGTGTTGATTGGCTGACAAGAAACCTTTGTCTACAAATGGTTGTAATTTACATGTGTTTTATTTTCATCATTGAGATTATTATTTTCTCTATATCTTAACGTTGTTATTTTATTCTTTTGTTTTGGCTATTTCTAATGAAGTCAGTAGAAAATGTATTTTTGCAGGCAATGACTTTTTTATTCCTGTAACACTGAAGGTGTTTTTCTAGATGTTTCATTTCAACAGTTTTATTAACTTGCCTAAGCTGTGTGTGAGTGTGTATATGTGTAATTATAGTAGACGACACTGTGTCCCACCTAAATTTCCTAAGCTGAGGTACTCATTCACCCATTTTCTGAAAATGTCGACACCAATAATACTCATTTGAGTCTATCTTTAGGATTATTTTTAGAAGATAAGACACAGTCACCAGCTTTGAGACAGCACCCCTTTCCTGAGGTGGACTGACATTCAGTATCTGGTTCATGTGATCAAAGACCTTGCTCCAATTTTAAATTCAGAACATTCATGAATGGATGCTCTTATTTTAGAGACACAGGATTACTCCAGACCTCTCTCTGACCACGCCTATTTATTTCCCTCCCTCCAAGAATTTAACCCCAACCCCAAAGCACTCTCCAGTAATATTGCTAGATACATTCATCCTATGTTATCAAAAGAGTATATATATATTTATGTATACTTTTTGAAGATTGTAACAATTCTAAATTCTGTGGATTCATGCCTGATCAATTTTGAAAATGAGTACAGTATTAAATCTTTAATGTTTACCTTGCCCTCTTTTCTGCTATCCGACTAGAAATAGAACCACCTCCAAATATACACTTAACCATATACGTATGTGTTTTGGGATATATCATTTTTTGTATGTATGTGGATTAATTCTAAATGCTTCTCTTTCACCTCCATTGTCCAAATCCAAAAGCACCTGTGAAATAAAAGTTTATCCACAAACGTATAACCAAAATTTCCAGAGACGTTAATCGCATTTGATTGAAAGCACATTTTTGTGTTTTTGACCTTTTGTGTACACGTGTTTAACTAAAGTAGATGTTTGGCTTATTGATTGGTTTTGGATGTTTGTAAATGGACATCATGCACATTAGAGAATTTTTCTATTCCTCCCTTCCTTCACCCCAAGTTAGGCTTCCTTTTGCTCTTCTAGGGTGTTTCCTCTTTAATTTAGACTTCCTCCTATGACCCTTATTCATCTTTTAATGTTTTATTTTTTCTTTAATGTAAAATAGTTTCAAATTGGGTTTATGATAAGATAAAAACACAGGAATATGTTATTAATCAAAAATGTACTTGCTTTATTATAAAATAAAAATCATATGGATAAATTATTCATATTTTTATAACAATGAATACATCTGTTAGACCTTAATATGGGTATTTACATAAATCCATTTTCATAGTGTTTTATATGTCCTGAGGGCATACTATTTACACATTTTGATTTTAAAAGTATATTCTGATCAAACTTTTTTTGCAGATGTTTTCCTCTGTTTAGAGATGAATAAATGTCTCTCACATTCTTTCCTGCTTTCTACCTTTTTTCTTCCCGTTTTTTTACTCTAGAATAACTCCCTCTAACACTTATTGTAATAACCACTCGTGGAATTTCCTATGAGAAGTTTCCTCTTCCTTCCTTGAATTCTTTACTATGCTTTTACATTATTCATATGGTTTTTCATCTGCATGGATTTGCAATATATTTAAATGCCATTTCTATCATTTTAGTTATAACATCTGAATTGAATAAACAACTTCAAATTTTCAACAGTGCCAGGTAATGTTTACTAAATATATGTTATACTAATGAATTATGTGTTTATTAACATGCTTGAAAGCCATGGTGGTTTCATGGTGTATAAAATATAAATAAGAATATTATTTCATGTAACATTTTAAATTTGTACTTAACTGTAACTTATTTCTAATGCTTTATCTCCAAAACATCAAATATATTTTAAAAATCCAGTTTTCAAAGTAGTCAAATTACTAAACAAGTTCTCACGTGCAAAGAATTGTTGAAAGAGTCAAATTTTCAATAGATAATTGACAACTAAAGACATTTAGTTTTTAGCAATCACTTTGAGAATATGCTCAACCAACCAAATTCCAACTGGCATTTGCAAGTCCACTAATTGACAAATAAATTGGTTTGCTTTACCTCAAAGCATCTTCAAATACATTTACCCTTGATCTCCTTAAATGGCAGTACTCAAATATATATAAAAAATGCGCCGCACGCCTTCTGGTTGTTGTAAATGGCATTTATTTAAAGAGTGGGAAAAAGGAAAAGTCCAAAAATATATTGAATTAACACCTGTGTTGAAAATTTTATCTGAGAGAAACTTAGCGGAGGGACAGTGTGGGTAGTAGAGTTTATAAACAGAAAGAACTTCCAGACCTAGAAGCCACGGTTGCTTTTAAGACCTGTAAAGCAAGGACTTAACCTTGCAGCCACTGCAGCTTAAGTTATATAATTACATCCTTCAGACTCGACATTTTCACCTTGGTGTGTATAATAAGGCCACGCAGATGCAGGCAAAACCCAGTAATTTCAGTCTTGTGCTCCCTTTCACGTTGATGATAATAAGATAGGTCAGTGAAGCGTGCATGAACCTCTATTTAATTGTCAGCAGTCTTTTATTTAAACAGCAAAATAGTTAGCAGTAGGCTTATAAATGTGGAAAGCATGCAAAACAACAACAGTAAATGTGTTAACTTTAAAATCACCTCATGCAGAAAAAGCCAAGCCTTTAAAATGTGTTTCCACTACCTTTTAAAGGAGTCAAAACTAATAGAAAATACAGGCCTGGAAAACATAACTGGGTCTTGCCGTGTTGAGAATGAAAGTAGTTTGCTGAAGCATCTTCAGATTTATACATACTTAAATGTTGAATATATAAGTATAAAAAAATGTTAGGAACATATAAACTAAAAAATACTATATAGACTATTTGGTAAAATTCATTTTTCATTGTAAAATGACCCAGCCCTGTCTCCATCTTCTGGCATGGAAAATGGCAATCCCCTCTGCCTGGAAGACTCTCTTTCTAAATATCTACATTCCAAGCTACTTCTTGCTCAGGTCTTCATTAAAATACTATGGGCTCTTCCTTGTACATAGATCCCCAATTGACCACCTGTCACTGCCCCGACCCAGGCCCCACATTTCCATCACTTTCCTCTGTCATTGCAATACCCTGTCGTCATGATGTAGCTTCTACCCTTGACTGCCTCTCATGGAATTCTGGCATAATAACTGGGGAGGATCCTCTTAAACTGCAAATAAGTTTGTATCTGAAGAAAAATTCAAAAACCTTTTTATGAGTACACATCCTTTTGTAATCTGGTTCTTTATCACTTCTCTGAGGTCATCTAATGCATTACCTACCCATCGCTGGGTTGGGAATCTGTGTCCTTTCTCCAGGTTAGCTACCTTTCAGCTCAGAGAACTTCTGCATGCTGGTCCTTCCTGCCAAACTTTATCATCTCAATTCCGTTGGGGTTTTATCTATTTTATATGTATATATTACATTTATTAAATGTCTTAAAGAATAATTGCAGTATTAAATGAATACAAGATGTGTCAATTTAAAACATTACAATTTTAAAAATCTAAGAAATATATATTCAACATTAAAATAAACTATTTCCAATATTAAGATGAATTCTCTTTATGAAAACATTTTTGCCATTTCTCTCCTTTTGGTACATCTTTCTTGCCAAAAGTATTATCTATTAGTTGACAGACAATAAATAGTCATTGAATCTAACACTATACCTAGGGTTATGTACTTATGTGCCTATGGAAATGAAATATATATTAGAACTAGTTCATCTATAAAATTAACAAAGCATGCTGCTTTTGCATAAGATTACATTAAAAAATAGTTATCTGTGTTTTGCTAAACCATTAATAGAAAGTGAATAAATCTTTTCTGCAAAACCTCGCTTCATATCTGAAAGAAAGGGCAGATTCTTTTAACATGTAAACCCATCAAAGGTTTATGTTATCCTAGCGGCTGTTTTAAAGGCCTTCAGAAGGGAGCCATGGTTAGTCAGTGTATTTAATTAGAATCACACAAACATAGAAATCATCACAAAAGTTTAACTGAAAAATATCATTTGTAAAATATTGCAAAAATGCAGAAGTAGGATAATTTTTTTCTTTCCCTTAATCATTTATGAAAAATAGCCTCAAACAATGACCTTTTGTTGTTTACTTTTTATGTCTTTGCAGAAATGGTTTATGAAACACTGACAAAAAAGAAAAAGAATTTTGAAAAGGTCAATGACGTATAGCACCACTGTGGCTGCATAATTAGAACTTTTCCTCTTTATCTTGATGGCATATCTTGGTTTCTAGTTGGTAATAACAACATGCTGAGATTAGGAAACAATCACAAAAAGTTATGTTCCAATTTGAGACACAATAGATCATTTTGATCTGTCAGCATAATAACTGAGTTCATTAGAATTTGACAATTATTTGATGCCTCTTAAATCTTAGCAGCCACAGGAGCAGCAATGGTAACAGCATACATTGGATGAGGGATGGAATTTGCAAATTTCTGATAGTATAGTGTACATATGTTTATCATGTAGCAGTGTAGACCTCCTCTTTGGTTATATTTCTTTTTAAAATGAATGAGTATCCATTTAAGAAAACCATGACCAGAGAAATAAACACTGGCACATTTACTGCAAAGTTACCATTTGGAAGCTCTTAGGATAAAATCAGTAAAGAGAATGCTTTCTACAAGAGATAGTATTCAATAAAGGAGCCTTTGAAATTTAGGCCATGTAAGGTAAAAAAATAAAGATCTTTATTGCTTCTATTAAGAAAAGCATGCTCTGGAAAGTTGACCTGCATACTGTTATAGTGACAATTGTATTGAAATCCATTCAGATTCGAGAATGTGCTGATGAGTTCACAAATGTTCATACCTCTTCCCGCAAATCTTGCAGACACTGGAGCTCACACTCAGGGTACATTTACTGTCCCACTTGCTCTCTTATTTATATTCTTTGAGGCCAAACAGAAAGAAAAAACAAAATATATTTATTCAAAGATACATAAGTAAGCATTTGAACCGAAGATAAATGCAAGAATCAATCACAACCAAGTTTGTTTAAGTGTGAAGTAAAATTATTTGTGTATTGATGCAAAAATGTAGACTCTGGCCACTTTGGAAAATATGGTTAAAAAAAAAACTGTGTTCTGTTTTATGAAACAATATGAATCATTGTGAGATACATAAAATAAGAATCATTGTGAGATACATAAAAATAGCTAGAATCAAATATGAATAAAATTTGTTTCACTAAATGAAAGAGAGAAAATTCATTTCAGATTTTAACAGATATGTTTACTTGAAAAATAACATTGTTATATATGTTCAGAGAATCTGCTGACCTCTTGATTTGGCTTTCCTGGCCAGCAGAATTAGTATTAGGTGGATTTCCTTCAGGTAAGGGTATAGTAACTCTCCATGATCAGTCATAGTTCTGTGGGACCTGAATGTTGCATAATTTAATAGGATTATTTTAGGTAAAGTAATGCAGAGTTATGAATAAAATTAAAAACAAAAAGGGCATGAAATCAATATGAGAAAACAAATACCAAAAAAACTTAAATTTTAGGCCGGACATGGTGGCACACTCTTTTGTAAGCCCCGTCCTTGGGAGGCGGAGACAGGAGGATCGCGCTGGTTCGAAGTCAGCCTCACTGGCTTAAGAGACCCTGTTTTCAAATAAAAATATAAAATAGGTCTGGGAGTGTAGCCCGGAGGTAGAAGGGTTTCCAGGAACCAAAGGAAAAAAATAACTTAAAATTTAAAAAAACTAATCATTCTATAATTATTATAAAATTTAGAAAAAAACTTTAATTCTTGTATAATATATCAATTTATCCTGTCTTTAATGTTAAAATTAAATGACATGAGTTTCACCCTAGCCCCTTTTCTCTGCCTCATGTAACTTCCTAGAGAGCAGTGCAGGCAGGAGTAATCAAGGGATCTTTCTGAGTTGTGCAGATGAAGGACAAGGTTTGGAAAGGCCAAGCAAAAGAATTTGGAACACAGACTGTCACAGCAGAGGGTGCTCCATGAGGAACTCAGAAGAAAAGTGTCACTGGACACTAATGCAGTCATGCATAGGTTTAACTGAGGAAAAAAAAAAAAAAGCTACCAGTAGTCACACACTAAAATTTCCAGAGTTTATACAAAACTGGAAGACATTTGTGTTTTGGAATTCTTGATTGGAGAGAATGCCCTGAGTGTTAAACTGTGGGTTAGAGACCCCAGAAGACCTATTCATAAAGAGTAGGACTAAATGACCTCCCATGAATAGCCTGCTCTGAATATATTCTGACAAAGGGACTCAAACAAAACTGCAAGTTACTCAACTGCTTGCAAGAGCCAATGACCATTTCTTAAAAATATATACGAGCAAAGAAAATTATAGCATTCATAATGTCCAGATCAAAATACACATTACTACACATGTGGAGAAAATACAAGCACAGAAAATCATAGCACTCACAATTATCAAGTTCAAATTAGATATTACTATTCATGTAAAGAAGCAAGAAGACAACAAGAATGTATTAAAATAATTCTTGAACTATGCTCAGGAAGTTAAAGGAAAGCATGTGCAAAATAAAAAGAAAAACTAAAAGACACACAAGAAAAGGAAATTAATGTTTAGAATAAAACACTATGTTGGAAATAGCATATACATGGAATGAGATTAATATTCAACCAGTGAACTTGAAGACATAGCGAAAAATGTCCTAATGTACATGATGTACACTTACAAACATATCAAAGTCGATCACTAAGCCAATAATGAAAAAGAGGAAGTGGGGGAGGGAATGGGGTGGGAATTGGGGAAGAGCTAAATGAGTAATTTGTGCATGCATGCTTCGACTATCTTGTACCCCATTAAGATGTATCACTGCAATGCACCAATAAAAAATGAAAAGTTGGAAAAAGAAAAATAGAAAATGAAACACAAATAGGAAAAATACACTAAACAGTCTCAGTGACTTAAAACTAAAGTCAAATGTTTAACCTAGGTGAAATTGGAGCCTTTGAAAGACAAGTGGAGAAATAATATGTTTGTGTGTGCATGTGTGTGTGTGTATCTATCTATATATCCATCTAAACATGTATATATGAATATGTATGTATATATATGCATACATATAAAAATACATATATATGAAATGCATTTAAAAAGTGATGGGATAAATATTTTAAAATTTGTTAAATGTATGCACTGCCTACAATGGCTACCAAATCTCACACAATATAACCAAACAACAGATCAATTTGAATTGAAATCAAATATCTATAAGGACATGAAAAAAAATCTCAAGAGGAGTTAGAGGAAAGAAAAGATGTATTATACACCAGGAATCGTCAAAGATTACTACAAGTAAAGGTGTATAGTTGGAAAAAATACAATGCATATGACAAAAATGAACATATTTATTTAAAGTATGGTGAAAGATGGGAATTTCAACTTAAAAATGAGCAGGCATTCTGTTGGCTCTTTGTTGACGTCATTGATAGCTTCTTTTCCTTTACAGAAGCTCTTCAGTTTAAGGCATTCCTATGTATTGATCTGCCTTTTTTGTGCTTTAAGGGTCTTGTTGAGAAAGTGTTTTTCTGTGCCTAGGTGTTTCAGGCTTGGATTTATTCACTTTTCAAAGAGCTGCAAGGTCTCTGGTTTAATTTCCAAGTCTTTGATCCATTTTGAATTGACTCTTATGCAAGGTGGGAAAGTGGGGTTTATTTCCGTTTTTCTGCATATGGTTAACTAGTTTTGGGCCTCGTGGTAAAAATCAAATTGGCCATAAGTGTGAAGATTTATTTTTGAGTCTTCTCTTCTGCTTCATTGGTTTACATATCTGTTTTTGTGCCAACGCCATGCTTTTTTATTACTATGGCTTTGTAGTATTGTTTGAAGTCAAGTATTGTTATTCCTCCTGCATGGTTTTTGTTGCTGAGGCCTACTTTGGCTATTCTGGTTTTTTTTGTTGTTCCAAATAAACTTAAGGACTAATTTTTCTATGTCTATAAGGAATGACCTTGTTAATTTAGTTGGTATTGTACTGAATCTGTGGATCAATGTTGAGTTAGCTAGTGGTTTATCTATCTTGCTAATATTTTTGAGAGACCAGCTTTTGGGTTTGATTTTCTGTATTTTTATCCTCTATTGGTTTTTGCTCTGATTTTAATAATTTTATTTATTCTGCTGGCTTTGGGGTTAGACTGTTCCTGATTTTCAAGGGCTTTAACATGTGTCATTAGGTTATTTGTTTGCTGATTTTCTGTTCTTATGTGGGCACACAGTGCTATGAATTTTCCTTTGACTACTGCTTTCAAAGTGTCCCAGAGGTTTTGATATGTTGTATCTCTATTTTCATTTGTTTTTACCAATTTCTTGATTTTACTCCTTCTTCTATGACCCATTCTTCATTCAGCAGTGTGATCTTCAGTCTCCACATGTTTATGCGGTTTCTCTGGGTCTTCTTACAGTTGATTTCTAGTTTCATTCCATTATGGTCTGAAAAAACACAGGGAAGTATGTCACATTTGTTGAATTTGCTAGTAGTTACTTTGTGGCTGTAGATGTTCATAATGTAATCACCATATAGAAATCTTTTTAGGAAAAATAACTTGAAAAAAGAAGTTGTTTTCCAAATTGAAATTTTCATTTATAGTGGCAAATTATCTTCTTTGAAGACAATAAGAGAAAAGAACAATTTAAAAATCTATATTAATTTCTGGTAAATTAGCCAAATAAATCCGTCTTCCCTATAATATTATATTCTGCTTATTTATCTCAGCAGAACACTAATTAAAAGGTTTTAGATTAGAGAGTTGGAAAACAGGTGTGTGTGTGGGAAATAACCGAGGAATAAAACAGGAAGGACCAAGTTTTTATGTACATTTTACCCACAATATTGAAATCTACTTTGACAGCTATTCTAATTGTATTTTCTTGAACTTCTGCCAATTTAATAAACTTAATGTAATCCTCATAGAACCTTAATTATGCTTCTTGCATGATGTAAAAGGTTTTTTTTATAAAAAAAAAACTTTGAAAGACTGCATTATCCCTAATATTCCTCTACCATCTTCCCATAATTAAACCCTGAAAAGAAACTGGTTACACGAACCTCCAACTAAAGCTTATATTTGTCAGTCTCTACTTCAGTTATGTTCTGGCTAAAATCTGTCAACATATTCTTCAAACAGAAAACAGGACTTAAGAAGATAATTGTGCCTAAATTTCCTCTGTGCTTTTCTTTAAAAGACCATACACTCACAATTTCTTAATTCATTCCATTTTTCTTGGAAGACATCATTGACTACATGAATCTGACCACTCTTTAGAAAAGGCAGATTTTCATGTTAGAAATCTTGGTATTCTTGAATATCCCTTCTCATCATACACTCTTAGTTTGTCCATGTTATGAGGCATAGAGAGAAGAAAAATTTTCTATCTTTTTAAAATGTTTTTAATTGTAATTTTTGTAGTTACAGTAAAAGTTCTTGCATTTTACCATATCATGAGCTGTATTTTTAAAAGTCATTACAATATAGAATGTAAATGAAATCTTTCTTAATATACTCAGCTGGTTATTTGGTGGGAACCAAAGACTTGTTTTGCAAAATGGGTTAAAAGAAAGTCAAAAGCCAGGCACGGTTGTGTACACTTCCAATACCAGAATTTGGGAGGCTGAGACAGAAAGAACAATTCACTGACAGCCTCAGCTACTTAGTGAGGCCCTTCCCAATTTAGTGAGACACTGTTTCAAAATAAAGAATTAAAAACAGAGCTGGGGGTTTAGCTCAGAGGTAGAATGCCCCTGGGTTCCATCCCCAGTACCACACACAACAAAAAGGTCAAGGTCTGGGCTATTTGTATTGCCTTACTAAATGAGTATAATGCTATATTATAATAATACTACCTTTCCCATTTCTTCAGCAACATTCTATGACCCTTTTGATGTCTTGATCTCATTTTGTAGATGGATGTCCATGGGGGGGGGGGGCTCCTTTTAATAATAAACTGCAACTAGTGAAGTGTGGTGTTAGGTTTGAAAAGGATGAATCTTGATATGCTCATTGTTATGCAGTCTCTAATAATTCCCTTTAAAACCTGTTGTTGTATTAACAATATTTTCGCATCAAGCTACAATTATTTGGAAGTGTAAAAGACAAACAAAAAGGACAAAATATTTAAATAAGCTCTGGAGCAAATATTATCCTAATGGCTCAGCAACACTCTCGCTCGTTACCGCACAAATGACTTTTATTATGTGGTGATAGCATATGCTAAGCAGTCACTGCTGAGCCAGGCTTGGAATTTAATTCCTCTTGTTTCTCATTTGGATGGTCATGAGCTTTCTTATCAAATTTAACTGAAGCCAGAATATTCATGCCAGTATTTTTAAAATAAACATCAACTTTCTTTATCAAAAAGATATTTAAAACTCAGGAATTGGAATGAGATTTCCCCCCCCCCCCCCCCTGGATCTATTTGGCAAATGACTCTGGAATATGTTTGCCATTCGAATTGTTGCAATAGCAGGTAATTTCTAAATTTTCAGTTTTATCATCCCCCTTTTAGGTATGTAATTAATTCTCATCTAAAATTTTAAAATATTGCTGGGAATATATAAGGATTGAACTATAAACTTCCACTTTTATGTCTTACTCCAGAATTGTAATAAATTTAAAAATTCATCTGTAAACACAGTCATTTTTCTATTCAAATTACTCTCTATAGTCTCCTATGAGTGATACAATTCCCTTACAAATAAGTTTTAGAAAGACTTATATGTTTAAATTGCGTATGATTTGTAGGTATTCACATGAATGTGCTCTTAATATAAGTCTTTAAAACAGACCCATATAATTTTATCACTTTGGAGGCTGCTTCTGGAACTGCTGAAGCCCTGGACAACCCCGGATGCAAATAAATAATTAAATAATTAAATACATTTATAAATGTTTACCCATGTCTTGCTATAAATTGTCACTTTCAAAGTTAGAAAAACAAGTGTTTTTTTTCATCTTTTGTCATTTTAAAATATGGGGGAACTTTAGCATAACAAGAGCTGCTGTTTAATTATTCTGTTTATTTTTCTATTTTCATTGCATCAATGTGGGAAATCTGTACTATTCTGGGAAAGAATGTGTTTTCTAAGTAGGCACATAATATCAAGTAACCTCATGCAATTATTTTAGTATCTCCATTGGCGTGTTTACATAGTTCTTGTTTCTAATTCTCATTTCACTTCTTTCAGTAATTTCCTAAAGTTTAAGTTTGTAATAAATCTCAAAAGGAGCTGAAATTAAAATTCTGAAGAAATAGTTGGTTATTCATGTTCTTTAAGACACGGCCTATTAGTGAAACGAACTTTATTCTGATGTTTGTGTGGGTTTTTCTCATGTCAGATTCTAAGTCAATGTAGTTTACCTTTGGAGATTTATCACCCACCCCCCATTAGCACATATTATTTTCTTTTTCCTTTTAAACACTTTCTTGAAATATGATTGACAAATATGGCTGCACATATTTAATGTTTAAAAAGGAATGAGTTTAGAGATAAGTATATATCCATGGAATCATTACCATCAAGGCCAAAACATATTTATTTGGCATGGGTCATTTGGGGATTGTATTCATATATCTGTATTAATATATTTACTGAACTCTTAAAAAATGTAACACCATGTTTGCAAGTTTTCTTTTCTATTTGACTATCATAACTGTTTGTTTCTTCCCTCTAGAATATAAACAGCAATATACAGACAGTTTTCATTCTTATTCAAACTCTTCCCCAAGTCTTGAAAGAAGTGGCAAATGGTTGGCACAATAGGAGCAGAATCATTTGCTAAATGAACAAACAGGGTTATTGTTGATGACTATTTTCTGGTTTATTAATTTAAATTTCACCAAAAATACTAAATTTGTGGTTGTTAGCACTTTTTAGGAATGATTCATTTATTCTGATAGTTATTACAATTATCAAAACATTTTAGCGTTTACTTTTCCTCTAGAAATATATCAAATACAACCCTTCAGGCTTATTTTTTTTTTCCATTAATTTTTATATCACTACTTCCCTGTTAATTTGGCATTTCGGTGCTGATTTTTCTCTTTGGTAATATTCCTGAGATTCAATGTAGTAATTTGTAATTTGTTTCTATTCTCTGCTTAAATTATTATTTTAAAAATCTTTCTGCCGGGCGTGGTGGCGCACGCTTGTAATCCCCGCGCTTGGGAGGCAGAGACAGGAGGATCGCGCAGGTTCGAAGTCAGCCGTGCTGGCTTAGGAGACCCTGTTTCCAAAAATAAAATAGGTCTGGGAGTGTAGTCCGGAGATAGACGGGCTTCCAGGAACCCCAGTACCACCAAAAAAATAAAAATAAAAATAAATAAAAAAAAATAAAAATCTTTCTAATTTTTATAGAACTCGGACATTGAAGAGCACAAAGTTGGGATAAGAAGTTTGGGCTATTTAAAAACTGATATCTGGCCGGGCGTGGCCACTCAGGCTTGTAATCCCCGCGCTTGGGAGGTGGAGACAGGAGGATCGAGCAGGTTGGAAGCTTAAGAGACCCTGTTTCCAAATTAAATATATAAAAAATAGGTCTGGGAGTGTAGCCCACTAGCCCGGAGGTAGAAGGGCTTCCAGGAACCCCAGTACCACCAAATAAAATAAAATAAAAATAAAAATAAAATAAATAAAAATAAAAACTGATATCTAGGAAAATTATGACATAGTCAGAAAATATATTGTATGAAACTGCTAATGAAATTTATTAATGTAATTACTCTCTGGAGAAAAAACTGCATATTACATGCCTCCATATTTTTAAAATCTATTTTAGTCTTTTTCAAAAGCCTTCTGAAAGCATATAACATTTTTTTCACTGAAGTTGTATGAATGTGTTTATGGTGTTTAAGATCTAATAAAAATAAAATTCTCTATGTCCAGAAATTTTTATGAAGTTATTTGCCATATAGCTTTATTGTATAGATATCAGCATGTCCATTAGATTTTTCCCCCACTTTATACTTTCCTTAATCTAATTTCTTTTTATTTCGACATAATTTCCTGCTTAATTGTATTCAATGTTTTTTTCTCATGAAGTTTATACTGTGTTTCTGAGATATAAGCTTTATTTTTGTTAAGTACTTTAGTGTTTATCTTTTGTATCCTAACTACTCTAACTCCTATACTTCATTTGAATTCTATGGACAATCTAAAGTTTGATCTGCATTTTCACTGATCTGAGGAGCGGCTTTTTAGAGAGCGCTAAGTAGGAAGGAAGGCTGCCACATCATTAATAAAAAAATTATTACAGGACTTTATTACTTTCATTTTAACTTAAGTCTCTCCTACTTTTTAGTTTTCTATAATTAATCCATTCTTTATTTCGCCGACTATACTAGGTTTTTTCCTAGAGTAGAAATCTGAAATTGTTTCATCGTCTACTTTTGAGAAGTACCAAAATCTCTCCTTTGCCAGGAGTCAATGGGACACGGATAATCTACTGAGTGTCTAGAGTAGGCTCACAGTTACTCAGATGACCTACAGCGGTGGCACAGAATGCGGATGGGCAAAAGCCTCTGATGTCCAAGTGCCTGTAACAATTAGTTGTTGAGGGACAGCAGATTATACAGATGATAGATCTGGATGTCACCTTTTGACTGTACCTGTAAACACCCATGCAGAGAGAGAATGTGAGAGAAATGAAAAGCTTTGGAATTCTGACTCCAAGAGGCAAATTACAAATGACTATTCTATGACATTTTTCAGGGAGTCTCCAAATAGCGAAAGAGAAACCTCAGCGGACGGTGGAAGAGTAAAGTTCACTGAAAGGATGACTACCACTGACTATGTGTAAATGTGTAAAAATACCAATGTCAACATCAGTACTCTGTCTGGGGAAGGAGGGAAATGGGGAGGAAGCGGGGGTGGGGAGCACCACGTGCTGTGTACACATATGTTACTGTCAACATGATTTACATTAAGATGCGAGACTATAATGCACCAATAAACACATATATAAAAATAAAAGAGTTTATAAAGACAAGGTTAAAGTGATATGTCCAGGTCTCTCTAATTGAGGTGAATGTGCAAATGATGGAGAAACATCAGGTGCATATTACAAATGCAAATGTTTAACTTCTCTTGTCAGGATTGGCAGCTCACCTTCCATCCTCATTTGGATTGTCTCACTTAACCAAATGCAGCTCTTTTTAAGTGAATTCAGATATTCATAAATAGCCAATCTTACTATTGTCAGGCTTACCAGTTTCATAAGAAAAGTGTCAGCATCTGGGAGAAGACGCCAACATAAGCCAACATAAGCGAGATAGATAATGAACTGACCCTGGAAGTAGATGGTCTCCACATAAAGATCACTAAATTTAAATTTAAAGAACTTTTTCAGTATGTGTCAATGGCAGTCTGGGGAGCCTATGTTGACATAAATCCTAGGAATATTAGACAAAGAAGAATAAACTATAATTTTAATCTTGAATGCATAGGCTAACGTGAAGTTCAGTATTTTATATATTCGCTCATGCACAAGAGAGTGGTGATATGGGATACTGGCTAATTGAAATCTTGACTTTAACATGGTCTAGAATAATTTAGATGCCCTGGCTTAAGCTTTGGAGGTTCAGGAAGCTAATGGGTATTTGATAAAATTTGTTATATGTACTGGTATCAACCCCAGTCCTCAACATACCTATTTGGGATGGCAAAGAAAACCTATTCTTTATCAAGTCATTAAGAGACTATTATTGTATACATGTATATAACACATGGTAGTCCATAAATATGTACAATTTTATATTTTATTTGTGCATTTAGTAAATTGATTTAAATTTAAAAAGGAATTGTTGAGTGAATACAATAATATTTTTATGTTTAAAAGCTATGAGTGAAATTTAAAGTTAGCAAAAATATTAATGTGGGAAATACAAAGGATTTTCCTTTTGAGGTACTGAGGATTGAATCCAAAAGCTTTCTACTTCTGATTTACACTCCCAGCCCTATTTTTTATTTTTTATTTTGAAACAGGGTCTCACTAAGTTGTGGAGAGCCTTGTTAAACAGCTGAGGCTGGTCACAGACAGACCTTCAATCCTCCTAGCTCAGCTTTTAAGTACAAGTGTGGGCCACCATGCCCGGCTCACAAAGTAGAATTTGGTTTCATGATCTCAGTGGCCACAATTCAAGTCCAAAGTAGCAAAGGAAAAGAGACAGTTATTACCATCAGACAGAAGGGACATAATAACCTTTGTAAAATTGGATGGTAAATTAAGTGATCTGCCCTGTAAGGAGTTGTGTTGAGACTGCAAGAAATGTTTTAATTCAGCTGAAAGCTAAACTAATAATTATATTCTTTGTTGAACAAATACAATTTTAAGAATATCAGTAGCAATAAGACCAGATTATTCTGTGTCCACTATAAAGCAAAAAAATAACGTAATCTTAGCCGAACATGGACAATTAAAAGCATGTTATGCAACCACAAAACAACCCAATATCATCCTCTATTGACTGATGCTTGTTTTCCAATGAAAATACTTATTCTGCTTTTTTTCCTCCCACTACTACACAGATATCTTTGTGATACCTTAATAATTTATCAGTTGATCCTCTCCCAACTCATTCTTATCAAGACGTTCCACATTTCCTCTCGTGCATTCTCTTTTGCTGCATTGAGGTAATATGCCTAATTTGCTTAGTTGCTAATGTGTTCCTGGTGACATTTGATTCCAGAGCTTTATTAAGTAGTTTCCAGCAGATTTAGCTGAGATATCTAATTTTAACAATAGTGCCCCTCACCTTAGTTGCCATGCACAATAAACTTTACTGAACAAGTTTATTCCAGAACATGTTAGACATAAGAACTGATTGCTTATCCAGTTAAAAATAGATTGGCCATTAAGCCAGTCTTGGAAATGGCAAAAGGGCATCTCTAGAATTAACAATAACCTTGATACACTCTTTAGGGAAAGCCCAAAGTTCTGCAAAATTTTTCATGGCCCTTTCTACTCCTTTGTTGATGGCTTAAAACCAGAAATTCTCAGTTCTGATATGTAAACAACACTTAAGCTGGCAGACTGCTTCACTACATGAATTGCAGTGTTTGGCTAGATAATACTAAGAGACATTAGAAAGAAAGAGTTTAAGAAAATATAACTAAAAATTGAATTTTGGACTTAGAAATTAAGCAGCTTAATGTATATGCCCCTCCCTTATGGAACAACAACAGCAAAAAATAACAAATTTCTTTCTATAGGAACTTGCTAATAATTTGAATAAAATGACTAGTAGAAAATTAACTGTCACATCTTAAAAAACAATACGAACCTTTTTTCTGAGGAAATATGCATGCATTCCAAGCAGGACTGTAGTCTCAAATGTCTGATGATTCCCTGGAAACAAAGAAAAATTTACTGACTGTAAATCAGCACTCTATCTTTCTACAGCTCACTGTGAGTCATAAGCCTACTTCAGGAGGTAGAGACTTAAAGCACCTCTCAAAACCTCCCCTTAAAAACCTCAAACTGCAACTCTTGGCCCTCTTATTATCCAACATATGTTACCTCTCTGTGACACCACTCTAGGAAATGCAATAGGCAGAAACTTGTATGGAAATTTTTTGTTATGTCAAAAGCTCTTTGCAAATCCCCTTAGGAAATGCATGAGGACTCTCAGAGATGAAACGGTACTCCATCAACTCTGCCCAGAAACAAAGGATTGAGGCCAGTTATGGGAGATTTCATAGAAAGAAAACTTTAAATTGTTTTCATTAAATTATCTACATACTGTTAGGGACTGTCAAAAGTCTCATATGTATGAGTTATAAATGAGTGTGAACTTTCACTTCCTATAGGTACTAACTATAATACAGCTCCATCTCAGGAACCTCTAGGACCACCCATTTCTGATTGACCCGTAGACTTCTGTTCTTCCTTCCTTTCTTTTTACTTCTTTACTCTTTACTTCAATACTCATTTACCTTCTTTTGATGGAACCAACATTTTTGAACTGATATGCCACTGTAGTTTACTGAACTTATTTTTTCTACCAGATCCCCACTTAACGTCAAAAAAATGTAAGAATAGCTTATAACTCTTCTTCGGTATGGCACATAAACAATTATTGCGTTCTCAAGAAAGTCCAACTAAATTTCGTAACTGGTTCTTCTTGCTAAATGCCTTCCTTAACAAAAAGTGAAAGATTTAGATATATTTACATTTTGTAGGAAAAAATAATCATTTAGAACATTCAAGAAAAATTTACTTCAAAGAGGTTAGAATTTATTCAGAATGTTTCTAGATCAGACTCCAAAATATCAATTTTTTAGATATCTATCTCTAGTTGAAAATTTTAGACTCAGAGTGAAATTTTTTTTCATCTTTCAAAAAGTTGTCATACAGTAGAATATGTTTTATTTTCTTGAACCTCTACTCTAAAAAAATAAACATGGAAGAGCCTTTAATTAATTAAAAAAGCTTTATACTCAGTGACATGTATGTTTTACATAAGATACAGTACATTATATAATTTATAATGTTATAACAATTATTTGATGAAATAGTTAAGAATTTTTCTAGCAATGAATAACAAAATAATAATGTTAAGAGAGAAGTTTATTTCTCTCATAATTTTTTTCCTAAATTAAATGAGTCTGTGCATCATAATGTACGTCATAATTATTTGGGGCCTAGCCTTCCTCTTTCATCATCCTAGCATGACATTTCATTTTTCCAAACCAACTGACTGTGACTGTTTCACCATGTACACAACTCACTCTCTAAAATGAAGAAGAGAAAAAGAAGAAGAAAACTCCACATTCCACTCATATCAAACTCCCTTTGGGCAGCCAATCCAGATGTTCTGGAGAACACTTACATTTAATCAAATTGACAAAGACTTAGTCACATGACCAAATGTCTTTAAGGAAAGTTAAAAAATATTTTTCCTAAGTCTAGCCCATGTTCCCCAGAATAAAACTGTAGCTCTTCTAAATTAAACAATCATCATGGCCTTCTATGTGCGTAGGATCTGAGGATATAGTAATGAAACAGAAAGAGGGAATAAATCTATTTCAGCTTTGATTATTCTTACCCTCTCTAGAGGAATATAACTTTATTAAAATGTATATGATAAGCATAAAATAATTATGGATAACGCTAAATGTGATGTGAAAAATAAAACGGAAATGACTGATAAAGGGGCACAGTGGCACACGCCTATAATTTTAGTATTTGGATGGCTGAGACACAGGATCATAGCAACCTAGCAAGGCTCTCAGCAACTTGGTTGGACTTTGTTTAAAAATAAACATAAAAAGGGCTTGCAGTGTAGCTTAGAGGTAGAAATGGCCCTGAGTTCAATACTCATTTTCACCAAGAGAAAAAAAAATTAGTGATTAATTTTTTTAAGGTTGACAGGAATTACAACTGAGGAATTACATTAACTGTAGCCATAAATATTGAGCTTGTGGAAAGAGCTATACAAGAGAAAAGGTCAGTAAGTGCAAGGGAACTGGGTGTGGGCAGTTTAAAGAAAACAAAGGTCAGGCTGCTGCAGGTCTGTAAGAAGAAGATGCCATAACAGCAGTGCTCCCCAGCCAGATAATGAAAGGTCTTGTCAAAAATAAGGACATCTTGCAAAGGATGATGGGAGACAATTGGAATGTTTTTAATAAAGACATGGTGTCATTTGATTTATCCTTAAGACAGCTTGCTCTCACTGCCGTGGTTATATGGGAAAAGGGAAGAATGAAGAGACCAAGATCACTAGAAGGTGAATTCAGTACCCTAGAGAGAAATATCACTTACTCTAAGAATATGTAAATGGAAAAGGTTAAAATACATGTAGCCGGGCGGTGGCGCACACTTGTAATCCCTGCGCTTGGGAGGTCGAGACAGGATCGCGCAGGTTCGAAACCAGCCGTGCTGGCTTAAGAGACCCTGTTTCCAAAAATAAAAATACAAAATAGGTCTGGGAGTGTAGTCCGGAGGTAGAAGGGTTTCCAGGAACCCCAGTACCACCAAAAAAAAAAAAAAAAAAGTTGTATTACAGGCACTTTCCCCACCAATTTTTATAGGGTATATGTTTCCCTAAAAGATAAAGTACATACATGTATAATGTGTATGTGTATGTGTGGTTGTATTCATGTGACAGTCCTCATTTTTATTGCAACTATGTGCAGCCATTTACAGGATCATGTGACTGAATCCTGCCCAATGGGATGGCGGGTAACTTTTGGAAGAAGCAATATCCCTATCCCTAGCAGGTTTTGTGCTGAGGTCAGATTTTCTTCCTTTTTTTTTTTTTTTTTTTTTGAAGAATCATAAGGAGGGAAGCCATCAGAGACCACATGGCTGAGTGTAACATCCAGGGTTGGCTTATCTTTTAAACTCTTAGGAAAAGTTGCCAAGAGAGGAGACTTCTCAATCATGTTAATTCCAGTAGCCCTGTAGTTTTGCATAACAGGTGTGACAGCAAACGCCTGAGGGCATCTGGTCATTAAATGCTCTCTTCTGCATGTCAGTCAAACACAGATTTTGTGCTACACTGATTTTACCTGGAGGAAACATGGATAAAGGGTAAGAGAAATCTCTTTAAACATTTTTTTTCCAATTCATTCTGATAAATGTGTCTCAGAAATCTCTTTTATCTGATCTGTCTGAACTCAATTCCTGCAGGTACATTAATTCAAAACAGTTTTTTTTTTTTTTTTTTAATATCGCCAGTGATTCGTCAAGTTATGGGATGCTGTCTGAGGCCCTGGGATTCATGTTTATGTTCTCTCTTGATTCTAGGTTTCCTTCAGGATTTATTTTGAGAAAAGGAGCCAACAGCCTGTGGTAGCTTGGCAGCATCTTTTCAGGAATCAGAATGTGGAGGTCTGCATATTTTTTTCTCTTAAAAACAGAAAAAGATGTCAGAGTATACCATGCTGATACTTCATCTGGAGTTACTTTGATTACTATCTGTTGGTATATTGCAAATACTGAAGTTATTTAACAGAGAATTGTCTGATTATCAATTTGGTCAAGTGAACTTAGTTGTTTTGAATCTAAATAAGCCTGCACATAATATAAATATGCATGGTGAATGGGTACTTAGACAATAGGTTATTAAGTTATAAAAATTATAAAAGATTAAAAAGATTAAATAAGCCAGGCGTGGTGGCGCACGCTTGTAATCCCCCCCACCCCACACTTGGGAGGCAGAGACAGGAGGATCATGTGGGTTCAGAGCCAGCCTCGCTGGCTTAAGAGACCCTGTTTCCAAATAAAAATATAAAATAGGTCTGGGAGTGTAGCCCGGAGGTAGAAAGGCTTCCAGGAACCCCAATACCACCAAAAATAAATAAATAAGTAAATAAGTAAGTAAATAAATAAATAAATATAATTAAAATATTAAATAAATGTTTATTTTATTTAGTTACACTTGTTTTGTTTGTTTAATCATGATCAATTGAAAAACTAAGTGCTATACAGTAGTAACTTTCCTGGTTAGTTTTATATTGATTGCAAAAAGCTATATTCTTGTCAAAGTTGCCTCAAATATTAATCTTACTGTGAGGCTATTTAGTCTATAAAATAGAAAATAAGTGATTTTATTTCTTCAGTTTCTATTTAATAAAATAAAAAAAATTAAAGCTAGAATTCAAATGTATTTTAAATTACTTAATTATATAAAGTTGTTGAAATTTTATTTATTTATTTATTTATTTATTTATTTATTTATTTATTGGTGGTACTGGGGTTCCTGGAAGCCCTTCTACCTCCGGGCTACACTCCCAGACCTATTTTATATATTTTTTATTTGGAAACAGGGTCCCTTAAGCCAGCGCGGCTGGCTCTGAACCAGCGCGATCCTCCTGTCTCTGCCTCCCAAGTGCGGGGATTACAAGCGTGCGCTGCCACGCCCGGCTGAAATTTTATATTTTGATTTTTTTTTCATTTTACAAATCCAGAAAGTAATTTATTCCTTCCAATTTATCATGGAACCATCTAGGTCCAGAAAGCAAGTGTCTATCCCAAGTTAATAATGATCTATAATTAAATGTTTTAAGCATTTCTGATGCCTTTGGATTGACTACATTTATTATCTGAGCAAGTACATAGAATAAGTTCTTTAATACATATGAAAGCTGGTAAGAGATTATCATAAATCTGTGACAGAAAGAGGAGAGTGAATCACCTTGTGAATGATTTTTAAATTTTTCTGTCTTTCAGCTCAGTTGAGATCAGCTTTTGAACATTATTTGGGTCAGTGTATTTTATAAGTACCTGCCCTCATATACGAGCTTAAAACAACGTTTCACTACCCTTTCCATTTGAAGAAGTTTTACTTCCAGAGAACTAATTTACCGGAGAGTAGGATTTGGTAGCATCTGGACCTCTTGCTCATGAGTGAGTTAAAAATACAGTTTTATGCATATTTGTCTTTACTTCCCATTCATGCTCAATTGCATTAAAATAAATAATTAAGCAAACTACTTGGTTGAATTACAAAGAAAAAATACACTATAATATCTTCTTGTATTTATAATCCCTCTAGCAGTCAAGTATTGTACAAATATAAGAAAAAAAAGAGTCCTAAATAAATAAGTGCATGGATAAATGAGTGTGTTTTAATATGCTTAAAACATGCAGAAAGCATCTTTTTTTATTTTATGAAACTAAAAACAATAATGAGAAAGTAAAATAAGCAGCTTGAATTTTAGCTGTAATTTTTAGTTATTGCTATTTTGTTATTTTTTTTCTGCTTTCAACTTTAACAATGAATTTGTTCATAGTTGCTAAATGTTACATACAGCAGACACAGTATTAGGAGAAACACATCTTCAACTTAATTTTTCTTAAAACTTCGAGCTTTGCATATATCTGAGAAGTCATGATAAGAACTTAATCGCATGAGGTAGTTGTGTTTAATAATGGCCAAAACTAATACAGTACCTATTACTATATGATACACAAAAACACTGAGAATTATTAATTAAAAAACAAAAAATGCTTTTTCAAGATTCCCAGTAAGGGTGGAGGGTAAATAACAGAGGTGGAATAAATTATTCTGCACAGACTGTGTTGGAAAACTACTCAGAGATAAAGCATAAAATACTTTAAGTAGCAAATAGTAAATATGAATGCTATTTACAAAACTTTCTTTGATTCTATAATGACATATAGTCTTCAGAATTAGAACACTTAAATATCTGTGCAGGAACGTCTGTATCTATCATCCATCATAATCCAAACATATTTTAATATGTTTAAAGCTTTTGTTCCTTCCACATGTATGTATCTGCGAAACACTGGTGCGTATTTTAGTTGTTATCCTTAATTCATTGAGAAAATGTTTGATTTTATGACTTCTTCATTCAGCATGAGCTAAGCATCTGAAATCACAATTATCACTTCAAAATCTTTTCTGATATTTCCCTTCACCATTTAATTGGCATTTCTTACACAGTTCTGATTGGCAACCATGGAATACCTTTGGTTCAAGTTTCACACTGTCTCTCCTCGTTCCACGTTTTCCTGAAAATGCTTTTAATCTGATCACCAACTCCTGCCAGCACCATTCTTCCTGGACCATGTGAGAAGTGTCCAATCCTTGCCAAGTCTCCAAAACTACATTTAGTTCCTCAACACCATTTCTCTAGCCAGGACTTCATTTTTCATACCCTCTTTTCATTTTCAATGTCATCCCATTCAATAGGAAAATGAGATAAAAACACCATCTGTGTCCCTATAAATAAATTCAATTTACTAGATGGGGCTACAGCTTTATTTTAGCAGTATCACTTTTTCTTGCACCAGTCAAAAGGGGGTAGAGGTTGATAGGATTGATAAATCTTGGCATGCTATCTGTCATTTCTCAGCAAAAGATTTCATGAAAGCAAGCCTCTTCTAGATTCGCTTCATGAGCTTTTTGTCTCTTAAAATGTTGACTTTGTTTCTAAGAAACTAGTATCCGGTTTCCCACTGAGTTTTAAGAGATGATGCCATGATTTTAATAAAGTAGTGAATTTTTATTGTTCTTAGTGTTGGATGGTTTTGTTGCTGTTTTTATCCTTTACCTGGCATGTTCGATAACCACAAAGGTAAGAAAGTTTCTCAATCATTAAATAGACCATTAGTATTTCTCCCCTCTAAGATAGTGTTAGCAAGTCCTTGTCAAAGATAAGAAAGGTTTTCAATACTGCTTTTTCATCACTATTTGTTAACAACTATTTAGATATTATCATCTCATTATTCCAATATTCAGTTCAATGACACACTCTAATGTTTCATATCCTTACTCTGAAATAGTGAAGAAGAAATGGATGTGGGCCTTATAATCCTAAATTCATTCAAAATCATTCACCTAGAAATTTTTGACATTAAGGTCCTGGGTCCAATTTGTGTATATCTAAGCTACAGATAGATAGATACAGATCGATGGATAAAGATATAGATATTTTTCTAAAGGCCTTTTGATAGAAAAATAATATTAATAACTGAATTTTGTGAAAATATCCTGAACATATATTTGTTTTTATTTGTTAAATAAAAATGGATATGAAAAATTAGAATGCATTATTCCTTGATGATTGACTATATCTTTAATTATTTGGATTAAAAATTTTCTAGACATGAGACTACTTTGTGCAATAAGGGGAGGTAATGTTAGCTACTTTTTGTATTTAAGAATTAATAATAAATATTACTATGTAGTATCCAAAGACATGTAAAACATTATTTATGGCATAATGATACGAAAATATTCTGGTCTATATCAAAATACATAAGTGTCTGGAATTATAGGATGTTAAATAAAATATCAACTGATGGTGTGTATTTAAAAAGTAAAATATTCTATATTAATTTTATAATAGAAAATTTGGACTTATTTCAAAAATTATTTTTATTAGAACCTGTTTTTGTATAATAACATGTACGATGATATAGCCATTTATTCTAGAAGTTGGGTAGAAACTGACAATTTCATATAATTTTTGAATAATTGACCATAAAATAACAAAATGAGCAGGGCTTTCTAACTTTTTCTGTGCTAGAGATATACTTTAAAGACCCAACTTCTAACTAGTAGCCATTCTATTCATAGCTAAAATATGAAAGAAGTGTTTTGTATATTTAACAGAAGTTTTTATTATAAATCAGGTCTTGGTAGCCAATTTACTGTCTTTGTTCCTATAAGATATCAATCATTCAGAAACAAATCTGCAGAATTTTGAAGAAATGGAAAAATGTTAAAATGGCAAAGAATAGTAACAGTAAGAGAACAATTGACAGAGGTATGAAGCATAGAAAGGTGTGTGTGTTTATGGGGTTCTTGGGACCCAATGTCCTGTCCAGCTTTAAGTCTGTATCTATCTATCTATCTATCTATCTATCTATCTATCTATTTATCTATTTTGGGGGTGGACTGGGGGTGGAACCCAGAGGCTTCTACCTCTGAGCTATACTCCCAGACCTATTTTATACTTTATAAAACAGGGTCTCACTAAGTTGCTGAGAGCCTCACTAAGTAGCTGAGGCTGGCTTCAACCTGTGCGATCCTCCTGTCACAGCCTCCCAAGCACAGGGAGCTCCCAAGCATGCGCCACCACATCCAGCTTGTCTCAAATTTTTTATCTTCAATAAAATAAAATATTCTCTTGCTCCTGTCCTCCATGATGTGAAAACAGAACCTTGCTCTCTCTCTTTGTCTGTTCCTTGCTGCCAATCCCCTGAGCTCAGCAGACCAGACCTGACAGAGACTGAACTGTGGACTCTCCAAAAAACAGTGAGCAAATACATTTTTCTTCTTATATGCTGTGTGGCCAGATTTACTGGGACACAGCAGGGAGAATGTTGACTGAGTCAGTTAGTGTTTTCATTGCTGTGATCCAAACACCTGAAAAGAACACCTGAGAGGAAGAAAAGCTTATTTAGCTTTAGGGTTCAGAGGTTCAGTCCATGGCTGGCTGGCTCCATCATGGAAGGAGGACACTGTAGAAGAAAGGTGCCCGGTTCTCAGCAGCCGGGAAAGAAAGAGGAGAGGGAAGGGGGGAAGAGAGAGAGAGAGAGAGAGAGAGAGAGAGAGAGAGAGAGAGAGAGAGAGAGAGAGAGAGAGAGAATGAGAACCAGATATAATCCTCAAGGTCACACCCCAGCAACTGCCCACCTCTGAGCCTTGCGGCACAGAGTAAATGCTTTTTTTTTTTTTTAGTTCTTTTTAAAATAATACTTTTATTACTTCATTATAGTCTTACCTCTTAAGGTAGTTTGTAGTGATGGTGACATACATACACAAAGCACATAGTGGACTTTCTTTTTCCCGGCTCCCTTTCCACTCCCAGTTCCCCATACAGGATACTGCGATTTACATGTTTGCATAAAGTCCATGAAAGCAACTTTTTCATTGATTCCCACACTCACCATGCCCCCTTCCTCTAGAACACCCCCCTGCATCCACTGGAGTTTCTCCTTCATTTCCTGAAGTCTCTCATTTTCTGGTACTCCACTGATGATTGCCATTCAAATTAGATAAATGAAATACTGGTATCATTTTAATTGGCATTTCCTCAACTGCTAATTAAGTTGAAATTTTTTGTGGGGGAGGGTAGGTGTAATTGAACCCAGGGCTTTCTAACTCTGAGCTACTCGCCAGCTCTCTTTTATTTTTTAGTTTTGAAACAGTGCCTCGCGCATTGCTGAGCACCTCACTAAGTTACTAAGGCTGAGTGAGAATCTGGAATCATCCTGTCTCTGCCTCCCAAACACTAGAATTACAGGAATATGGCACCTTATCCAGATTGAGTTAGAATTTTTAAATAAAGATAGGTAATGAATGCTGTAACCAAAAAATAAATAAGTAAATAAAAAAGCTTTTAAAGCTTAGAGATTTGCAATTATTGAAAATAAACATGACAAACAAGACATCAGGATTTAACCATACAAAAATAAGAAAGAAATTAACATGTCAGATGACAAAATATAATAATATAATTTTATTTTCTTGTATATAAGATTTTCTTTAAAAATTACATACTTGTTTGAATTCATTTCTTAAACTTTGGTAAGAATATTTTGATGCAATACCAGTTTTCACTACATACATTTTTATTGTGTACAAAAATGGAATTAAATTTAGAAAATCTATGATTATTTTGCATTTAGGTTTGGCAAACATTCAAAATATCTTTTATATAAACAATAAAATTAATGAATTGTTTCTTTGTAAAAATTATATAAAAGTTTGTAGAAGATAAGTAGAATACAGTGTCAGTAACAATATTTGGTTTAAAAATTTACATAGTATAACACTAATAAAAATAATGACAGTAATATTTTAAAATATGAATGCAATTCAGTAATTTATTATCTGAATTAAATTCTAAAGGAATATGTAGAAAATGATAATCTTTAAAAAATATCAGTTAGAAGTTATTATAGACAAATGTAAATTAACTACATAAAAACTACATATGAAAAAATACTATTTTATAGTTTTTAATGTTAAAACAGTTGCAACAACAAGGCTTTTAATTTAATTTGATTTTTAATACACAGTCTATTCTATCTATAAATCATATCTGTCACATATATGAACTGATTAAAATTTGAAAATAATTTTTCTTTATTATTATTATTTTTTGGTGGTACTGGGTTTTTGGAAATCCTTCTACCTCCAGGCTACACTCCAGACCTATTTTATATTTTTATTTGGAAACAGGGTCTCTTAAGACAGCGTGGCTGGCTTCCAACCTGTGCAATCCTCCTGTCTCCGCCTCCTGTCTCTGCCTCCCAAGCGTGGGGATTACAAGCTTGCGCCACCACGCCCAGGGTTGATTTTTCATTTTTAGAACAATCTAAATTAATGTATTTGTAGATCAGTAAATAAATGTTTCAAAAGTACATAATTTAATTTATTTTCTTCTATTTTGCTGTCAAAATTGGCTCACACTAAATGATATTTTCACATAGTCAAACCATGTATAACACATTTTGAAAGTTATGTTTGTGTTTATTATGTTTTAGAAATATACTGGGCTGGTATTCAATTTTATTTATAATTAAAAATTAAAAAGCAGTTTAACAAGGAAATTGTGTTGGCTTTCCATGGCTGTGACTAAATAACTAAGAAAAATGTCTTAATGGAGAAAAGGTTACTTTGGGCTCAGTTTCAGAGGTTGCAGTCCATGGTCACCTGGATACTTGACTGTGGGCTCTTGGCAAGGCAAACAATATGGCAGAGAGGTTTCAGCAAAGCAAAGCTACTCATGTCCCAGCAGCCTGCAAGGAGAGTGAAAAGAGACACATCGTTTTAATTCATACCATGTGACCTCCTTCTAAATATGTCACACCTAAGTTTTCCACCACCTTCCAATAGCACCACAAACTGGAAACAAGCCTTCAACACATGAGCCTTTTGACTCCAGTTTCAGATCCAAGTATAATGATTCTTCACCTGCAATTAACTGCAATCATTTATTGGTTTGAAATGACTAAAACTTTTTTCCTTATTGAGACAATAAAAAATTGGTTCAGCCCTCACAAGTAAGCGTTGAAGCAAAAGAATGGAATAGAAAAAAATGTCTTCCTTCTTCATTATTAAAATATGAGATCGTGAATTAGCAATCCAGAGTCCAAGTCTGGTGAGCTGAAATTCTGCCAGAGGGACATACTGTAATTATACTGGGCTTGGAGAAATCTGCTACCATGGTTGTCTTTGATGGAGTACTCAGCTCATAAGGTTCCTAGCTTAGACAATGAGTGAAGAAGCGATGCCAGCAGCAGCCAATATCGAATCTCAGAGGAGTCACTTCATTGTATGTGTGACCAGCTACAACCACCACTGGCAAAACATCAAAAACTTATCTGAATTTTTAATTGAGACCAAGATGAAGAAGTCAAATATTTGGAGATTTTACTTACTTGTCCATACTGACATTCAAATTTATTTCACCATATGCTTTTTTCAAAGTTCCATAGTTAAGCCAAACAGAAGAAAGAGGGAGGGAGAGGAAGTGGGGCGGGAATTGGGGAAGGGCTAATTGAGTGATGTGTGCATGTATGTCTCTACCATCCTGTATCTCATCAAGATGTATGACTACAATGTGCCAATTAAGAAGAAAACCAGAAACTATATAGAAACAGTTCCACGTCAAGAATATTCAATCCAATTCGCCCATGAGTAAGCTAAGATTAGAAGTACATGCACTATCCCTTTCCACAGCACCTTAATTCTCCTCATTATTTCAGGCTGTAGAATTTTTTTCCTGCATACACAGGAAAAAAAAATAAGAAGATTAGAAATGACAATAAATAATGTGTAGGCCTTGTTTAAATTAGCCCCAGGGCTGGACATAATACAGGTGGAGGATATTACATTCAGGACCTGATGCTGCCTGGAGTAGACATCCTTGAAGCAATCACTGAGATGAAGCAATTATAGAGAGATTTAGGTTTTTTTTCTATATTTTCCCTTTTCATCTGGTTGCTTTGTTGTGTCAATGCTGCTGGTTCCTAGGCTGATAATGTAATTTTACTGCTTACATAAAACAGACCCAAGTACTTTGTTCATACTCTCATGGTTTATGCTATAGGGGGAAAAGTCAACTGTTCATTGGAACATGTCTTACAGCATTCTCTTATTAGGGGTAGGGCAAATTATAATCATTAATAATCAGCGAGTATTAAGTAAGGGGACTTATATTGTACATGTCTTATATAATAGATACAGTTAATGACAGAATTCATTGAGAATTCAAGAGATAGAAATAATGGTAGAATTCAATGAGAGAAAATAAGAGAATCTTCAAATATTGGAAATATATTTGCCTAGCTCATAAGTTCATAAATTTATAATGGAATTAGAAAAATATACTGAACCGAATGCTAATGAAAACAGTTAAAAGTTATTGGGATGTGCAGTTTGTCTTGAAGTCCAAGTTTACCCTTAATAGGAGAGATGATTCAAAAATGAACAACAAACTTAACTTCAATAGAAGTAGAAATATTATAAAAAATCAAGGATATTAAAAGAATATTAAAAGTCAGAATAAGTGATAGAGAAAATAGTTCATGTTTACTGTTAACAGAAAGAGGATAAAATGAACAAAGTGACTTCTATAGAAGTAAAAATATGAGAAAAAGTTAGGAATATTAACATTAAAAATCAGAAAAAAAGTGATAAAAAGAGTGCACTAGTGAATTTTTCAAAACAAATTTTATATCTGATAACTATAGTACACTTGAAAACATTGAAGCAAATAAGAGCAGAGCAAAGAGGGCATTGTGATCAGTTTTAGAAAGAGGACAGTGTCTCTCCCTATCCTACAGTTATAAAAAATGCAAGAGGTTTCATAAAATCATATACTAATAAAGCTTAAAATGTATAAAAAGCTTATATCAGGGGTACATTTCTAGATAAGAATAATTTGCTAAACTGACTCAAGAAAAACTGGAAAATCTGATTTGTCCCATATGTATTAAGAACATTCATTGCATACTTAGAGTCACTCTTCAAAGAAACTCCAGATGGTTTCAACAATGATAGCTTCCAAACATTGAAGGAATAAACATATCCATCCCACTCAGATTCTTTCTGAGATTATAATAGTAAATACTTTCCTGAATCCTTATAAACTTTTCATAATCTTTATGATCAAAACTAATCTGTTTTTACTTTGGTATGGGGGTTACACTCAGGGTCATTCTACCTCTGAGCTATAAACCCTAGCCTGATTTTATGTTTTATTTTGAAACAAGGTCTCACTAGGTTACTGACTCACTAAGTTGTTGAGTCCGTTCTTCAGTCTGCAATCCTCCTGTCTCTGCTTCTCAAGTACTAGGATTATAACTATGTGCTATCATATGCAGCTTTATGCTCTTATAATTTGAATTTATTCTAGGAAGGTGAGATGAAATGGCATTTGCCAATCCATTGATTTAATTTTTTCATTCCTTGAAGGAAGTAAACAATTACATCAACAAACAAGGTTGTGCCAAATATAATTGATTAAAATGAAGTATGACTGGGTGTAGTTGCACTTTCCTGTGCTCAAATCATCTTTATAATGTCCTATAAACAGCATCTTAACTGTTTATGTGCAACTGCAACTCAAAATGTTCCTCATTAAATATCACTCTCCCCAAACTTTGTTAGTGTCATCCATTTTGAAATAAGGTACCACCAGCCCCCTGATTTTCCAACCCATAAGGGAAAGCCTCATGATTTCTACCTCACTCCACAATCACAGCACTATTCCAGCGGGATAAACTCCCATTGGTTGCGTCTCTAATGTATTTATGGAATAATTACTCTGTAAAGATTTTCTGACTATGTATTTCCTAGAATGGACCTATCAGCATTGATCTAAGCAACACCCAATCTATATCTCCAATAGATCTTTCTCTCATACCAATTACCGTATTGCATACTTTCAAAATACACACTCTGATAATATAACCCTCTCTTTAGAAGTTCCCAGTGGATGGCCATTGCTCTCTTGAGACCCCCCCGAAGCCTCCAGACTGGTGGTTTGATGTTATTTGCCCATTCTTGTCAAACTCAGTTGTATATTTGTCTTGCTGAACTCCACTCAGGTCCACAGAGATGCTGGTTTCTTTGGGCTGAGGATGGTTTCTGAATGGATCAATTATTCTTACTTTGCCTCACAAATACCTGCTCTTGCACATTTTCTTTCTAAATATCACTTTTTTGCAAGGGACCTCTAAGGCTTCTGCGCGCTGGGGAGGCTCCTCTGCCCTCAGTGCAGCTCATCCCAGGATGAGGATGTCCCCCGCTTAAGACACGCATCTCACATCGCTGTACTTTTTCAATGACTCATCTGCTTTCTTTGAGAAAGGGATCCATTTTGAATTTCATTTTCTACTTCATAAACCAAATTTTACTGCAGGGACAGGCCTCAGAGGGATGCACTCAGAGTTGTGCATACTCAAAGGACAGGCCTCAGGGTGGATGTTCACTCAATAAAGGAGAGTATGCACTTCACAGATGATACATTAAGCAAAGCAGAAAAGGAAGTATTGCAAATATGCATGGGGAAACTTATTTTTTCTTAATTTTTTGGAAAAAGTTTTAAAATGTATTAAACAGAGATAAACAAAGAAAATAATATAGCAGATGCCCATTTACACACTACCTAGATTAAATGAATATAGGTATTTCATATACCTAAAGAATTAAATAATACTATTAATAGCATTACACACTTGAATCCCATTGCATTTCCTTGTCCTTGTTCCTTCTACAGAGACCTAATATCTTTTAAAAACAATTAAATTAAAAACATATTTTTAAAAGCTTAATTCTCATTATGTTTTTGAGAACCAGCCATATTGGCAAATTTAAAACTCATTTACTTAGTTTTAGTTACACTTTCCATTTTATCAATACACTCATTTATTTGCTTACTTTACTTAGATATGTTTTATAATTTTAAGACTGATTTATTTAATAACTCACATTTATTTTCATTAACACATGATCAAGTGTTTCTCTAGTTATAGGTGTCACAAATAAAACTGTCCAACTCTAGTCAAAAATGTTAACATCGCATCAATTGTTATTATGTTAGTTTTTTAAATTGTGTGTTCCAAATAGTCCTTCTATTAATGTGCATGCATTATCTATCAACTTTTAAAAAGCTCTTAAAAGGTGAACCAAGATTTCAAATTTACAGACTTTGCTTTATTATTCCAACAGACATTTTATAGTTTCTGAGAATATATTATTAAGAGCATAATCATACAGAATCGCTACTTTTCAGACTTTATCCTTTTAATTAACTAATAATCCTTTTTACTTAATGATATTTTCTGTCTGGAAATCTGTTTTGACAACTGGGCATGGTAGCACATGTTTGTAATGCTATACTCGGGAGACTGAGACAGAAAGATAGCAGGTTTGAAGCTAGCCTCAATAGTTTAGTGAGACCTTCAGCAATTTCTTGAGACTGTTTCCAAATTAAAAAGAAAAATAATTAAAAAGGCTATAAATGCAAATAAGTAATAGGATATACTTGGGTTCAATCCCTTGTACCACCAAAAAATGTTCTGTTTCATTTTACAGAAATATTAGAATAAATTTTTTGTTTTTTCTTATACATAATTTTCATAAATTGGTTTTTAAATTGCATGTATGGCCTGGCATGGTGGCGCATGCTTGTAATCTCAGCACTTGGGAGGCTGAGACAGGAGGATCGCACAGGTTCAGAGCCAGCTTCAGTTACTTAGTGAGGCTCTCAGCTACTTAGTGAGGCTCTCAGCAACTTAGTGAGACCCTGTTTCCAAATAAAGTATAAAATAGGTCTGGGAGTTTAGCCTGGGGGTAGAAAGCCACCAGGTTCCACCCCCAGCACCACCAAAAATAAAAATAAAATAAAATAAATTGCATGTATTGTCTCCACCATCTTTTATCCCGTTATGATGTATGACAATGCACCAATAAAAAAATTTAAAAGAGTAAAGAATAAAAAATAGGACAGAGGCCAGGCGTGGTGGCGCACGCTTGTAATACCCGCGCTTGGGAGGTTGAGACAGGAGGATCGCACGGGTTTGAAGCCAGCCTCAGCTACTTAGTGAGGCTCTCAGCAACTCAGTGAGACCCTGTTTCCAGATAAAATATAAAAAAGGTCTGGGAGTATAGCCCGGAGGTAGAAAGCCTCTAGGTTCCATCCCCAGTACCACCAAAACAAATAGGACAGAGTGTGTAGCTTGGAGGTCAAATGCCCCTGGGTTCCATCCCCAGACCCACAATAAATAAATAAATTAATTAATTAATTAATTAATTCACTCTTCTTTATACTTTAGTTGTGTTCATATAACAATCTCCTACTTTAGGCACTTTAAAAGTTAAACTGAGCGATGAATTTAGGATGATTTCTTTTTTAATCTATGAGAGTCCTTCATGTATTTACTTGTGGAGAGTGCCTATGAGGGAAATTTCACATTCATCTGAGTTCCAGGGATATCTGAATTTTGGCTAATTTTCTAGCTACTGGATTCTATGAAATTTGTGTGGTGTGAGTCCAGGTCCTTCAATGAATGATGCACTATCCCGTGGTTCCACATTATTCCTGGTGCTTCTTTTCCTGTGGGCAAGGGAGGTTGGCTAACTCCAATTCTGAATCCCTCAGCCTTATAGACTCCTGGGCTCTGGTAAGGAATTAATTTTCACCTTCTCACTAGCCTGGTCTCTCTGGATGAATCTCAGTGTTCAGGAATGACTCTAATACCTGTCTGCACTGTTTGAGCTTAATAACTGTTAAATACTCTATATTTGGTTTCTTGTTTCATTTTTGAATCCTGGAGATTTTTCTGTCTTACTTGTGAACTTGTATATACACTGAAAAATATTTTTTTCATATTTTATCCAACATTATATTATGTTTGAACAGTTAGGAAAGGTTGTCAAACTGATGTAAAGGGAGAAAACAAAATTAGAAGAATTAAGAAATTAAAACTGAACATAATTCACATTTAAATGTCAAAGCATTATACAACATAATTGTTTTCCTATATGTATGAACAAGAAATATTTTAGAAAAAAGTAAGGTATATTGTGATATAATCTCATTTTATGGTTGACATCCTATGATAAAAATATTAGTATTTTAATACATTCATATGTAAAAGGATGATTGTTAGAAAGTACTTGTAGAATGACTTGATGCTAATAGAAAATGATTCAGTTGCAATGGCAATAAAAGGAAATTGTTCGGTTAAGTTTGGTAACACCAGAGAAAAGAGTGACTGATAAAAGACATAACACAGTCAATCACTGAGCCTGGTGTCAGGCATGTCCGTAATCCTAGTACTTGGGAGGCTGAGACAGTAGGACGGCAAGTTTCAGGCAAGCATGTAATAAGTTAGTGAGCCTTTGTTCCAAATTAAAATAAAACAGGACTGGAGGTATAGCTTAGGTTGGAGTGCCCTTGTGTTCAGATGCAAATATTACTACCAAAAGAAATTCTGGCTCTCCCATATCATATATGTAGCAAACACTATGCTATGCTAGGTGGTTTACATGATTTATATATGCTATGGCATTTAATACAATATTCTTATAAGCTATCATGCTTATCATTCTACAGTTGAGCAATGAATCTTCTATCTTAAGTCACTTGATTGAGATTACATAGCAAGCAAGTGGCAAGTAGGTTCTATTATTTTGCCTTCAGTTTTCATAATCGCATGTTATAATTATATTACATTAATAATATTAAGTCATAAAAATAGCACATGATTTCAATAGACTAAGGTTTAATGGATTAATTTGAACTCATTCCTTACCAAAGCGATAAAACATATGAGTGAATATCATTTCCATTCCTCTTTTTTCTATGTTACTACATATTTATTTTTATACTGTTAGGAGAATTGAAGATATAGAAGGGAACTGGTCTAATTAAATCACATTGTCAACTCACAGATTACAAAAAAATACTAATCTATAAGATACTTTCTATATAAATCCCTAATCAAAATTCCTCAAATATTGTTCGAGGCCAGAGTTGATGGACAATTTCATTCAACTTCAGGGAAGTAAGAACAGGATAGAAGAAAGTGGAGGGGAAAAAAAGAGAAATATGGAGGTATGATATAAATCAGTCATGACTTAATACTTGATGATGCTGCCTGTTTAGTTTTACCATCTTTTCAGGACATACGTCCTGCATATCAGGAAAAAATAGTTCTACAGGATTAATTTTCCTCCCAATTCACTTCTTCCTTCTTTTAAAGGTTTTCTTCAGAGGGAATTATTTTAACTATATTTCTTAGCTCCTCCATTAATCAACCTCAGCCTTTCCCCTCTCCTATGCTTCCATTCTAGCTTTGCTGAGATTTCCTCTCCATAATCTGAAGTCCAGTCCCTAGTTTGGGCATATTAGAGAAAACATATGTCCTTTCTCTTTCTGTGCTTGGCTGGTCTCACTTAACACAATGTTCTCCAGGTCTTTCCATCTTCTTGAGAATGACATGATTTTGTTCTTTATAGCTGAGTAGAATTCCATTGTGTGTATTTCCCATAATTTTGCAATCTGTTCATCTGTTGATGGAGATCCGGCTTAGTTCCATATTTTGGCTATTACAAATTGTGCTGCTATGAACATGGGTATGCATATGTTACTGTAGTTCTCTGATTTCAACCCCTTTGGAAAAATACCTAGGAGTGGTATACGAAGAGTGGAAGAAGGCTGAGGTTCATTAATGAAGGAACTACATCTGAATATGTGTAAACGTATGAATATAGCTTGGTCAACCTGGACACTCATTGTTGGGAGGGGGGAAGGAGAACAGAGGAGGGGGAGAAGAGGGCACCAAGCACAGTCTACATGTATACCATTTTCAATATTTTTCACATATAAATAAAATAAAATAGACCTGTGGTGCTACCTTGCACATCTCTCATGCCTGAACCCTCCACCTTATTTTGTACGAAGGGACCTACATATAACTGAAACTCAATGGATCATCTTTATTCCTAAACATGCTTTTTCAGATTAAACTAGTTATAGTGCCTTTTTCAAGTTTTTCAAGCAATCAATCAGAGAATTAGCAAGCAATTTATGTTCTTCACTGCCCAGGGTAAAAAAAAAAATTGTCTCTTTCTTCCCCTATTTATTCTAGTTTTTTTGAAACCCAAGTTGCACAGTTCAGAGTTGAGTTTGACTTGAAGATTTTCTTTTCTTATGATAGTGTCTTAAAACTTTTAATCTATAGGAGCTAAGTCTCAAGTTTATGGGCACTTCCATTCACCCATTTGTCATTTGCTACCAGACACTGAACCAAAAAGAGATGGCTTAGTAAATACACTGAAATATATTCGTGTTTCCCTGGTGCCCATTTTTATTAGCAAGCTTATCTCTTTAGAGTTGTGTAACTCGACAGAATTTTACCTTCTCTCTTTACATATCGATTTCCTGATTTCCTGGAATAAGACACTGACATGATGAGTTGGTAATTTAGCTTCTAAATGTTTTCCTTGGCAGAAGTTTTGTGTTCTCGGAGCCAAGTTCTCTACCCAGAAGAATCCCCTTCTTGGTTTTCACATGTTTCACCGGTTGTCAACCATACATTCTGTCCAGGTCTTAGCTTGAGACAAGAGTCACATATAAACATTATTTGAGAAATGACAATAGGAATAGATCCTGGAAAAAAGGGAAGGGATCTAAGATGCAGGGAAAGGAAGACAACCAACAAAGGATTCATTATCAAGACATCTACCTATAGGGACCTGTCTTTAATCCCAACAGGGAAATACTTTGGAATCTGCCCAAGGGACAAACACATTAGGATTATAGTTTCTTTGAACTGAGGATTGAACTCAGGGGTTTTCAACCTCAGCTATACCCCAAGCCTTCTTATGTTTTTAATTTTGAAATATGTTCTTGCTACATTGCTGAAGGTCTCACTAAGTTGTAGAGATAACATAAGTAGAAAAGGCAAATTCATGACTAGATGAAGTATATGGATTTTGGTTAGGATGAATTACTGTACCCCAGAGTGAAAGTGTTTAATATAATACACTTGCCAGAAGCTGGTTGAGTGTTTGGGCACAATTACGGGTGAAGTGTCTGTCTCCGTTTTGGGCAGGTTTTATTCTAGGCAACTCACACAGATAAAGTCAGGCTTGGTGACAAAGAGCCTGTGTTTCTAGGCCTGAGCAGATTTCCTAACCCTGCCTTCAGTTTAATTATATCTTTGGGTCAATGGGAAAATACTAGATGGCAGGGGGTAGAGGTGGCATACATAAAGAAAGTCAGCCAGTGAACCTGATTGTTGAGAGGTTTTTCTGCAGTCACCTATCTCTGGTGAGCATTATAATAAAATACATACAGCCATCAGCCTGCCTAGGAGTGGACTATTTCTCAAGGTATCCTGCTACTGGAATCGTTATTATTATTCCTCCCAGGGACTGACTCAAAACCATTTGCCAATGCCCAGGAACCCACATAACTCAGGTTCATCATCCATGTCTTAAAAGTTAGATAATCAAAGATACTTCTCAAAACTCTGGGACAGTTTTCACAACTGTTCTTTAGGACTTCTGTTTGGTGAGGTTATACTACAATAACTACCTGTTTGTAGCCAGTGCCAATGTAAGATGCTGAGCCATTTGCGACTCAGGCTCAACTTGGTTTTTGTTCATTATTAGTGAGCCTAATGAGGCCATGAATATGAGTTTAAAATAGGCATGTGTAACTGGGCACTGTGGGGCACACCTGTAATTCCAGTACTTGGAAGTTTAAGATAGGAGGATCACAAGTTCAAGGCCAGCCTCAGGAACTTACTGAGCTCCTCAGCAAATTAGCAAGGCTCTGTTTCAAAATAAAAAGCAAAAAGTTTGGGAGCAAGGGTGTAGTTTGGAGGTCCTTGGGTTCAATCCTCAGTAAAACACACGCACACACACACACACACACACACACACACACACACACACATAGAAAAAATATAAGAAAATAGGCATGTGTATAATGGAAGAAATGACATGTCTGGTCATAAAGACATAATATTTTTTTCTTTCTTTACTGTCTTATTATGTATTTGGTCCTGATTCAAATGGTATAATTTCTATTTTCCTAGGGATTGCTGTTATACACACCTACCTGTTTCTCTTAATTTATCTCATTAAATATAATCCATACTTTAGGCAGAAAGTCATGTTCTACCTCATAATGCATCACTCATGTTCTGCTCAACGCCAACATTTTCTTTATTTTTTAAATAAACTTCAGAAGTACAGTAAATATGAAAAAATAGGAGATAAATATACAAAAGCCTAAAATAATGCAGACCATTACTAAAGCTGCTACCAAAAATAATCTCTATTAATCTCCCTTCTGACTGCTTTATATTTTACTTCATTGTTTCAATTTTTGGCAAATTTAAAAATACCAAAAGATTCTCTTAAATATTATATTTAAATATATAATGAAATAGAGTGCATAATTTTAGATTCAATTCTAAAATTAATTTTATACTTTAACCTTTCTTAGTTTGCTTAATCATTTATGTCATTATTTTTAAACATCACATATCTCAACACTTGGGAGGCTGAGACAGGAGAATCTCAAGTTCAAGACCAATCTCAGCAGTTTAGTAAGACACTTTTTTTGTGTGTTTGTTACTGGGGATGGAATCCAGGGGCTTTTCTACCTGCAGGCTATACTCCCAGACCTATGTTATATTTTACTTGAAAATAGGGTTTCAATAAGTTGCTGAGAGCCTCACTCAGTAGCTGAGGCTGGCTTTGAACCTGTGTGATCCTTCTGTCTCAGCCTCCCAAGCGCGGGGATTATTAGCTCGAGCTACCACGCCCAGCTGTAAGACCCTTTTTCAAAATAAAAATAAAAAAAATAAAAAGATCTGGGTTTGCATCTCAGAGTTAGAAGGCGTCTGTATTCAATCTTCATTACCAGACATCTCCAGTTATATTAGATGTAAAACATTCTTGGCAATTTCTTAAAACCCTACTTGTTCTTATTTTTAAGTGCAATAAAATAAAAAAAAATATTTGAAAGAAGCTCTGAGTTTTAGATGTAAAATATCTTATATAAGTAGTTATTCTTGATTCATGGTTTTCTGTGAAAAATTCAGAAATAATAAATGTAATAGTAAAAACAAAAGCTGGAATTCTGTCACTCTGTCATTTAAAACAGTCAAATCATGCAAATGCTTTTGTCTATGTGGTGTTGATGATTGAAACCAGAAACATTATACCTCTGAATTATACTCCTAGCTGTCTTATTTTTATTTTTTTTTAATTTTGAAACAGGGGCTCATTAAGTTGCTGAGGCTGTCACTGAACCTGTGATCCTCCTGTTTCAGCCTTCCATTACAAGGATTGCAGGTGTGCACCGTCATATTTTGCATGAGTCTTTTAAAAATAATTTAATAAATGTTGTTTATTATGTCAGCTCTATATTAAGGTATTTAATGGTTTTATTTGTTGCACAAAAGCTATTAAATTTTCCAGGCGTGGTGGCGCATGCTTGTAAATCCAGAGCTTGGGAGGCCGAGACAGGAGGATCTCACAGGTTCAAAGCCAGCCTCAGCTACTTAGTGAGGCTCTCAGCAACTTAGTGAGACCCTGTTTTCAAACAAAGTATAAAATAGGTCTGGGAGTATAGCCCAGAGGTAGAAAAGCCCTTGTGTTCCACCCCCAGTACCACAAAAAAAAGCTATTTAATTTAATGCAATCCTACTAATTATTCCTGGCTTTAATTTATAGTACCTTGGAATCTTATTGAGAAACTTTCGACCTGTGCCTATATATTAGATGTTGGATCTGTGCCCTCCTCTCTGATTCATCTTGAGTTGACACTTGTGCAGGGTGAGATATTAGAGTTTAATTTTATTATTTTTATAAATGGATGATTAATTTTTCCAACACCATATGCGAAAGGCTGTGTTTTCTCTAACATGTTTTTGGCAACTTGTAAAAAATCAGTTGACTATAAGTGTGTATATTTGTTTTGATATCTTCTGTTTCATTGTTCTGTGATTATTTTTGTGCCAATACCAGGCCATTTTTATTACAGCTATTTTACCATAGCTTTGTAGTATAATTTGAAGTCATCTGTTATGATGCCACCTACATGGTTCTCATTGTTGAAAATTGTTTTTGTTATTCTAGGTCTTTTTTTCTGAAATACATTTTAAACCTGACTTCTAAAGTCTGTAAATAATTATATTGGTATTGTGTTGAATATGCAGATAACTTTTGGTATGATGGCCTTTTGGGTAATTTTTTTTTTTTTTTTTGCCTATCCAAGAGTATGGGAGATCTCTGCAACTTCTAATGTATTCCTCAGGTTCTTTCTTTAGCATTTTATAATTTTCATTGTAGAGGTATTATCTCTGATTGGTTAGATTTGTTCCTAGGTAGTTTAACATTTTCTTATTTATTTTATCAGAGGATTTCTTTCCCAGAATGCTTTTTCAATGGATTCACAATTGACATATAGAAAAGCTACTGATTTTTGTAGATTAATCCCACCACGTTGGCTACTTTGCTGAATTTGTTAATCAGCTCTAGAAGTCTTTTGGTTTAGTTCTTTGGGTCTTTTAAGTATAGGATCATGTCATCTGCAAATAGAGATTATTTCAGCTCTTTTCCTTTTTATTTTCCATTAATTTCCTTCTCTTGTCTTATTGCTTGTTATTCAAATGTTTATTTAAAGGAATGGTGATAAGATCTTTGCCAGCTACTCTTCCAATAGAGAACCAATATCTATAAAATGGCTGAAATCCAAATATTATAGTAATATATGCATGCACATTTTTATAGCAGCACAATTCACAATTTCCAAATTATGGAACCAACCTAGGTGTCCATTAGCAGAAAAATGAATTACAAAATTATGGGATACTGATAGAGCTTTTTAAAATGGTGACTGTGGGATGCAGAACATCTCAGTAGCTGGAACAAATAAAGTTAGACTACCAAGAAGGCAGTGTCTTGACAGACAAAATAAGCAAAGCAGCTGAAGATACTCAAGAACAAAAACAAACGTGAATCACAGCGGAGGGAAATCCAGTGCTCTGAACATGAGATCCATTCCAGAAAGCCCGAGTGTGTGACTGACCCCGTGTGGCAGCCGGCGGGCTCTGGTGCTGCAGCCCTGAAAAATCTCAACAAATAATCCAAGAACTTGAAGGGCAGAAAGTGGCAGCAGAGCTCTAACATATATTTTCCCTAATATGCCCAAACTAGGGAGTATTAGGGATATCAGAGGGACTCCAGATAATGGAAGGGAAACCGCAGCAAAGCTAGAAAGAGTAGGAGAGGAAGAAGGCTGAGGTTGATTAATGAGGAGCTACATTCGAGTATGTGTATAAGTGTGAATGTAGCACGTTGACCTGGACACTCATTTTTGGAAGGCGGAGGGGAAGAGGAAGCAGGGTGCGGAGAGCACCATGCACTGTGTGAATGTTTGCCATTTTCAATACGATCCCCATAAAATAAAAAATGTTATGGAATTTTCACACAATGGAATTCTACTCAGCAATAAAGAAGAACAAAATTACGTCACTGCAGAAAAATAAATGGACCCAGAGAGCGTTATGTTGAGATTAGCCAGTCACAGAAAGTGAAGGGGTAATCAGGATACACGAGATACTTTAATTAATGGAGGAGAATCCCCAGTGGAGTGAAGGGGGTAACCTAGGGGAAGGTAGTGGTGGGAAGGGAGAATTAATTAAAGAAACACTTTCATGGACTTTATGTACATATTTGAAAAAATATTGTATAAGATGTACATTCACAAACATATCAAAGTCAATCACTAAGCCAGACAGGACAAGGAGGGACTGAGGAGGGAATTAGGGAAAGGCTAAAAATCAATGAATGATGTGTGCACATGTGCCTCTACTATCTTCTACCCTATTAGCTGTATGACTATAATGCACCAATAAAAAAATTCAAATATGATCAATGCTGATCTCAACGTCTTGTATTGAGAAGAGAAGAAAGGACAGGAATAGGGGTAAAATCTCCCCAAATGCTGTGCACATGTATGTCACTATCACTCTGAACTACATTATGACGTGAGAATACAAAGCACCAATAAAAGTACATAAAATCAATAAGTGACTCAAGTTGACTGTGTGTGTAATAACAAATCCTTCTATTATGTAAAATTGTAATGCATCCTTAAACATCTTTAAAAATGTTATTTATTTTTTAAGATTAATTGTATGAAAAATCAGATACCAAGTTATTAGGAGTGTAAAGAGCAGCCAAAATGTCTAGCAGTGCTTGAGTTAAATATATGCATTAGTATTCTAATTTCTTCAGGCTCGTTTACTCTTAGTGAATCTCACAGGTGTTTAGATATCTTGATTATCCCCATTTGGTATTTGGAATCTGAAAGAAAGAGGAACTTAATCAAGATTGGCTATAAAGAAAACTGAATGTTTGGAATAAATAAGAGATATATGTTCTGCAGATTCAAAGTCTTTGTACTAAAATTTCTCACATGGATGGAAGTTCTATCAGTGTTCAGAATGTGGTCTTCAAAAAGTTACACATATTTAATATGATTTTTGCATGGGGAAAATGTTAATTTTAATATTTGATCCATACAGTTGCTAATGTCTATAAATATTTTAATGTTTTTATAAATGGAGAAAAGGCTTGCTAATGTCTATAAATTTTTTATTGTTTTTATAAATGGAGAAAAGGCTTAAATATTCATTTCTCACCCTGGTAAAAAAATAGTAGACTTGTATGCATAAATGGAAAAAAGTATTTATATATTCTCTCAACAATGTATCATGATTTTAATACTTTATTTTTTCTACTGGAGACTGAACACAGGGACATTCTTCCTTTGAGCTACAGCCTCAGCTCTATTTTATTTTTATTTTGAGACAGGCTTTTGTAAGTTGCTGAGGTTATCTTTGATCCTGCACTCTCCCTGGCTTCAAACTTGGAGTGCTGGGTTATTGTAAGGTAAAGAAGCTGTAGTTCAGTATTCTCCCTTCTTGACGTGACTTTCTCACTTATAACAACGTATTTGAAAATGCATGTTATCTAATTAGCGTTCTATGATTTAATATGTATTATTCAAAATAAAGAATGTATCTAGCTTCACATGAATGATGATTAAAAAATATAATAGTGTTTTGGAGCTTTTTTGATTTGGGGAGAGAAAAGAATAAAAAATATTTTGGAATCTCAACTACTAAGATAAATAAAAGCCCTAAAATTCTTTAGATTTTTAAAAATGAATAAGGATGTACTGAGAATATGTGTTTATGACAATGTGATCATAAGATGCAAAGTGACCTGTGCTCTAATGTCATTCTCCCAGAGATCTCTGACACTGCGCCACTATTTATTCTTTGCTTTGTTTTTCGTCCTTTTATTTTTAATTTTTTAAATAATGAATTATGGATAAGGATAAACAGCATAGGGATATAAGAAAACAGCAGGCATAACTTTGATGACAACTTTTTCGCCATATATTTTTCTAAGAATTTTCAGAGAAAAGGAGAAAATAACAAGGTAAAAAAAGGGAAAGACAAAAAGAAAATCTATAGAATTATCTCAAGACAAAACTTATATCCTCTAATATCTTGTTTAAAATATAATACTTAATAGTTTTAATTCAAAGTTATTGTTTTCTACTATATAGATAAAGTTTAGTAGAAAAAATGGCACCCTGTCCATTCTAAAGGAATGAGCCAAATCTAATTTATTTAAAGCTACATTGTAAATTAGTATGTTATATATCTATTACTCTAGCAAAAATGTATGCATTTTCCTTAGTGCCTAGGATAGTGCCTTTCACTTCTTTGGAATACACAATAAATGTTCATTGAACTAAAAAAAATTCTGGCATAAATTAGTATTTAATCTTAATGGAATAGATCTTTGAATAGAACATTCATATATGATAGATAATTTTATCTTGCTAGAGTCATATGTGTTATTTGTATACCACCGATTTATAGTTGTTATGCTTATAGTATTTATTTATACATTTAGATATAGTTACTAACATCAAATCTAATACAGATTCAACAATGATTAAGGTTAAGCTGGGCATGGTGGCGCACACTTGTAATCCCAGCATTCAGAAGCTGGAGACCGGAAGGAGGATCACAGTTTTCAGACATCCTCAGTTACTTTGTGAGGCCCTTCACAACTCAGTGAGTAGGGCTGGGGGTGAAACTTGAAGGTAGAATGTCCCTGGGTTCCATCCCCAGTACCTAAAAAAAAAAAAAAAAAAAAAAAAAAAAAATAGATTAAAACATCTATAATATACAAGCAGAACATGGCGTTCAAGAGGTGATAGTACTTAAAACTGTTTCTTATCCTACTCTGAAGGACACAAAATGCAAAGCCTAAGAAATGAGTAAGCAAAATGAAAGAGATAGTTTGTGTGTCTGAGTGTGGGTGCTGATGGGAGCAAGTGGTTGGAGTGTTGCAAGGTCTTGGGAAGTAACAACCAAGATTCTATAAAGAATAAGGCATTGCATTGGACCTTTGTATGCATGTAGGATTTCTAACAACAGACTTGACAGCTACGTTGTACCACTCCCGATTTCCATGCTTAGATTTTTTTTCTCAAACGAGAGTCCACTGAATGATGGGCTAGGCTCATCCTTGTTAAAAAAAAAAAACTCAACACACACAGCTGGAATAAATAATATATTTTTCTACCAGTCTTTCCCTAGATGATCTAATTTGATTAACTGAAACAACTTGGTGATGGAAAAAGAAAATTATAGAGACTTCTCTGGGATAATTCAATACTTGCTCTAAATTAATTCACTTCTCTTGGCTCTAGAATGCCATAGGGCTTCGTTGACCAGAAGTAGGGACTATGGGGTCAGGTGATTATAGAGTTTAGTCTGTTCATCTACCCTTACTGTGGTTATTTTCCTAGTTCAGGAGTGAGAACTTGGAATATAAATGTTCAGACACTGGCAAAATCCCTGTAGCTCTTCCCTGTGGAGTGAGGGCTCTTGCTTGGAAAGCTAATTGGGAGTCTTTGGAACTCCTTGTCTGTACCAAAATAGTAAATCAAAAGCAATAGTGAAACCCTAGAGGCTTTATAGAATATAGAGTTATTGTCGAAGTCATCAAAGAGAGAGGGATGGCCTCTATCACATCCGTATTTATTTTGCCCTTTTACCTGTGCAGAAGAAAAATGATAAGATATTAAATAATAAAGATCATTCCAAACTTAACTAGGTGGTAACTATTCACACTTACTTTCATTTTTATTATCTTTATTGCAACAAATTAACATAGTCCCCAAGTTATGCTTCTATTGATCTATTAAATTTTACTTTATATTATTTGCCTTTATTTTTATATTCATAACACTAAAGAAGACATTACATTCTTCTCAAGGGGGTATGCTAGAAAATTTCCCTTGGTAGGCTTAGAGCAAAGCAAACACTTGGTTTCTTGGCCAAAATTTAGTCTGAAGAGACCTTAAATACCTCTCTCTACCTCAGGAAAAGATGCACAGATAGGACTTGTTGCTGATAGAACCTGTTGACAAAGAAATAGCAGCTCATGGGTGCCAGAATATGGAAGAGATATTATGCAACCTCATAGGTATCTGACAGTTTCTGGCAACCATCGTTCTAGACGGGATAGGATACCTCCTCAGACGGAAGGGCAAGTCGCTTGCATTTACTTTCCCTACTGCTGAGAAAGAAGCGTGACAGTTGGTGGGCCTCTATATTCTGGAGGGAACAGATACTATATTTAATTATATTGCTCTGCCACAGTTACTAAGTGGCTCATCAGACTGCCAGCTTTGAGTTGGACTGAGAACAAGAGAAGGCTTTCCAGCTGGCTCAGACTAGATCTATGCAAGGACTGTTTCCCACCTAGTCCTTATTAGCCTCTGAATGTGATGATGATGCTTCAAATGTCTGTCTCATCAGGATGATTCCTGAAGCCAATCTCAGGCTTAGGAGGCAAGACAGAGTACAGCTGTAAAGGCTTTATTTTTATTTTTTGTCCTGGGAATTGAACCCCCCCAGGGCATTCTACTTTTGAGCTATTCCCCAGACCTCTTTTTTTATTATTATTATTTTGAAATAGGATCTCACTAGGTTTCTGAGGGCCTCATCAAGTTGTTGAGGTTAACCTGAAGCCTGTGATGCTCCTGTTTCAGCCTCCCAAGTATTGGAATTACAGCGGTGAGTCACCACTCCTGGCTACCTATGGTTATTGGAAGTTCAAAATATGTGGTGACTCATGGGTAGGGGCCAAAATTTTGTCTAAGTAACCAAGACAACATGATTGGGAGGATTAATTGAGAGGCAATGTGAATAGTCCTCAATGAATGAGAGTAGTGGCTGAGAATAACTTGAGTATTCTACTGGGGAGGCCCTTTATAATTGAAAGAACAAGTTATCCTGGCTTAACAATCATTTGGTTCCCACACTATCAAGTCTATCGGAATCAAATACAGTGTGACCATGGAGTCAGGGGTGGAGATTGTGTTTGACCTTAATTACATGGGTCATGTCACTCTTAGGCACATATATATTGGCAATGCTAAGTGCCCACCCTGGAAATTTCAATGAGCCATCATGGCAGTGCCATTTTGGGGAAATTCAGCCAGTCATCTCTTTGAAGAATGACTGCATTGGATATCATTTGAAAGAAGAGTTCAGTAAACTTTTTTCTGACTCCAGTAAACCTTTTTTAGAAACTTTTTCTGTCTGCTAAGTTGCTATCAAGATACCTTTAATTGATGTAACAAATACCCTAATCATGACGCTTTCATAAATATTCATTCTGACCAAAAGATTCATTCTTATCACAAAAATAATTGATAGAAAAATATTGGAGAATTTAGTCCCAGGCCAGCCCTGTCAGTGGTCCATATAAGTATCTAGTCTAGCCGGGCGTGGTGGCACACGCTTGTAATAACTGCGCTTGGGAGGCCGAGACAGGAGGATCACGGAAGTTCGAAGCCAGCCTCGCTGGCTTAAGAGACGCTGTTTCCAAATAAAAATATATTTTAAAAATAGGTGTCTGGGAGTGTAGCCCAGAGGCAGAAGGATTTCCAGGAACCCCAGTACCACAAAACACATAAATAAATAAGTAAATAAATAAATAAATAAATAAATAAATACATACATACATACATACATACATAAATACATAAATAAATATCTAGTCTAGTAGCATATTCAAATAACTACAGACATAGGCAATATTTGAGTATAACTGAACAAAGACCCAAAAGAGAAATCTGAGAAAAATGAAATGATATTGTCTAGCTCCTAGGCTTTGGATATTTATTTCTCTGCCCTAGTAATTCACACAGAATCTTTACTAAGTGCTGAGGAGCCAATGGGAGAGAAGAGACTTCTAGAATGCAGTTGGCTCATTTTCCAACATCCACTGCACCTTTGCATCGTATGGAGTTTGGACTCCAGTATCATTTTCTGTATTACTTTGCACCTGGTGTAACCCATGTGTTTCCTCCCCACAATTAGATTCAGTCATGATTGGTTAATTTAGCTGGGAAGATGAGCAGGAGTGTGTGGTTCTGTCCTGGCCAGTCTACAGTGACCATCTAATTTCGATAGTTTTTGGTGGAAATCTTCAGTTATACTGCAGCGTCTTGATTTGCTAGGTCATGAAAATGGCTTTGTGGTGCTTCGTTTCAGTAGTTCTGGGTGGTTCATTTCAGCAGTTCTGGGAGTTGAACCTAGAGTCATTTTTCTTTTCTATTTGATTATTCAGCTCCCTCTACCACTGAATAAATCTCTTTCTACTTAAACTCTCTGGTTTGAATTCTGTCATTTACAAAGAACTAACTCAAACGACTTCTTTGAGATGTTGAGAAGATAAAAGGGGAAAAAAGAAAATTATCTGGAATACACTAGGTCAAGAACTATGAATTTTCTTTACAACCATGACTAAGCCTCCTAGAAAGATACTAGTGATTTTTAAAATTAATTTCTTAGCTCATCTCTAATCAAGTAGTTTATATTAAGCATTTTCTCTACAGAGAAAAGTAGAATTTCTATTAAGCATGTTAGAGGACAAAAAAGTCATAATGCACCATTTTTATAAAAGTTTGGCTCTTTAGAAAGTATAATTTATGAGAGTAGTACTTATGAATAAATATGCCTATTTCCTGTACTTCTAATAATGTTCTAATAATACTGGTAACTATAAGATTAGAATCAAAAGAAGTTGCCTTTTCTATTTAATAAAAATGTCATAACCTCTTTTCATCTTTTATTACTAAGGTTTATCTTTCATAATCATGTTCAATCCTATGGGTACAGGATAAAAAGGTTTGAAGTAGCTAGCACAGGAAAAAGTTCATTATGGAAGAGAACTGATTGTCAATATTGGGAAAATAATCTAACAATAGATTGCCACCTTGCATTTTAATTTAACTTGGCTAAGTAGACAAACAGGTCTAAGGATCTGCAAATACCTTTAATATTTGAGGAAGAAAAAGAATTTGAAGAAAAAATCATGTCAGATTTTTGAAGCTATACACATACTTTGCCTGTTAAAAATTGAATGAAAAGAAATCTTTCTTTTAGAATAGGTTACTTCTAACTATCAAAAAGAGAGTTAAATGTTACTCAATCTCTTATAATAATAAAATATATCTTTTGATATTCTAATATTTCTATTTGTTCTATGGAAAAATCATCGTAAAGAATACCTGAAATGCTTTTTACTATTTTCTAGGTATCCTAAATAAAGAAAAACACAGATATGTTTTAAACCATTCACATTATTATTCTCTCTACAGCATAAAAATGTTCTCCTGTATATTTTAAGACTACTACTGTAGTTTAGTTGTTCACCAGGTCTGGCTTAATAATTATACTTTCAATTTTAACAAATTATTTTGGTGTAAAGATATACTATCTCCATCTTGCAATATTTCTCATATAATAATCTTTTTACCCCAAAGGAGAACATTTACAACTGAGTTTTAACCTTTATTTTCATTTATGTAACATATGTACGATCACATAAGTAACCTTTACATTTATAAACCTAAATATGCTGACACCGTAGACCAGTTTAAGATCACAGTTGATGTCAGAAGTAATTAACTCTTTGATGAGGAAATGCAATATTTGTATAAAAATTTTGTGACTCAACTACCAAATATTCAGTGATAGAAGAAAAATGTTATTCATTTTTACTGTTGGAATACTAATAATTTTACTTATGTTCATATTTAATTTGATAAAAGAAGGTATGACTTTTTGAAAATGAATACTATGTAATTACAACCTTAGCTCCCCAAATAGGTTACTCACAAATCAGTAGTAGCCTAAACCTTTGAGATGAATTTTTCATTTATGAATTTTTTCATCATATTGAAGAATAATTCCTGCTCTGATAATGCTCAATACATTTATTGATTTTATCTAGTGGAAAGTAAAATAGACAGTGGTATAAGAGACAAAAATACAGATGAAAGAGGAATGTGTAGTGGGCTAGCAGGTACAAGATGACAATTTTTTGTTATCATTTATTGAGTATACCTGATAAGTTGCTTGTATCAGTCTTTCTCACAATATTGAAAATATTTTACTAGTATTTAAATATAAGACAATATGCATTCATAGCTATTTAGGCACTTCTTTGATGGAGTATAGAAATAAGTCCTTTATATTCAAAATTGTAACATTAATTAATTTCTAATAAGGTGTCCTATCAGTCTTGGTTTGGTATCATTGAACAGACAGATACATACAATAAAAAATCTTTAGAGGCGGTTCCATTATAAAGACTAAAATAAAAATGCAGCTTTCAATGCTTTTAAAGTATGTTAGCAAATTATTTGACACTCCTTCCATTTAAAACTAGAGTCTAATATCTCTCCCCTGGTATATGTACCCATCTTGGTCACACTTAATTACATGTTTTGTGAATAGAGTTGGTTAGACATGACATTGCTTGAATTCTTAGATTCCACAATGAAGTCCCATATACCATTTGCTTGTCTCTCCCTTTTGAATGTCTTGCCAGGATCCCTACCTTCACACTGCAAGGAATCCATGCAGCCCCACTGAATAACAACAGATAGGATTTTAACCCCAAACCCAGCTGATACTTTAAAAGGTAGGAGACTGAGCCTCTAAACACACTGCAGATGCCAGGACTTCAGCTGGCCCAGCACATGCCAGGTAAAGCAGAGATCACCCGAGTCCCACCCACTTTCCAGATGTGCCAGGTTGTTTTGAACCACTAGGTTCTGAAGCATTTGGTTCTAGATCAATGGCTGTGAATGAAATACGAGATCTCACTACGATTATTTGTATGTTGTTCAAGAAGTTTACACAAATGCATTTAATGTATTGTTTTATTTATCAGAGAAATGCTTGTTCTATAGCTATCATATGCCAGGCAGTTTGGGGTATTTCCGGGGTACAGCAGTAGTTGCACAATACTTGAAACCAATTAAATTTTACCTTAGAGGTGGATACAGAATAGGTATATGATGTAACACAGTGGTAAGGGCTATAGGGAAAAAAGAAAGGCAAGTAAGTAGACATTGACAGGGTGATGTTTTTGAGCAGGTGTTCAAAAAAGTCATTTCTGAAACCGACATTTCGGGAGCAGGCTGGAGAAAAGGAGGAAGCATGTAATTTTAATATCTGGTATAACAACATAGGCAGAGGGAAGGAAGAATATTTAAGAACAAAGACATGAGCATGGCTAACTCAGAATGAACAGAAAAGTGTGGTCAAGGATGTGATATTGGCCATGGAAAATAAGGCTTATTGACTATCTTTATGTGTGTGTGTGTGTGTGGTGGGGTGTAATGAGGATTGAACAGAGGTGAAGTCTACCTCCAGGCTACACTCATAACCCTTTAAATTTTTATTTGAAGATAGAATTTTGGTGGGTTGCTGAGAATCACTCTCCACTGCAGAAACTGACCTCAAACATACAATCCTTCTGTCTCAGCCTGCCAAGTACTAAAATTACAGGTGTGTGCTACCATGCCCAGCTTTTGTTAACTATATTTTTAAGTTTTTTTTTTTGTAGATTTTAATGCTTCAAATGTACAAAGATTTGTGTTGACCTCTTTGTAAATCTATTTTTTATTTTTATATGGATCATATTGAAAAAGTCATACATTCAGACTGTGACTTTATGAATCATCTCAATCTAAATTAATGCATAAACTTGGACTTTAAATTGAATAAAATTATTAGAAGCTTTTTAGATAATACAATTTACATAATAGCATATTTACATAACATAGGAAAATGAAAAGTCTATTTTTTGTATGATAAATAGAATTGTGGGGTACATGAATAGAAGTAAAAAAAAAAAAAAACCTAAGTATAACTCTGAAATACTCCAAGTAAGTTTGGTTTGAACAGGAGTTAGGGAGGATGATGGCTTGATATACAGGTGTTAGATGGTGAAATATAAGACAGATTTTTTAGAGATAAAACGGAAAGTAATTCCTCATAGTTGAATATCCAATACAACAATTAAGAAAAATATTAGTAATCTATATACTGGAACAAAAACAAAGTGTAATTATTTAAGGTGATGTGATTATATAAATATGTGAAAGAAACAGAATTTTTTTTTGATTACATAAAAATAGAGAATTAATAATTTGTAAAATGCGATGTAATTAAAAATATTATTGTAAAATTTTATAAATATCAATATTGAGCCTCAGAAAATCTAGGAAATTATTGTAAGTTCACACATATTGTAGATACTAGAAATTGTTACCATCAAAAAGATACAATTATTTTTTGTTTTGCCTCAATTCCAATATTACAAATATTATTTTAGTACTAAACCCCCAGTCAATTAAATGTAATAAAAAGATAATCTTAAAGAAATAATCAGTGCTGGGTGTGATGATGCTTGCTTATAACTGGGAGGCTGAGACAGGAGGAGGATTGAGGTTCCTGGACAGCCTACTTAGTGAGGTCCTTTGCAATTCAGTGAGAACCTGTTTCAAAATAAAGAAAGAAAATAGGGCTGGGGGTGTAGCTCAAAGGTAGAGAGCTCCTGGGTTCCAACCCCAGTACTGGGAAAAAAATCATATTTACTTGTAATTTAAGTAAAAAAATATCTACATTTCTAGAAACCAAGTTTTGCAGAATATTCAAGATTTTTAAATATATTTCTCATAAAGTTTAATATTTTATAGCTTATGATCTAGCCTAAATAAATTATCAGAAAAAGAAGTCTAGATTATTAGGAAAAATATTTCCCCAACTAAACATAGCTTATTAGGAAAATATCTCTCCAATGACACAGGTAATCTAGCTAAATAAATTTTGAAGAATGATGTCAAACAGAAGTTGCACCCAGATAATAATTCTGAGTTTATTTCTTCTAGATCAAGACTTAAAGTGTGTGTGTTTATAGGTACATACTTCACACTTATAAACATATACCTATGTGTGTATGTGTATTATATAGAATAAAATTGATCTCAAAGGAGAGAGATGGGTGAAAAATAATGAAACAAAACTCAATTGTGAGAAAATGCTCATTGTAACTTGCTGGCTGGTTAGGCAGTAAATAATAACCATAATAGTAAATGTACCTATGTGTGTTTAACTATAATGGAAAATACAATTCTAGATAACTATATTATACAAGATATAATAGGAGACAATCAGAGGTAAATTGCTTCGTCTGAAGCTCAGTGCCTTAATCAGAAAGAAAATAGAGTTCATGATTAACTTCAGTTATCTAAGTAAAGAAGGAATGTCTGTGTGGTTGTGGTTACACTACCTTCCTTCTTTAAAAGTTTCACAACCCAATTGTAGTTGGGTTCTGATACAAAGTACCATGTCCAGTATTTGTTTGAAAAAAGCTTTCTTTCATCATTATCCTTCAGTTTAATTGTTATATAATTGATGTTATAATAATAGTTTATATTGATGTTATAGAATAGTTTCTCTCTGAGTCTTTTGCATAATTCTGCTAACAGAAATACTTAAAAATCTGTTCTTATTATGACCTTTAATAATATCATCTACTGCTTGCAATTAATTATTAATTACAATGGAAGCTGAAATTCCCAAAGAACTAAAACATTTATTTGTGACCTGGGTGGCATGCAAACATTAACCTTTAACTATATCCCATCTATTCTGATCCCATTGTTGGTGCAGTGACAGAATTTATTATTGAAAGTTCAAGACCTCATGCTTAAGTCTTGTAAATTAAAAGTTCTAATGTTGTGACATGGTCTTCCAGAACATATGCTTTCTGGGAATATCCTGGGTATTTTTAGAACCCGCTGACATGTTCTCTGTCTTCTGATCTAGTGATCAACACAAAACATAGTCATAAATTTTTGTCCATATAAGTGACAGAACCTATAGCAACAATAAAAAGGAGATCATAATTTATAAAATACACGAAAAGTAGAGAAATTACTTGAAAGTTCTTGCTTTTTTTCAAGTTTTAAGTATTGTGGCATTATAATCATACAAAACAGTGGCATTCATTGCTACATATTTTTACATGCACATAGTGGAATTTGGTCAATTACTATCTAAAGTACTGATTCAAGAAAAAGGGAAATGCTCAATTTCAAGTGACTTAAGATTTTTTCTGTACCCCTAGTGGTTTGTGCATTATGAACAGAAATATATTGATTTAAGGTAAGAGGCTCTATCTTTATTATAATAAAATAAATTAGAAACCTGAGAGAAATTAAGATCTGAAACATTACAAATGGAGTGAATACAGATGTCCTTGGACTTACAGTGGGATTCCATCTAAATAAGCACATCATAGCTTTAAAAAATGAGATGGACCCTGAGGAAAATGGCGACCAAGAGAAGCAGCGCTCCTGAGACCTGCTAACACTCGATCGCCATTGCCTCAAAAACAGCACTCTACAAAACCAGAAAATACTATCAGTAGAGAAATAAAAATGCTAAACACAAGGGACAGATAAAAAGATTAGAAGACCAACAAAAGAGAGAAAAAAGAAAAACACGTGCCCACTGGTCAGCAGCGGGTGCTGACCCAGGTGTAGATTTCCCTCACAGCTCCACACACCAGAAACAAAAAGGAAAACAAGATTTGATGTGAGCAGCTGCAGATCCACGGGTTGTAAATCATCATTCATTCCTGCACAAAGATCTGCTACAGCTCGCAGGACCTTCCCAAGCTTATTAGAAGAGAAAAAGGTCATTTTTTACTGGTTAAAGGAACAATACAGCATGAGGAAATAACAATAATCAACATTTATGACCCATACTTAGGTACAGTTACTTTCATAAAACCAGTGTGACATTAAGTCACACATAAATCCCAATACAATACTGGGAAACTTCAACACACAGCTCACACCATTAGATCAATCTCCTAGACAAAAGGTCAGTAAAGATGCCTCAGACCTAAAGAACACCATTAAGCAAATAGACCTGTTAGATACATATAGAATATTTCACCCAAACACAGCAGAGTTCACATTTTTATCAGCTGTTCAGGGAACCTTCTCCAAAATAGATCACATCCTGAGGCAAAAAGTAAGCACTAGCAAATTCAAAAAATGTGATAAACTTCCCCGTGTCTTTTCAGATCATAATGAAATGAAACTAAAAATCAACTACAAGATGACTCAGAGAAACCACATTAACATGTGGAAACTGAATACCACACTTCTTAATGAAGAATGGGTCATAGAAGAAGTAAGGGGTGAAATAACAAAATTTCTAGAAACAAAAGAAAATAGAGATAAAACATATGAAAACCTCTGGGACACTTTGAAAGCAGTATTTATAGCATTGAGTGCTCACATAAGAAAAACAGAAAATCATCATATAAATAACTTAATGACACACCTTGAAAAACAGGAACAATCTAACCCCAATGCCAGTAGAAGCCAGGAAATTATTAAAATCAGAGCAGAAATAAATGAAGTAGAGAATAAGAAAATACAGAAAATCAACAAAATCAAAAGCTGATTCCTTGAAAAATATTAACAAGATAGGTAAACCATTAGCCAATTTAACTAAAAAAAAAAAGAGAGAATCAACCATCATTATAAGAGATGAAAAAGGAGATATCACTACTGACATTACAGAAATCTAGAGGATTATCAGAAACTACTTTGAAAAACAATACTCCAACAAAATGGAAAATCCGGAGGAAATTGACAACTTTCTAGATAAATACAGCCTTCCTAAACTGAGTCAAGAAGACATAGGAAATTAAATCAACCAATATCAATCAAAGATATTGAATCAGCAATAAAGAGCTTACTATAAAAGAAAAGCCGAGGACCAGATGGTTTCCCAAGTGAATTCTATAAAACCTTTATAAAAGAGCTAATCCCAATACTCCTCAATCTATTTCATAAAATAGAGAGAAACAAAATTCTGCCAAATACATTCTATGAAGCCAACATCACATTAATACCCAAACCAAATAAAGACAGTTCAAGGAAGGAAAACCACAGGCCTATATCTTTGATGAATTTGGATGCAAAATTGCTAAACAAAATACTAGAAACACACATTCAAAACCACATCAAGAAAATCATACACCATGACCAGGTAGAGTTCATCTCATGGATGCAAGGCTGGTTCAACATATGAAAATCAAATCCTTGTAATTCGTCATATAAACAGAACCAAAGACAAAAACCACATGATCATTTCAATAGATGCTGAAAAAGCATTTGATAAAATCCAACATCCATTTATGCTAAAAGCACTGCAGAGAATCTGAAGAGAAAGAACATACCTCAACAACACAAAGGTGATCTACAATAAAACCACAGCCAACATTATATTAACTTTGAGAATTCCCCCTAAAAACAGACACATGACAAGGAGGTTCATTATCACCACTTCTTTTCAATATATTACTTGAAACCCTAGCCAGAGTAATACGGCAAGAAAAGGAAATCAAATGAGTGCGAATAGAAGAACTCAAACTTTCACTATCTGTAGATGACATGATACTATACTTAGAAGACCCAACAAACTCAGCCAAACAACTTATAGGTCTGATCAACAAATTCAACAGTGTCTGGATAAAAAAAAATTAATCTTAAAAAAACAGAAGCTTTACTGTACCCCAACCATAAATCCACTGAAAAAGAAATTTAGAAAATACTTCCACTCAAGATTTCCCACACAAAAAAATAAAATACTTAGGAATAAACTTAAACAAGGAGGTAAAAGACCTCTAAAAAAAAAACTATAAAACATTTAAAAAAATCAAAGATCTTAGAAGAGGGAAAGAGCTTCCATGTTCATGGATAGGCAGAATAAATATCATCAAAATAATCATACTTCCAAAAGTGATCTACAGACTCAATGCAATGCCCATTAAACTACCAAGATCATTCCTCACAGACATAGAAAAATCAGTCCTTAAATACATTTGGAACAACAACAACAAAAAACCCAGAATAGCCAAAGTAGTTCTCAGCAATGAAAACTATGTAGGAGGAATCACAATACCTGACTTTAAACTATACTACAAAGCCATTGTGATAAAATCAGCATGGTAGTGGCTCAAAAACAGATACATAGACCAATGGAGCAGAATAGAAGACCCAGAAACAAGTCTGCACTTTTACAGCCAATTGATTTTTGACAAAGGGGCCAAAAACATACACTGGACAAAAAATAGTCTGTTCAACAAATGGTGTTGACAAAACTGGTTAACCATATGCAGAAAAATGGAAATAAATCCCACTTTCTCACCCTACACACAAGTCAATTCAAGATGGATCAAAGACTTGGAAATTAGACCAGAGACCTTGAGGCTCCTTGAAGAGGGCATAGGTCCAACACTGAAACACATAGGAACAGGTAAAAACTTTCTCAACAAGACTCCAAAGGCACAAGAAACTAAAAGACAAATCAATATGTGGGATTGCATTAAAATGAAGAGCCTCTGTTCAGCAAAGGAAACTGTCAAGAACCTCTATAGAGAGTCAACAGAATGAGAGATTTTTGCCACCTACTCTGCTGATAGAGGACTAATGTCTAGAATATACAGAGAACTCAAGAAACTCAACACTAAAACAAATAATCCAATTAAAAAACGTGCAAGTGAACTAAATAGACACTTCACAAAAGAAGAGATTCAAATGGCTAATAAATGCATAAAAATGCTAAACATCATTGGCAATCAGAGAGGTAAAAATAAAAACTACCCTGAGATTTCACCAAACTCCAACTAGAATGGAAATCATTCAAAACACAAACAACAAGTGCTAGCAGGGATGTGGAGAAGTGGAAACTCTAAAACATTGTTGGTGGGATTGCAAATTAGTACAACCACTTTGGAAAACAGTATGGAGGATATTCAGAAGAATGGGAACAAATTTACCATTTGATCCAGCAATACCACTTCTGGGTATCTACCCAAAAGAAAGGAAACCGAATTACCAAACCAATGCATAGGTGTCTATCTATGTTCAAAGCTGCACAATTCACGATTGCCAAACTACGCAACCACCCAAGATGTCCATTAAAAGATGAATGGGTTACAAAACTGTGGGATATGTACACAATGAAATTTTACTCAGCCATAAAAATAAACACAATTACACATTCTCAGGAAATAAATGGAACTGGAAGACATTATGCTAAGCAAGATCAATCAGTCACAAAAAGTAAGAAATCAGATGCTTTCCCTCATATGTGAAACTTAAGGAGAAATGGGTCATAGGAGGAACTCTAGATGAAAAAGGAGATCCTATAGAGGAGCAAATAAGACAATCTAACTGAGGGGATGAGAGGGGGGAAGAAAGAAACTCTCTAAAGCACAGTATGTACTAAAAAAAAAAAACATAGTGTTGTCAACCACCAAGCCAAGTGTGGGAAGTAGGGATGTGGAGGTAATGGAGTGGGGGTTGCTAGGGGCTAACTGCACGATGTGGGCATGTATGTCTACACAAGTTTTTATCCAATTATGATGTATGAATACAATGTATCAATGATAAAAATTTTAAAAAGAAAAATAGAAAAAAATGAGATGAATGTGCGCATGCTTATAAACCCAGCATTTGGGTGGCTGAGACAAGAGAGTCATGGTTCACGGATAGCCTCAGCTACTTAGTGAGACCATTCGCAACTCAATAAGACCTTGTTCCAAAATAAAGAATGAAAAATAGGGCTAGGATTATAGCTCAGAGGTAGAGTGTCTCTGGGTTCCATCCCCAGTACTACAAAAAAAATAATAATAATAATTTGAAAAAATGCATTGAAAACATTTAGCTCCCCAAATATAGATTACCCCAGCCTCCATTAAAAGTGTCCCAAACACTTACATTATACCATAGGTTGGCAAAGTTATATAACACAAAGTTTATTTTATGATTAAGTGTTGTAGAGACACACACATTGGACATTTTGTAGACATAGGATGTGAAAGCACAAAACCCAGGGTCCAAAAAATATTGGCAATGCAGGATGCAGTAAAGCATGCATTGTTTACCTTTGTGGTTGTTTGGCTGACTGGGGATTGTGGCTCCCTGACCCTATCCAGCATCACAAATGAACATTGGACGCACATATGTCTAGCCCATAAAAATACCAAAATTGCCGGGCATGGTGGCATATGCCTGTACTCCCAGCATTTGGGAGGCTGAGAACAGAGGATCGCGGTTCACAGACAGCCTCAGCTACTTAATGAGGCCCTCTGCAACTCCGTGAGACCTGGTTTCAAAATAAAGAATAAAAAGAAAAAAATAGGGCAGGGGGTGTATCTCGGAGGTCAAATGCCCCTGGGTTCCATCCCCAAACCTGCAAAAAAAAAAAAAAAAAAAAAAAAGACCAAAATTCAAAATATAATTCTGACTACATAAAACTTTTTCACAAGTCAAAAAAAATCATACAATTTTAAGTAGAACCATTGTAAATCAAGACACATCTGTTCATTTGCATAGGGCTTAAGTTTGGTGATATTCAGTTTTTACATGGTGCAAAATAAAAAGTGAATGGATTATTATTATAAGAATTTGGGAAGAAAGAGTAAAAAAAAAAATCAAGTACTGAAGAGTGCACAATAGAAAATAAAAGGAGAGTCCCCAAAGTACTGAAAAAAAGAAGCGATCAGAAACATTGGGTAAAAGATTCTGAGCCCAGTAATTTATATAAACAGTCTAAAACCTGTTTCAGAAGTTAATAGGCAGCAAAATACTGTTATATTAAGAGCCTTTGTTTCTGTGTCCTGCTGTTCCATAGAAATTTAATAACTTATTAATCTTGCACACATCTGCCTGGTACTCTATTTAAGGTAGCTAATTTTTAATATTTCTTTGAATTTATTATCTTATTTGTGGCCTTTGGTACTTGACAGCTATGAATGAAATTAGATTACAATTCTACCTTTTGGAAAGTTCAGTATCTGTATTGGGTATTAAACTCTTTCATAATCTTCAAAATGCTGTATCTACTTGTCTGATGCACAAATTTAGTCTGCGTCCAAAGCTTCATTGTGAAAAATGAAGGCTCCGAAAAGTAGGTCAATTCAGAATGTCATATGGTTTAAGTTGCTTCCTGAACACATAACTATTTCTGAAGGTGATAGAAATTCATGTAACTAATGTCTGTTTGAACATATCTAATTGCAAGTGTATTTCTTAAAAAATTAAAGAATAGAAAGCATATAATAAAGATAAATGCACTTGATATTAATGTGGACAAAATATTATATATATTTGGGCAATATATTCAGGATAGACTCCCAACTTAGTCTGAGTGGAAATAAAAAATTTACATTTTGGGGGCCCCAGTGTTTTATATATATGTAATGGAGAAAATATAGTTGAGGATTATTATTTGTAAATACTTTGGACAATACCTACCCACGAGAAGATTTTGCCAAATAATTAATTCATAGTAATCATCATTTTAAAAAGATTACATTAGTATTTAACCAGAATGTATCATCTTCAATAATCAACCAAATGTAATATATATAATTTTTTTGATTTAGAAAATTTTCTAAGCTTCTAAAATGTTACAATTCTTTGATACCCTTGATATTTCCCCTTCTTTTCTTTCTTTCTTTCTTTCTTTCTTTCTTTCTTTCTTTCTTTCTTTCTTTCTTTCTAGGTACTGGGGATGGCACCCAGGGGCATTCTACCTTCGAGCTCCAACTTCAGCCCAATTTTTTATTCTTTATTTTGAAATATGTTCTCACTGAGTTGCAGAAGACTTCACAAAGTAGCTGAAGCTGGTCATGAACCTGGGATCCTCCTGCCTCAGTCTCCCAAATGCTTTGAATACACGCATGCACCACTAAGCCCAGCTTTTATTTCCAGTTCTTAAAACTATCTTCTTTTGCCAGGCATGGTGGTGCATGCTTGTAATCCCCACGCTTGGGAGGCAGAGACAGGAGGATCGCGCAAGTTCGAAGCCAGCCTTGCTGACTTAAGAGACCCTGTTTCCAAATTTAAAAAATATATAAAATAAATCTGGGAGTGTAGCCCAGAGAAGGGTTCCACCCCCATTACCACCAAAACAAACAAACAAACAAACAAACAAACAAAACTGTCTTCTTTCATTGGTTTTTCATATCATTCAAGTGTCAATAATTGTATAACGTCTATTTCAAATAGTTCAGTATAATGCTTTTCTGATTTAGTAATAATTTTGGGCACTTCTTTTTATTCATTTTCAAATATGTTGTATTTCTATTTAACATATACTATCATAGACTCTGTATTTATTATTCTATTTATGCTCTACTGTACATCACAAGCTCTTTGAAGGCACAGACCCTAATCATAACTTATGTCTTTATTGTTCAGTAACTATCTCTTTCATATTGTAAGACTTTACAGAACTGACACATGATTAATGCATAATATTTACACTTTTACTGCCTACAACACAAGCCCTGAGACAGGGAGTAGCATTCCATAAATATGCATTGTATTGAGGAAGAAAGGAAAACCATATTTCATCCTAACTGGTTTCTAGTACCTGGCCCAGGGGAATAATTATCCAAGATAAAACGAGTGAATCTCAACAACTCCTCAGGTCACAACATGCTGAGTACATGTCCTGTTGAGCCATAGCTGGACTGCAAGTCAATCCGAGCTGTACCTGCCTTTTGGGCTTTCATCTGGGGACAGGGGTTTAATCAAGATTTGTTTTCTCCAAGGTGGCATTAGAATACCTATGCATGGACCCTGGTCAGCGGCAATCAAGTGTGCCACTTGTTGCGTTCCGTTTTATGATATTGCAAAGTGAAGATTTTCAAACATTTTTGCCACAGCTCACAGGGGGGGGGGTACTTGTAATTATGACAACACTACACACACACACACACACACACACACACACACACACATACGTACATGCATATGTAACTGAAGTACAAATCCAGAAAACAGAATTATTTTTGCTACCTCCTAGGTACTTTTACTTCTTCTCTCTTGTTTTAATATTAGTCCCACTTTTTCTGCTATCCTTTCCTTGAATATTTTTCTTTTTCCATCATATTTTATGTTTGAAAGGATTCTGATTGCTTAAGAGAATTTTCCACTCATACAACAGACTGCAGCTGGCATCTCTTAAAACTTTTTTTTTTTTCTGAAGGATGAAATACTACCTCTGTGATATCACTCGACCTTCGCTTGACCTTCACTCTCCCATGTGAAATTCTGCTTTACCATATATCCTGTATTCCAGATATAATCATTCCTAACAAGCTGGAATTTAAGAGAAAATACCTCCGTGTATTCCACAGAGCACTCTCCAACCTACATGAGTTTAATTCAAAATCATTAATAGGAGATATTTATAACAGAGTTTTATTTGAATTTCTGAATGCCTTTAGCAATTTCTTTGCATCACACATGTTCTAACATTGTTAATGTGTTCTACATTGCACTTTGCTTACATGTTTTGTAGAAAGTCATTTTGTTAGCATTTAGTACACAGAAAATTACCTTCTCAAATCCTCAAAAACAAAGATCATCAATTGTCCTTCACACAAAAGTAAGGGAGATTGAACTTTTTCCCCCTCTTCCTTCTCTCCTGTCTCCAGCCAAGCTGTTATATCAAACAAAAATTGCTCATTATGATGAATGCATAAAGCCTGGCAGTCTCTGACTGGGAAGCTGTCAATGGTGGGTAAATAGCTAAAGCTCTTTTAAAAAAATAAAATAAAATTTCTCCATAGGAGAGCGCTAGGATAGGGGAATTGCTGAATAGTAGCAGCAGCTCTGCCCCCAATTTGTCCCAGGCTGTGCTTGATTTTACTCTGCTTCCCATGGATGGCACAGATTCACAGGCCGGCTTGCAGACTTCCTTTAATTTCTAATGCAAGAACTAGTTTTCTCTCCACAAATGAGCTTGTAACATTGAACAACCATCTAATTAATTTCACATGGACTTGCCTTTTTTGGGCTAGGAAGTAGTGGGAAAAATTACACAAATCACTTAAATTACATATTATAGCAATTAAGATTGTATGTATACAGAATTGCTGATATTATGAATACTCTATTTTAAAGCCATTTTCTTTACATTGGACAAGTTGCTATGATACTAAAAAATATAAACACATAAGAAATTATTGTAAAATGTAAGCACTCCTTTTTTACTAATAACCTATTTATCCACATAAAACATCTAAACCAATGTCTTGATTTTTAATTCTTTATGTAGTTTTACATAAAATCCTATTTATAATAAAAATCAGTAAGAGCCATATGCAGAGAGAATCTTAGCCTAACAGGTGTGATATATTTTATCAGTGAAGTCAACATTTTATGCATTTGCCAGTTTAATTATGCTGACGTTAAGTTCTTAATGGAATAACTTTTAAAATTGAGAATTTTCAAAAATAATAATTTTATGCAGTAAAAATTTTAGCAAGTTGAGCTTTATGTGCCAATGATTCTTGCCTATGTTTACAAACAATATCAAACTCCTAAATCTTAAGACTTTCCTAAATTGTGATGCAAATCATGCATAGGGAAGCTCGTTATTCTAAACAACTCTGAGAATCAATAATTTTAAATTGAGACATTTTAATCCATTTAAATATGATTTCTATGGCTATCATTTGATAATTATTCTTACCAGTGTTTGATAACTCTATTTACAGTGAAATGCCATATAAGTCCTAGCTCAATATATATATCTTTGTCATCAGCGAAAGTAAATATAACTCTTAAGATAAACCAGGGAAGTAGTGCCCTGTTATCTAGCAAAGCAAAGAGGCACTGACCTACTTTCCTTTCACATTTTGCCTACCAGCAGTATTAAATCAAATGGAACACATTAAAACCATCACGAAAGGCAGACAATAGTTTCCCTCTGATTGCCTGCCTCAGCCTGGTGGCAGTGTGAAAGTTACAAGAGTCATTTGTATCAACTCATTACCACGTCACCTCATTTCATGCCCCTGCTGGATAAGTGGCGATAAGCCCTGTGTTAGCGGATTCCACATTGTCACCATTAGAACAAACCCTAATAGCACCCAGCTGTCGAAGATTACCCTAGACACTGATTGAGATTTACAAGGGGCGGCTTGCTACTGATTTAGGACATATTCCTTAAAATCTTCTATCATTTATTCTAGAGTGGAGAAATAAAGCTAATTTTATGAAGAGTCCTCATGAATTATTTTCTTTCTGTAGGGTACTAGAATAGCCCCAGTAGAGTTTTCTTCTCGCACTTTAATTCAAGGTAATGATGTTGTTGCTTCTTATCTGGGCATTTAAAATATAGCTTAATGTCACAGCCACTGTGGAACCCCGGCGTGATTCTGTAGAAAATAAAAATTACTGAAAATACTAAAGAATAAAATAAATGCTTAATGAATGAAAACGTCTCATTCTTTCTTTGTTATGACAATGAACAAAGGATCAATCTTTTGGAATTGTGAGGAAACCCTTGTACCCTAGAGATGCATCCATGTTCCAAGAGAAGAAAATGAGAAAAACGCAATTATAGAAGTTGTATGGCAGCTTCATGACTACCCAAAAGCAGATCCTCAAGTAAGACTGTCAGCACTCTCTGCAGTCTGTCTACTGTGCAGACAATTTAGGGCAAGCACAACTACTGACTTAAGGTGTCGTTTTACAACAAACTATCCATTTTACTGCATTAGTGATTGAAGACATTACAACATATCCTGCTTTCTACATAGCAGTTTTATGTACATTTATTAGGAAGGAGAGAGAAAATTAAAGCAAACCATATTTGCCATTAAACTTTGAACTTATCTTCAAATTTACTTTTGGCTAAGTCACTACTTAATTGACATGAAAGTGTGCAAACACTTTATTTTTTATGTAGCATGTGAAACACTAAAAATGAAGTAAGCTATATATAATATACAACTGTTACGACAGCTTTCTGTTATAAGCACCAAAATATTGGTAATGATAATATGCCCTTTCTAGGTATGTCGGTGATCAGGGTTTTTCTTAGTAAATAAAAAATTTAGGAAACTGTGAGACAAAGAGGAGAGAAAAAGACAGAGAGAGAGAGAGAGAGAGAGAGAGAGGGAGAGAGAGAGAGAGAGAGAGAGAGAGAGAGAGAGAGAGAGAGAGAGAGAGAGAGAGAATCAAGTTACTTGATCACTCTCTGTATCTTGGGTTGTCAGGCAATATTAAAAAACCGCGAGGATTTGACAGGTTCAGCCAGCCCTCTTCTATGACTCAATGAACTTTGCTAATGATGAACTAAAGGTAATTTTTTTTTAATTGAGGAGATTCCAAAGGAAATGACAGTTTCTTATTCTAAACCTCATCGTCCTGTGAGATAACAGTCCTCGTTTTAAAAATGCACTGACAATTCCCAATTCTCCAGAGGGACCAACAGTTACACAGCGGACACAAAGCACACTCCCCAGAGCTTTGTACAGCATGCTGACTCTCAGGAACTGAGTGGAAAAAACCCACTTTATTGGGCTACTGCTTTCTTTACTTGGCATAGGCAGTGTAGCCTAGGGAGTCAGAGTGGGATTCGGGAAGTACTCGTGGCAGCCTGGGAGCAATGCATGAGCTTAATGGTGGCCTTCCTTTCATTCAGTTATTTGACACTGAGATAACAATACAAATTTAATTTCTCTTTGTTCCTTTACCTCTTGAATCCAGATTATAGTAATATACGTGGGGAGAATGTAATTTACTAAGGTAAATAGACCAGTTCCCTTTATACACAACTTTGCTTTCTAGGATTTCAGTTACAGTAGAACACAGTCTAAAAATATCAAGTGGAATATGCAAGAAATAAGCAGTGCATACATTTAAAATTTCAAGCCTTTCTGTTCCTCCTCTGTCCCACACAGGACGTAAATCGTCCTTTATCTAGTGTAGCCATACTGTCTACAATACCCATTCATTAGTGACTTAGTAGCCTTCTTGGTTGTCATGTGGATTATCATGTTATCACAGTTCTGATGATCAAGTGTCCCCTATTATATTTTCAGTAATGGCCCTAAAGCACAAGCATAGCGATACTAGCAAATTTATCACAGCATAGTTATTTTAATTTTTTTATTATTGAATCAAACACCTTCCTGTGCCTAATTTCTAAATTAAATTTCATTAGGCATTTGTGCATAAGAAAAAATGAATATTTGTCGAGTTCTGTATAATCTGTATTTTCAGGCATCCACTGAAGGCCTTGGACTATCTTCCTCAGGAAAAATGAGGAGCTAGTATAAGATAGTTAGCTGAATCCCTAACACACTACACACATGCAATAAATACATGCAGTAAATAATCTCATATTGTGGTGATTATTGTTAATAATAGTTTTCATGAGTGGAACCAATCAGATTGTATTATTTTGAGAAGGATAAAGTGCTAAATAATGCATCTAGGCCTAGTTGTGAATGCTTGTAATCCCAGCATCCACTTGGAAGGCTGAGATAGGAGGAGCCCAGATATGGGCACCTTCAACAACTTGGCAAGACATCTTGTTCCAGATTTTAAAATAAAAGAGGCTGAGGCGGTGCTGTAGCTCAGAGTTAGAATGCCCCTGAGTTCAGTCCCAGCAACAACAACAGCAAGAACAAAAGTTAGAAAATATAAAACAATAATTGTCAAGATTGCCATTTGGATCAATGGAATTTTTTATCCGCAATCATTTATAAAGTACCTATGGTATACCTATTAGTCTGTTAACTACTAGCAGCTATGTATTAAATTAATGCAATAAGACATTCATATATATTATGTGTTTGAGACAATTTTACTGGATTGGCTCTTTCTACCTCTACCTTCATTCATAGAGTATGCAAGTAAATCTGGCAAACAATTATCCATTTAAACAGACACAAGTGAAAACCTGATCCATAAGAAACCAGTTCCTTCATTCCTGAGTCTAGTGAAGACAATGGTCAGCAGGAAAAATAAATAATTAGAGATGCTAAAATCAAGCAAGACATTACAAAATAAAACCTCAGTTAATTTGGAATTATTTTTGGTTTGCAATTATGTACAAAACCCTCATAATCTTTTCAGTGTATGGGTGGCTATAAGATATTGAATGGAAATCAATTAGTTGGCTAGCAAGTGAAAATTTAAATTGTCAAAACCATACTTATATACTGACTACACATATTAACTATGGAATTCTGAATACATTTGTAAACAGGTAAATAATGAAACACTATTTCCTCATTAATGATTTTGTTTCATTTTCTGTATTGTTTTTACCTGATTGCCTGTGAAATTCACCTTTTTACCCAGCAAAGGCAGGATTTGACCTGGGCAGGTAAGTATGGGAGAGTTGACACATGAATTAGAAAGAAGATGAAGCTCAAAAGTTAGGATAAGATCATTTTTCTTTAAATAGTGTAAATACCATAACAGTATGTCAGAGAATCATTAATTCTAAATGACACTTCAGAGGTTAGTAGTTATACATTTTTCTAATAACATCATATAATTTACAGAAGTACAATTCATCCTTACACATTGACACTTGTAATCCAGAACCTAGATAAATAGCCATTCCAAGTGATTTTAAAGAAAATGTTTACTGATAAGTCATAATTTCCTGTGGCAAAATTTTCATTTGAGCAAATTTACACTGGGGAGCTGTGGTTTGTTTGTTATAACCATTGAAGTATATTCACAAGGAAATTCAAATTAATATTTAATTAGGCCATTTCTACAGTTGTTAAGCCAAGATATAGTAATTATATCATAGCCCTGATAAACGTGAAGAAAAATGAACCTCTTCTTTAGAAAATTACTTCTTATAGTTTCCAAAAGTACCAAGAGAAAATATAAAAAGTGACAAAAGAAAACAGTGCTTATCTAAGAACAAAAGAAACAATGCAAGTTGTTGGGATATACTTTTGAGTGGCAGGGCCTTTGCCAACCAATGCCTTGTTGGAAGTCACCCTGGCCTCAGACCTGAGTGCCCTGAAGCTTTCCAGGCAGGCTACCTTATGGAATCCCAAGGAGCTGACTCTGCCAGAGCCTCAGCCTCACCATGGACCAGATTTTCAGCTTCTGTCAAGTTACTTAATCTTCCTGAGTCTAAACTGTATTCTTTCGAAACTCTAGATAATAATGTCATTGGTTCATAAATGAAGAGCATTTAATAATAAAATAATAGGCATCACCCCCTAAAAAAGGATTGTATGCAAATTATGGAGTGAGCAGTGCTTCAAATACCTGTGCTTTATAATTTTATGTAACTGAGCAACCACAGGAGTTAAGTTCATGATCATCAGTTAAAAGATAAGGATATATGTTTTATATCTATGTATATATATATATATATATATATATATATATATATTCAAGTTCATGATCATCAAAGACAATATACATATATATATTATATTTATGCATATATATACATACATATATACATATATATTTATTTATTTATTTATTTATTTATATATATATATAAATTCTTAGAGCACAAAGAAGTTATTCCTCAGAATACCAGTGCTTCACTCCCTCCAGAGACTACTATTTTCCTTTTTGAGGTTTTTTTTTTTTTTTGGTGTGTATTAAATGTCCTTTGAAGCCATTCTTTGATAACTTGCATGAAAAACAATGGCTTTTCTATTTATGTATAACCTTCTCATTTTCCTCCTTTGCAGGATAACTCAATACGCAAAATAAAGTAGATCAGTTTTTACTCTTCATCCCATGCAAAAATAAACTCAATCAGTTTTAATAAATTAGAAAGTAAAACCATCGAGGCCATTTACAAATGCATGCAATGTTTTTTATCTAGCTCCTGCTACATAACAACAAAAAATTTTCAGAATTACTTAAACATCTGAATGATTCATTTTTGAAGATTAGAATCACGTTATCTTTAAGGCAGGCATCTCCATAGAATGCCCACCACTTTAAGTGAGAAATGATTTCTTGTCAAGGGATAGAGAAAAATTAATAGCATATGTCTGCTGTATAACATTTAGTATAGAGATAAAATAAAACATTTGCACATTCTTTGATATTTTTTAGTATTACTTTTAAATAGCTAGGTCAGTGCCTCTTATATGCTGTTGGTTGGACATTTGACCCCAGAGATTTCTGGTTTTAAACATTTGTCCTATTTCAAACACACCCTGTCCACCCTCCACCACAGGCTTTTTGACCCAGACACACTGTTTAATTCTTTTTGAGCCACATGTATGTCACATAATAGATAGTGATAATATAACTTACAAGATTAGAAAAAAATATAAAATATATTTAAAGTACTTTTCATGGTGCCTAGTAAGAGTGAAATGCATTAAATGTGATGATGACAATCTAATATGTTGAAATAGAAGGAGGGATCAGAACACAGAAATCCAACCAAATCCATGATAATGGAGAGAAGGGATGTCTGTCCTTCTTCCTATCATCAAAGGCCACTCTCTACACAAATATCCTTGAAAGGACAGACCAAAGCACAGGGCTATCAGTTTCTCTGCTGAAAAGACAGGCAGAAATGGTAAAAACCCATGGGAAATTATCTCCCAACAGGAACTAGCAGTATTCACAATGTTTATTTATCTGGCATTCTTTTTGACAAGTCCCATACTATTTTAATTCCCCAATTACAAACTGAAATGCTTTCAAGGGCTAGAAAACACACACAGAGCATACATCAATTTGTATATGGCAGAAAAGTTATGTATATTTTTTAAATCATGAAGTACCACGTGCTATAGAAATATTAACTTCTTTAATATTCTTTCTTTCTCTTTTCTCCCTTTGCTTCTTCTTTTTGTTTTGGTTTATGGAGTTTTTGTGTGTTTGTTTGTTTATTTTTTTGTTTGTTTTCTGGTACTGAATTAGAACCCAAGAAATTTTTGGTACTGAAATAGAACCTCCTAGCTACATGGTCAGCCCTTTAACTTTAATTTTAATTTTAGCTCCTGATGCTGTCCTTCATCCTGTGATTCTCTTTGCTCAATCTTCCAAGTACACGGATTACAGGCACACACCATTGACCCTGGATGCTCATTTAATTGCCAAAATAACTGTAAAAGGAAGATACTATGAACATTCTCTCTAACATAAAAGAAAACTAAAAGACTTGAAAGGCTTGGTAACTTGTTCTAGACTGCATGTTAAATACACAGTAGAGTTGAGTTTTGAATGCAGGCAGCTGTGTTCTAGGTCTATTTATCTCAAGTATAATCCAATATCTCTGTCTATATCCTCTCTCTGCAGCATAGTGCAGCCAACTAGCAAATGAACAGCTGGTTAAAATCACTCTCTTCCCTTCTTTTTTTTCTTAACTGTACTTAGAAAAGAAAGTATGTATATATTCTGAACCAGCCTCATTTCAGTCCCTGATTTAATTACATTTATGTTTTCATGGTGAAAATAATATACAAAATAAGAAACCATCTTTTTATCTTGAAGGAAATTCACTGTTTTGAGTTATTCTTGGATGATGTATATATATATGTGTGTGTGTGTATGGAAGGGAGACATTGCAAATAAGGGAATTTTTCAGGTTCTTTGCAAGTTAGATTTTTTTGAATAACAGAACATGAAATATTTTGCTTTTACAGCCAGCAAGATACAACAGAGTACACTTCTTTGAATCAAGAGTTTCCGTGGAATACCTTTTCTATAACAAATGTGGAAGACAGCAGCAAAACCAATTAACACTCAGTCATATTTCTTTTAACTCGCTGGTAAAGTATAGAGCACGAAAGGAGAAATGCAGCAAGAAAGGTTTTCAATCTCAACCAAATTTGTGTTACCTCCGTATACCTCATAAGCTTTGCTCCTAGCCAAGCAAATGATCTTATATTAATATCTGTCATAGAGAACGGCAATCTTGTCTTTTAACGATGCCCTTTCTAGCTCTGGAGTTCAATTTTTCCTTCACACATTAAGACAGTGTCAAAAAATTATAATGACTAATGCAAGGTTGAATTTTAGCACTCCTTGTTAAAATCCAAGTTTCTGAACCATTTAGTTTCATTCTCATTTTATACCAGCTACGTTTCAGTTATGGAGAGACAAAAATGTATCCAGGTTTTAGTGACTTAACAATTAAAGTTATCTGATAATCTAGAAACATAGATTCAATTACATAAAATTGTATTCTTAATATATCACATCATTTTCTTATTTAAAAAATCAGGCATGGCATTCAGTTGGAATGATGTTTCATAAAATCCACCTTGCCATTTGAAAAATAAAAATCAATTCGTGAGATTGGCTGCTGGAAAATAATAAAGATGCTTAGGAAAAGTGTTCCCTCTTTCTTACTTGGGAGAGCTTAGAGACCATTTGAAGGTGTTCAGTCTGATTATGATGTAACTTGAAAGAGCAAAATTTGTCTTTAGGTTGCATAAGCTTTATAACCAACTGTATTGTGGGTGCCTTTATGTTTTCTACCTCTGTTATTAAAATTAATTTTCAGGAAAGTTTTCATTGAATTAGGGAGATTTATAGATGGAATGGGAAATTTAAATGACCTCACCGCTCCTAAACTCCATCCTTATAATTTTACAGTTGCAATTGAATTCATTAGATGGGATTTGAAATGAGCTGGTAGAGAATCTGAATTAAGTTGGAAGTGAAATGCAATGTGAGAAGAGAAGGACAGAAGTTTTCAGTTCCCAAGTAAACAGTAATGTAGTCTTCAGTAACCTAGCACATGCCATGTTTGGAGAGATTAGCTTGATTTATAGCACTTAAATTTTTCTTTATATTTTTCAACAGAATAAAATATACTTTTACAGAAATAATAGTCGTGAAGGAACAAAACTGAGACTTTCTTAGGGCCTGTGGAGCTCCTAAATCACACGTAGGGACTCTTAGTCTCCTACGACTGTGCATGGTTTTAGCTCACTCAGGTGGATGTCACTGTCATGAGTCCACCGAGCACAGTATACACAGTATAGAAGAGGGCATGTACTCAAAACACCTAGGAGAACATGGATTGGGGAAGCCCAGAACCCTAGTCTTTCTATCTTTATTATAGATTTCTAGGCCCGTGGGGACTTGTTGGGTGTTTGATAGCTGATATGAATACTTTAATACTACTTCATTAAAGGCAACGCCTCATGATGCTGAAGCAGCCTGCTTCTGAGATTTGTTTGAACAAGATCAGGTCATGACTTCTCATATCATATCTTTAAAAGTGTGAAAATTTTAAGGTAAACTGGGAAGCCATGTGTTTAAAAAAAAGGACACACTTTTTGTAGAAATGAATATTCTTATTATGTAATATATATGAATGTAATATTCAAATCTTGTCTGTATGGCTGCTACACTTAGAAAGTAACTGTTGTCAAAATTCAGCGGGATGAATAGAATGAGCAGATCTAAAATATTACATTTGATTATTCAATTTTAAAATTGTAGCAGAATTTGATTTAGTGTGCGCAGAAAACAAGTGATGCCATTGTGAAGGGCACTAAAGCATAGATGCATATGTTTTGCTAATAAACACTGAGTATTTGAGAGTTTTTAATTTCCTCATCTTTGTTAGGGACCTGCCATTGTTCCTTAGTTATAAGCTCTTCTGGCAACCCAGAGCAGGGTATTCAATAGCAGGAAAATAACAACGAAATTGGATTCAAAATGAAAGACTGACAGGAAGGAACACTGTTGAAATAATGTCCCTTTTCATTATTTCAGTGAAAATTGTTGAAATAATGAAAATTAAATGTGAAAAAATGCATTTATTTGCTACAAATGTGAACTCCTCAATAGTAGCATTAGCCATAATAGGAGTTCTTTTGAAGTAAATATTCCTTGTAAACACCTAATGGATCAAATTAAAGTCTTCCCTTTGTCTCTCAAGGAGATGATATTGGTTATCCATCCGCATAAGATCCTCCAGTGTGGGAGAAGATATAAAACAGGTGTGAAATAATGTGCTGGAAATTTTCTTAAAAAAAATAAAAAAAGAAGACCTATCTTTTAAAATTTGTCAGCGGAAATCCCAATTAATACTTTACTGCTGTCTGCGGCACCAGGGTTTGTTGTGTGTCACCACTGCTGTAGCACTATCAGAAGGCTCTCATAATGAGACCTCTGCAGCTCTAGCACCTCCATTGATTCACAGTGTGACAGCTTGTGGAGTTAAATATATCTCCAATGCTTCTTGCTACAGGGAATTCTCACAGTGAGGTAGAGATCCCTAGACTGTCCCCTGTATGAGGCTATGAGGAACACTCCACAGGAGAGAATTTATAAGGACTTCTGCATACTGAGCAAACGTATCTTTGGATTCTTTGCTAGCAGGTGACCAGGGACAATTTAGAGACAACCAGCTGAGTCTGCTGGGATTATTCAAGAACTATCATTTGGAGATGTGGTTCAGCTATTCGAAGGGAATATGAGGATCATATGAGGATCTCAAAGTAAAACGCATCAGAGTGATTTCTATAACACAAGAGAATGTCATTTAATTCCACATATTTGTCTGTACAGAGTTGAAGTTTAAAGTCTATTACTGCAAATTTTATTTTAACTACAGTCCAGCCATCGGACTCTGGAAGCACCTAAACTCCAAAATTTTTTTTAAAGACTTGAGTAGTTTTTTTTTTTTTTTTATAAGAAATGTGGAAGACCAGACATGTTTCAGATTTTGGAACTTTTTGGATTTAGGGACATTTTCATAAGCATAATGAGACATCCTGTGGATGAGATTCAAGTCTAAACATGAAATTCATTTGTGTTTCAGATAAAACGTATACAGTAGTCTGAAAGTAATTCTGTATAATTTTCAGTGTGCCTGCCTTTTACTTTGACCTATCACGTGAAGTTAGATGAGAAATTCTCTATTTGTATGTCATGTCAGCTCTCAAAAAGTTCTAGATCTTAAGAAGGTTTTGGATTTTATAGTAGTTAGCAGTTTTCTTTTTTTCTTTGCATTATAATTACTCTTAACTCGGAAATAGAACAAGCTGGTGAAATTCTGATGGAGCAATGGCCTCTCCTCATGACCTGGGTGAAGACAACAATGATCCTGTGTTTTCTTTGCTTGGAAAGTCAGACTTGCAACCCAAGATCCTTTTTCTAGTCCTTTTAATTGCTAATGATAGATTGTAATATTTAGAAATAAATATAATTAAGAACATTAAGTAACAATGTCATTAGATTTAGTGATTATGTCGTATTTCTGAAAGAATATCATCTTATATTGGTCTAAAATATACATTGAGACAGATAAATGCACGATTACATCACATTAAACTTTTTAACATATATTCATTATGAATATGTAAATTTACTTTTGCTATTAGTTAGAAAAAATTGACTTTATGCTCAGAAGGTTGATGTGCTGGAAGATTGGTCTTTAACGTGCTGGTGTTGAGGTACCGGTATTATCATGCTGATATTGAGATATTTTAAGGGGTGGGGCCTTGTAGAAAGTGATTAAACCTTTATGGTAAACTGAGGCTTTTATCATGGATGACTATTCTCACTATGCTGGAAAATCCAGAGAGACAGAGAATTTATTTTAGAGTAAGTAGGGCCACTCCATTTTCTTGGTTCTTTCTGGATGTGTCTGTTTCCATTTATATTCCTCTCTCATATTATAATGTGGACAGATATACTCTCACCATGTTGTTTGAACTTTATTTATTTTATTTTGTTCCAGGGATGGAACCTAGGGGCATTCTACCTCCAAGATACATTCCCAAACCTATTTTTTATTCTTTGTTTTGAAACAGAGTTTCACTGAGTTCCACACTAAGCAGTAGCTGAGGCTGTCTGCGAACTGTAATCCTCCTGTCTCAGTTTCCCAAATGGTGGGATTCTAAGAGTGCACCACCATGCTAAGCTGGAAGTTTCTAGACATCGAAACCATGAGCCAAATTTTTTTCATTATAAGTTACCTAGTCTCAAGTATGGTATTATAGTAACACTAAATGTACTATTATTTTTGATACTTAACTATAATCTATAAACTATCATAGGCAAATTATTATCAAGTAATATACAAATATACAAGAAATCTATAAGATAGTAAGTAATACCTATCTTATGTGGTTGTTTTGATGATTAAATAAACTCATGCATATAAAGTATTGAAATTAAATGGCCATTAATAAGTGGTTTATATAAGTTTATTTCCATCAGCTTTGTGATTATAGACATAGTTAATGCAATTCAATAATTAAGTTGCTACAATATTGAGAAACATATACATCAAGAGACACCCTGCATTAGGGTACACTCAAAGAAATTCATGTGGATCATAGTGATGATTCTTAAACTATACTAATTATGTCTTACCTTGAAGAAAACCTGAAGAAAAGAAAATGTGTACTTTGATATAAATTCATTTTACTCCAATATATAAATGGATATTTGTGAATGCATAAAATTTTATTTGTACATTAAGTATTTGGTTATTAAGAGGAACTCTACCCATAAATGTATATAGTTATAAGCATAAAATAATATTTAAATTGGAATATATATTTTAGCAGTTGCTTTTCAATAAATAATTGATAACATAAAATGCTTTTATGTTATGAGTAAGTAAGAAAAACTGAAATGCAATATACAAGAGTGTAAACTTTGTTCTTCAGAAGACGGAAGAAATCTATAGTTTATTCAGAGATTACATTACATTACATTTTAGCTTAGTGTAGTATTATAGAACATAAAACAAACACAGTGGTTTCTGGAAGACAGGACTGCGAAATTAGTTTGGGGCTTTATGTAAATTTTGGAGGTATGTACAGGGAATGAAAAGACCGGGCTCCACACTTGGGCTTAAACATATAAGCTTCTGTAAATCAGTGTTTGATTTTCTAAAGCAGAACTAACCATCACTTCCAATTCCCTGGAGAGGCTCTAAGCAAGTAAAATATTTTTAACACATTTAACAAGGTTAAAAGTGCAAGAAAACTGTAGTTTCAACATTACCAGGGAACATAATAATAAGGACATTGAAACTTATCTAAACTTATAAACTAAGCATTTTCTTCCTGAAAATTTTACTGAGAATAAAACTGAGAAATAATACATAACCTTCTGCAGATTTAAAATAGCAAAACTAGCCTTCACCTGTCATTTTTTTTTTCAAAATGAGTAGGTGTCCTGATGATATCTAACAGGATAAGTCATTAATCTTTGTTGTGTTTTGTGCATTTATCGATTGGTGATTAATATGTTCCTCCTGGCTCTTGATCTGCTCCCTCTAATAAAAGGACATGCCATACTTTGCAGTATAGACAACCACAATTAGATACTCTAGAATATCACAGCAGTATCTGCTATTATGAGTCAGAGAGCAGGGATAAAAGGTTCAGTGGCAGGCTTAATAGAATTCGGAGTTGTGTATTTAGCAATGATAGAGATAATGAAAGAAAAGAAGTACAAATTGTGGATTATATCATTATTGGCTGTTACTCATAGACTCTCAGTCAGGGGTGTGGGCGTGGGTCATGAAATTTTGGGTTCTTTTGTGCTCGGCAAGTAAATTATTTTAATATCCAAATACTTAAAGTGCCACTCACACTGAGATGTCTAACAGAAAGAACAGAAAAAAAACTATTTTTAGGTGAATGTACTTGTGAGCATGTATAAATTATAAACAAAACTCTAAAACTTTGCTTCGTTAAACATTTTGTCAAAAATGTGGTGGCAGACCACAAAACAATGAGCAATGAGGATCCATTGGAGTTTTTAAATGTTCAGATTTAAGTTTAAGAAAAATAATTCTGAATGCAGCTCCAGTTTGGGGATGAGGTTAGAGTAAGAGAGGTCTAAATATTAATACGTCAGCTGGGAGGCTTTTTCAACAATCCCAGATAAAACTTTTGGTAGCCTGTTCAAACAAGTCTTAATGGGAATAGACCATCGCGGAAAGATACAAAAGGCAGGGAACATGTAAGGCTGGAAATGATAGAATTCTCAGCACTGGGAAAATAACTGGGCATGAGGAAGTCAAAAGAAAAAATATATAGTCAAAGAAAGAATCCAGATTTCGGGCTTTGCAATATATACTATGACTTTATTTATTTGAATAAAGTGCATAGTTAACACTACATATAATTATATAGAGGTAATATTTATTTTCTATCCTTTCACTGCTTCCTTTGAACACTTTTATTGGTGTATTATAATTATACATCATAATGAGATGCAAAGTGATACATGGAAGATAGAATGGTTATGGGAGAAAGAAAATGTTAGCCAAAGAAAAAGTATTTCACTTTGAAATGATTTAAAAGCCTTGGAGACATTTAATAGCTCAAATAACTTCCAGTAAAGAATGAGTCCTAAAGGGCCTAATAATATTTTTTTTTTCTCTTTGTATGTGGGTCAGAATTGGAGGGCAACTAATTTGACTGTAGAGAACATTGCTTTGTCTCATCAGTATCTATGGTTTTATCTCATCCCTGTGTATACTGTTAGCTGTATTTTTTAACCCTCTTTTAGTTGAAATGGGCATGGGGAGTTTTCTGTTCCTTTGAGTAAGATGTGGAGTATAATTCCATTCCTGTTAAATAAGGGCTGATCTTAGTGAATCCTGTGATAAAATGTGTAAGACTTAAGAGTAGATAAAATTGGATCTTTTAGCTTCTGCTTTGGTTTCTTGAGACCTTTCTTTTCCTAAAAGACAGCAACCATACGTTGATGAATCTCAAACTATAGAAGAGAACAAATTAAAAGGAAATATAACTCTTGCTCAGTATAGTGCCTGATTTACCCCAAAATTTCTAGTACCAACTTACTATTCATGATGATAAAATATTCTGAAGGTGGATCCTATACCTTGAAAATGCTACATGAAGGAAAAGTCGCAAAAGAGCTGAGAACTGTCTGGACCACAAAATAATGAATAAAATAAAACAATTTCCTGTCGCCAACTTGGAGGTTGTTTATTACAAGTGATATAGAACAAGAATACCTCCTCCGCAGGTAGCTGTGTATTTGTGTCTACATTCTGCCCAAGGATATTGATGTGGTACTTTCAAGTGCGGATCATAAAATTTTAAGTCGCTGTACTTCTCTACCCATTAGTTTAATAGAAAGGACTTCAGAGAAACAAGATAAAAGAAACCTAAATTTTACATGACCACTTAGAGAGAACTCCCTCTGTCTACTAACCTACATTGTAGCATGATATGAGTCAAAAACAAATTTTTATTTTGTTATACTACTTACTATTGCAATATATCTCATTTTAAGACTACTTCTATTCTAAATACTATATACATTTTAAGACTAATTATATTCTAAAGACTATAAAAATCATATTGAAACTAAAGCTATGGCAGGCAAAAAGAAGAAAAGAAAAAAAGGAGAGAAATTGCTTAATATTTGAGAGTATACAGCATTAAAATTTCTGTCATTTAAAACTGATAGAGTAAAACCTCTCCAGGATAACTTCTCTAAGATTTAAAGAGTCTGATAAGAAATAAAAGTTCCTCAAAACTTGCTGTATGAATTATTATAATAAGAAAACATCTATTTATAATTAACAGTTATCTATTTTGAGAATAGAAATAAATGACAAGAGTAAATTCAAGATAATTGTGTTTTTTTAGGGCATGAAAATAATTAGTAGGAAAATAAAAAAATATTCTTAATGAGGCCATGAAATTCTTTGGAATTATCTAGAAATATTATTCTATAAGAGAGAGAAGAAGAAAGTTCTGGATAAAGAGACAGATATTTCAGAAATCTGTAAACCTTTATTTTGTGGTAATTGTGTAACCTGAAGTACAGTCCATCCGGTTTTGGCTTTAATTGGTTCGTGTTTGTTGGATTTTTCTGAATGCATTAGGATTCTTCTGAAGGCAAAAAGACATGCATTCAGATTTTATGAGGATGCTATAGCATTAATTTTTTGTCATATAACTTTATATATGTGTCTCGCAGTGTATGGGGGACAGAACTCAACTCCTATTATCGTTACTTAGTAAGACAAGGTTTTCTTAAAGTTAAAAAAAACAAAATCTAAACCAGAAAAAATAAACACCATCTCTTGTTTCATTAAATAAAGAATTGCCTCAATTCAATGAAGATGACAGCAATATTTTACCATCCTAAAGTTTTTCAGCTTTAGAAAAATACTTAAACAAACTCAGCAAAGATTCAGATCATCAAGATACCAATGGAGACCATTCCTAGGAAGCCACACCCTTAAAACCACTGTTTAAAGAAGTAGTGTATATTGAACATGTCCTGTAGTTTCTGGCCAGAATCGTCAACAATATCATGTATAAATAAAGCCTATCTTTTTCTTCTAGAATCATTCTCCAACCTTCCCATTTTCCAAGCCCTATCATTCCCAACAACAATTACTGATGAGGATGTAGAGAAGTAGGAACTCTAATACATTGTTGGTAGGATTGTGAATTAGTGCAACCACTTTGAAAAAATGTGTGGAGGATTCTCAGGAGAACAAACTTACCTTGTGATCCAGCAACACCACTTTTAGGTATCTACCCAAAAGAATGAAAACCAAACTACCAAACTAGTGCATGCATACTATGTTCAGAGCCACACAATCTAGTTGCCAAACTATGGAACCAACCAAGATGTCCTTCAACAGATGAATGGATTACAAAACTACGGGATATGTACACAATAAAATTTTCCTGAGTCGTAAAAAAGAATAAAATTACATCACTTTCTGGGAAATGGATGGAACTGAAGAACATTATGCTAAGTGAGATTAATGAGTCACTAAAAGTAAGACGTTTTATACTCTCCTTAATATGAGTAAACTAGAGAGAAAAAGGGTCATAGGAGGATTTCTAGATAAAAAAGGAGAAAACCAAGATAAGCAAATAACGTGACCTAATTGGGGGTGATGATAGAGGGTAAGAGGGAAATTCCCTTTAGTACATGATATGCATACACAAACATATTAGTCAATCACTAAGCCAAACATGAGTAGGAGGGAAGGGGACGGAATAAGGTAGGGATTGGGGAAGAGCTAAATTAGTGATGTGTGTGTGTACACCTCTACCATCTTGTACTCCATTAAGATGTAAGAATACAATACACCAATAAAAAAATTTTACAAAAAGAATATTCTGTTCCCAAGTAGATAAATATTGATACAAAGCAGATTCCAGGAAGTAATACAGATCTTGAGGGAGATCATCTCTTTCCTTCTAGAGGTTTTCCTGAAGTTCCTCAAGATGTTTACCTTTCCTGCAAATACACTTTTTTATGTATTTTATTTATTTTTAATATGTTTTTATTGGTGCATTACAGTCTCACATCATAATGTAAATCATGTTGACAGTGATATATATGCACAAAAACTTTTAAATCTTTTCTACAGAAAATACCAATACCTGATGTAGTATCTTTACCATTTATTTATTTATTTATTTATTTATTTATTTATACTTATTGTTATCCTTTGCTAGACATAAAGTGAACTCTAGACTACGTTTTGATCCCAATGAACTAGAAGCAAGTAAAATTATTGAATAAACCTAAATTCTCAAGACAATCCTGAATATTCATTTTCCTGAATTTAGTGACAGATCAAAAGAAAGATAAATGAATACAGATCTCATATAGAACCATTGACCTCTCTTATTTTTAAAGAATTGGCATAAGGCAGGCGTGGTGGTGCACGCTTGTAATCCCCGCGCTTGGGAGGCGGAGACAGGAGGATGGGCAGGTTTGAAGCCAGCTGCGTGTGCTGGCTTAGGAGACACTGTTTCCAAATAAAAATATAAAATAGGTCTGGGAGTGTAGCCCGGAGGTAGAAGGGCTTCCAGGAACCCCAGTACCACACACACAAAAAAGAATTGGCATAAATATTAGAAAATGATAGGACTTTATATTCTCAGAACTTCTGGTAAACATCTTTCTCATCAGAGGAGCAGACATAGATAAAAGACAGTGCACAGGGAAAAAGAAAATGAAAAGATGAATAGAAATAGAACTTCAATGACAATATTCTAAAAGAGTTTATATCTTGATCTAACTCAACGTATTTCATTAGGCTTTGTGCTTATATTAGTCTATTTATTTCTTTTTGTCTTTTTATAAACGTTTTAAAACTGGGGTACCTTGATTAATTCAGTTTGTATATCAGCACCACTAATATATCATACCTGTTGTAGTTTTATTTTTTACCCGTAAATATATATGTTCTGGGAATACCTCACTAACTTTAGATATCTGGATAGACAGAAAAGTGCAGACATTCACAAATAATTCTTAATGTTAGTTGAGCAAGTTGTTATAAAACTTGAGAATACATAATATTGAAATATCTAAAAAGAGATATATTGAAGATAGTGGGGAACAGGACTGTTATACCTAATCTTTTGGGGCTTTTTTGTGGTGCTATAAAATTTTTATATACTTGCTAGCATATAAATTAATCTAGATATAGTTACTTCTATTCTTAAGTGTTTTGCACTAAAATTATTTTTTCAATAAATTCATTATTAGTACTCTAACTCATATATGTTTCTAAACTCTACCCAGCCTTTGTAAGATTTTAAAACACTGCTATCGGACCCAAGCATGGTGGCACACACCTGTAATCCCAGTACTTGGGAAGCTGAGACAGGAGGGTTGCAGGTTTTCTGCCAGCCTTACAATTTAGGAAGAACATCCACAACCTACTTAGATCTGTTTCAAATTAAAATAAATAAATAAATAAGTAAATAAATAAATAAATAAATAAACAAACCTGAGAGTGTAGTTCAGAGGTAGAATGTTTGTGGGTTCAATCACCCCGGTACAAAAAAAACAAAACAAAACCCTGCTATTGTTTTGGAGTTATAGGTCAGTGGTAGAACGCTTTCCTAATATGTGCAAATAACTTGGTGTCTTCCTCAACACCATCAAAAAAAGGCATAATTTCAGAATTAAAGTTTTTCAGGTTCTCTATTATTAAAATGAGCTCCGATATCTGAACTTCAGGCTATCAATTTATATATGCACAATATTTATTATTAAAATCCAGAAAAAATGGAATTGAGGATATAAATGTTTTAAAATTATATGTTTACATTGTGTTTCCACTATGAATTGAAAGATTATGTTTACATACATAGCAAACTGAAAATCTATTTAATTTTTCAATTAATATTTGCTGAACGAATATGGTTTTATTGACATTTCCTTAAATTACAGTAGCAGGAAAACAAACTGGACTTTATTACTGACAAATAAAGATGGATATATGCAAAGTGCCATTTTCTTTTCACATGTTACTGAAATTGAAATATCAAAATTGAAAGTGGCTGTGGCAATTTTATTTCTGATAATTATTATTGCTTCCTCTTCTTATGAAACACTCTTTCTAACCCTTGAAAAGACAATCTTCTACTGTTTTTCATTTTTCTAGACTTCTTTTTTTAACAAGTCAGTGAAAAGTAAGAACTTAAAAGACTTTACACTAAAATAACACAATCAAAAAATGGGCAATTGAATTGAATAGACACTTCACAAAAGAAGAGATACAAATGACAAATAAATACAAGAAAAAATGTACATACTGGAGATAAAATGACTTTGGTTGGTGTATAATTCTGAAAAAATAAATATGTCGCTTTTAGGGATTTCATTTTCTTGCATTAGTTTTTGATGGATGAGGTACTGTGTAAGTGTTCCAAAGCCTATGTGCCAATCCAACTCATTTCTACCTACAACACATTTTGTCAAGGTCAGAAATGCCAATCCTATTTAACTTCTTAATAAAATAATATTTTCTGTTCTTTCCATCATAGTTATTCAGATAGATCTGTACATATTATTTTATATATTCCCTCATATTCAAGCTTTTAGTAGGATGGATGAAATGGGTAGAAATGTCACAGTTAGTCTCTAGTCAGCCTTTCCTCAAATGCTACACTCAGTCTCACAGCGGATTCTGTCACTGAGCAGAAAAAGGCTCAAAGTTTTTGGACAGTTAATTTTACCGAAGATTCATTTGCCATTAGTTTAGCCTTTATGAGGGAATAGACTGATGTCATATTTGTGACAGGAAGAAAGTGACTAGTCATTGTTATGGATGACTTAATAATCATTGGTAAGTAGAAAACAAATACAAAGTTATAAATTGTAATTTGTGTCTACACAGTGACATAAATGTTATTTGAGGTCATCTTATGAATCTCTTGCAAAATACATTAATCATACTTTGCTATTGCTCATTTGTAAAAGAGTGTCCAACTTGATGCAAAAAATAAAATGTGGCTGCTGGTGCTTTTAAGGAGAATTAATATTTTATCCGTGCTCCTTTATGAGAAAAGAAAATAATTAAACAATATTTCCAATGCAAAATTATAATATTTCCCTATGATATGAAGGGCCTCAGATTGCAATGATATTACTACATTAAATGGATGTCCAAAAAGTCAAATAAAAATACACAGTATTTTATCAAAAGCAATTAATCTTTTTTCATCCAGAGTATGACATTTCACTGTATAATTGCACAGGAAATTAAAATTCTTTTCATAGGTTTAATAATGGATGAGATATGGGTATTAGAATAATTGTTTTATTGAGCTTTGTGATCATAAGGCATGGCACACAAGCTGTGGCTTGTAACTTACACCTCTGTTGGCTGTAAGATAGATTAGACAAAAACAATAAGAGGCTTCATTTGGGGCCTGCCAGGACACAAGTAGGTGCCAAAAATCCTAGCAAATTTAAAATGTTTTTGCTTTTCCTTTTAAATCAACTCCTTTACCAGGCACAGTGCCTTATGCTTTTCTGATGCATGGCAAGTTTCCACTATGATAGTCCTTTATAAACCTGTATTACCACAAAAGGTGGTAATTGCTTTTTTCTTTTTTCCTATGCATCGGTTGAGTGTTTAAGATGTCTTAAAAAGAATTTCAGTGTCAGTATATTACAATTCTAACTGCTATTAAGATTTCATTAAATTGTAAAAGTTATTTTTTATAAGTTTTTACAAGTGCCAAAGGCTTACACTTTAGTTATTCTAAAAGTGGCTAAATTTGATAGGTAGGTAGATGACAGATGGTGACATTGTTTGACTCTGGAAAGACCCCCAAGATCTCATGTGTTGGAGACTTGCTCCCCAGTGCAGCAATGTTCAGAGAAGGGCTTTTGGAGAGTGACTGGATTAATAGAGCTCTAATGATAGATTTATAATTTGGTAGCATTATGAAGAAATGGTAAAAAAAATTTAGGAGATAGAGCCTAGTTGGAGGAATTAGGTCAGTGGAGGTGTCGCAGTAAGTTTTGCTTTCTTTCATTTACCACCTCTTCTTCCCTTCTTTCCTCCTCTTCCTCCTCTTTCCTCCTTGCTGTCATGAGCTGAGCATCTTTCTTCTGTCATGATGTTCTGCCTCACATCAGGCTTAGAATGATAAATATGGCTGACTATGAATGTTGCAGGGGATAGGTTGGGGGGGGAGGTGCGTGGTGTGTGTGTGTGGAGAAGTAATCCCCCCACCACCACCACCCAGACAGACAAACAGAAAAACCGTGGATTCTTGTCCTAAGCTAAGAATAAGTATTCATAACTTGGAAAACTGCTGCAGATTTAAAGAAGTTTATTAAAAAGATAGAAATACAGAGATAGTTACAGCCCTGTGCCGGAGCGGGGCACAGGGGGGCAATTCAAATGAAAATGCCAACGAACTCCAGTTTACTGAGTTTTTATCCTGTCTAAGTCCAGCAGGTCCCTCTGATTTTTGGAGATCATGTTACACCTTATCTCCAACCCCGGCTCTGCTTCTGTTATCTCTCCAGCCGAATTTATGGCCTAAAAGGGGAGACATCTCTGTCTCCAAACATAGGCCCAGATTTATGGCCTGAGAGGGAGGCATCTCTGTCTCCAGACACAGGCTTTTTCCTTCCGTCTTCTCCCCCAGATTGTGTTAAATTGTTCTTAGGAATGCAAGGACATGTTAGCTAACTCTGGCTTTCTTAGTAAAGAAGACATATTTCAAGATTGGACATCTTTCCCAGTATTGATACATTAATACTTTTTAAACTCTCTTCCCAATACCAGTACAATGAACTTGCCGGAGCCAGCTGGCAAAAGTACGGGTTCCAAAGAGAGGAGTGAGGATGAAATAATATAACTCTTAATAATTAAATTCCACATATTATTTATTCCTAAGCATGGAAGGATCACCAGTCAACTCCTGGGTCGATATCTCTACTGGCCTATACTGGGGCTTCTTCTCTTTTGGTATTTATAGTTTTCAGGAGGTCAAACAATACCCTGTTGCCACAAACAGTACAAACCTAGCCTTAGCTCAGACAGAAGAATAGCATCATTAGCATTAGTAACCTTGAAGCTTCCATGGCCCCAAACCTTGTTGACTCTGGGCAAGGACAGTCAGAAGTATGCTTTTAGTAAAGATTAAGGGGAAGACCTTAATGGCTCCCCACATGAACTGAAAACATGAGTCATTAAAAATAATTCTATGTTAGTGAGATATTATAATGGTACATGCATATCCATATTGTGGGCAGCATAATTCACAGTAGCTAAATTATAGAACCCAAATCAGTTTCCATTAACAGATGAATAGAAAATAAAATGGTGGCATATACATACACTGGAATTCCATTGAAACATAAGGAAGAACAAAATTATGTCATTTGCAGAAAAATGGATGGAATTAGAGAATATTATGCTAAGTGAGATCAGCCAAGGATCATATGGGGAAGTTCTAGAGAAAATTGGAAACAATAAAACCTTAGATAAATGAGGATAGAGATGAGTAAAATAGTGTGCAAGTATTGAGAGAGTGGAATAAAGAAAGAAGTGATAAAAGACCAGTTCATATAATGCTCTGCCCTATATGACAGCCATTTTGAACCAATGCTGAAAATGAAAAAAACAGTAATTTGGAGAAAAAAAATTGAGCAAAATGAAAAACTTATGAAAGCAAATTCAATTTCAGTGTTTAATGATTAGTGTCAATTCAGGCATTCTGCTAACAAAAAAAACTGCAATTAAATAAACATCACCAGTGTACAAGTTGAATTTGCTTAAATACTATATAAAGTGTCCAACAGGAAAGAACGCAAGCATCACTTGTTTCACTTATGATAATTATTTTCTATGTAGTAGCTATTTAATTGATGTTTCTAAATCAATGTCAGGTCAGGATTATTTGTCCTGTAAATTATAGAGAACTATACATAGTTTGGAAATTCCTCAGCCCCTGTGATGCAAATCAACAAAGTAAACTTTCCCGGTATATATCTGAAAAAAAAAATTATTTACTTCAGAAGTTATATTGTCATGGGACTCCAATTTTTATTTTTATTTTTTTATTTTATTTAATTTATTTATTTTATTTATTTATTTATTTATTTATTTATTTATTTATTTATTTTTTGGTGGTACTGGGGTTCCTGGAAGCCCTTCTTCCTCCGGGCTACACTCCCAGACCTATTTTATATTTTTGAAACAGGGTCTCTTACGCCAGCGCGGCTGGCTTCGAACCTGCGCCATCCTCCTGTCTCTGCCTCCCAAGCGCAGGGATTACAAGCGTGCGCCACCACGCCCGGCTGGGACTCCAATTTTTAGATAAAATGAATAAAAATATTAATTTTTGATTTTTGATTATTAATTTCTAATAAGTGGCACAGTTGCCTTTTCTCTTCATGCATTAAAATATCTCAATATTCTTCCAGGCAGATAGTGGTTATAAAATACATTGTGCAGTTTTCTCATATAAATTTATTATTTTGCAAATTTTCTAAAGTTTATCTATGGATCACAGGATAATAAAACACTGGTAGGGATTTCAATACATTGTTAAATATCTTCTTAGTGATCATTAGTTATCAATAATACCTAAGTTGATAAAGTCATATAAGACCTTTTATTGTATGGATTCTTCTTTCAGGTTATCTTCCTTAAAATATTTGAGAAAATTCTACAAGTTATGGGAAGATTTTCTACTCACTTACTTAAGCCACAGTCCCCTTTATTTTTAAAATTTTTGTTTCGTGTTTAATTATTGCATCTTAACCAACCTCTATGATCTAGAATATTTTATTTTGGTATCTGCTCAAATAAATATAATCTGACCTAAACTACAACACGTAGGGAATTTTAAATTTTAGTTGCCTGCCTACCAACTACCACAGATGACTTTTGATCCATCCTGAATTAATTATTTGTACTACACTGATAAGAACTTTGAAGTAGTCTGGCGTAGTGGTGGCCTCCTGTAATCTTAGTATATGGAAGCGTGAGAAAGGAAAATAGTCTCTGAAATTTAGTGATACTGTCAGCTACCTAGGGAGATCCTGTTTCACAACAAAAAATAAAAAGTGTTGTGTTCCCAACCTGTAGCTGTGATTATGTGAATTATGTGAATTTTTGCTGGTTCCTGAATTCCTTGTTTTCAGGGCCCACACTCTCTCAGAGAGAAATTGTATATTCTGAGTATGGTGCTTGGTTGGCTCAGTGATTTAGCCCCAGGGACACCACTGATGCTCTGGAAAGCTGCAATCACCATGCGATTTTGTTGGCCTCTGGCCCTGGTGCTTGTGACACCCAAACCCTGCTGGGTGTGAATTTTTAGCATCCCAAGATTGCAGCACTGTAAGTTATTTCCTCCCACAGACACCTCTACTGTGGTCCTATTCTGATTTCTGGAGAGTTTTCAGAGGCACAGCCAACTGATAGTCCTGCATTCACCTGCCCCAAGTGTCCCTAGAGACTGTCTGCTCATTCATATTTCTGCTGTGTCTGATTGTAGCCCCCACACCCACAACTGCAGGGGTGATTTGCAAGCTCAAACACCTTGGAGGTATATAAATTGTCATGCAAATCTCTGCAGACTCCCACTGGAACAGTTTGAAAACTCAGTCTTGGTGAGTGCTGGCCAAGAGTGCTGGCCCTGTCACTGCAGAAAGTTCAGCTGTAGCCACAGGAGTCTGCTGAGTGATTTGGCTGGTCCATCTGCAGATTGACGGTGGGATTTCCTATAGAAAGATCCTATCATTTCTCAGTCTGAGCTCTACTGCAGCTGCAGGAGTTCGCCGGACAGTTTGGCAGGGCAGTCTGCAGAGTCACAGTCTTGAGGTATTCAAGCATGGAGAAAAGACTGTGATTGCTTTTGATCATGGTTTTCTGCAATCACTGGTTCTGAGAGCCGCCAGTTCTGGCAGCTGCCAGCCCAAGTGCAGGCTCGCCAAGATGGTGCACCTCCCCTCTCTGCTCACTAGATGAGATGTGTGGAGCTCTTTTCATCCTCAGTTCTCTGTGCCGCATCCAATTCCACCATATTATGAATATCTTTCTTTCGTAGAGTTCTTTCTGTTTTTATTTTCTTGTCAAGAAGCAGTTTTCCTGCAGTTTAATTTCTGAGTCTCTGAACAACTGAAACATACTGTCTTCTTTATTTTGCTATCTTTTGGGAATTGTAAATAATAAAATGAATTCTAATTATCTATAAAAATAAACTTAGAATGATACAATTTCCATGCATATAACTACATATTTTCTATTTATGTTATAAATATTTATAAACATGTTAATTATTTGGCAGCGTATAGGAATTATGTAGAATTATAGAATAAAACTTGATGAAAATGTTATTAGATTGAGGAAGTATTTTGATAGTATGTGTAGGTAGATTTTATCCAAAAATATGAATCCTAATTTTCTAGTAATATTGTCCTAAACAAGTAATTATTTGTCTTAAACAAATAATATTAGATATCGTAAACACATAATTCACCTTTAACATGCTTAAGTATGTGACAATTTTAGAAAACTTTTTATTTGCAATTGAAACCAGTAGTTATAATCAAAGAGAATGATGTGTTAATTTTTTGATGTCCTATTAGCAATTTCAAAGAACAAAATATCTGGTTTAGATATCTGTACTTATAGCACATAAAGTGTTTGAAAAATATAAATATAACTGCATTCATCTACAGAAAGCTGAAATCAAGCTTTGGAATTGAGATGCAGGTTCACCAAGCTTAGATGAGACAATAGACGAATCAAAAAGAATGTCTGTTCACTTTGTGTATAAAGAGAATGCGATATTCAATATTACTTGAAGTGCTTAATTTTTTTTAATCAAGGTTGAGATTTTGTCACCTAAAAAATATCATTTAATTCATGAATATTTTGTTTTATAATATGTTTTAATTTCATATATTTTAGCTAAATATTAAATGTTCAATACATTTCACCTTGGTGGACTAGTGAATTCCCGAAAAGATAAATCCTAAAAAATTAAGAATTATCATTGATATATGTATGTATGTATGTATGTATGCATATATATATATATATATATATATGTATGTATGTATATATATATATATACAGTGTGTGTGTGTGTGCATGTGTGTTAATGGGAAGTGATAGGAAGTGAACCCAGAGGCATTCCACTATTGAGATACAATGCAAGCACTTTCCTTTTTCTTTTTGTTATTACTGTTTCTAATAACTACTTTATCAGTGTGCTTTCCTTTTTTTTAAAACACTGACATAGAATGACAAAATAAGCTTTTGTAAATTTTCATCAATATTGTAAAAATACTATCTTTTTTGAGTCTACTCAGTAACCATTTTTACTAGAAAAAATCAATAATTCTCTTTAAATTTATAATGCTTAAGGGGTATTTTAAATGTGTACATAATTAAACAAAGTATGCAGTGAACTATGAGAGTCGAAAATTCAGTAGAGACAAGAGTACCACCAAATAACTTTTAATAGCAGCAGGGTTTGGTGTTAGAAGGATACATATATCTTCTGCACAGAAAAAAATGCTTACTGTAAAATATAGAATAATATTTGAGGAACAGGAGATAGTATACAATTATTATAAGGATGCCTGTAAAATCTGAATTTTAAAATAGAATCTTCATGTTTAGTTATATTCTGTATATTCATTTGTTTTTATATGAAGGCACAGAGTTCAATTAAATTTGTAGAAATATCAGTAGGCATTTATGTATTTCTATAAATAATAAGACTAAAAGAAAAATGTAAATGCATATATAACATTTATGGTCTCTGCATGATTTCATGAATTAATCTCTTACAGAGTGTAGAGAGTTGTAGTACTTTATTGGAAATGCTTATTATTATTATTATTATTATTATTATTATTATTTTGATATATATTGTCAGTCCTCAAAAAAGTTAAATATCTTTTCTATCTCTAAAATATAACATTTTGGGGTGGTAAAATTGAGTGTTTTAAGCATAATGACTCCTCAGTAAGATAGCATCAGGAATCAAGTATGTGTTAGACCTACAAAATGTAATTTTAGTGGGTTTAGTAAATTTTTAATTCAGACACCAACCTCCTTTTTTTGTTCACCTCTCCAGAACTCTAATTAGCATATATCTTAAAAAAGGGGATTAAAAATGTGTATCCTCAAAGAAAGGTCCAAACTACAGTCAGAAAACCTCCCTTTCCCCTCCATGCAGCTTCAGGACCTGAGTTAGGGAGCCTGAAAATGAGCAGACTTCAAAGAGCTGCAAAAGGTTGTGGTACAAAAAAACGTTTACAGATGTAAAGGATGAAACAGCATGAGGAAGAACCAAGGTGAAGTTCACTTTAGCTATAGACTATGGCACAAAAAAGAGCATTTAATCTATCAAGGATGGAGAGTGAAATTGCGACAATGAAAAGAAATTCCACCTGCTGACTAAAAAAAACTAGAGAGGAAAGCAAAATGAAATATCTCAGGGAAGCCTCTATCTCTATTAGCCAACAAAGTAAACTGAGAATGCCTTTTTACACAACTTATGATCATAATGCACAGGAAAGAAAAGAAGAAATAAAAAGCAGTATAATTGACAAGGTTGACACTCATCTTATACACAAAGAGAATATAATGAGAGCATAGAGGTAGGTCTTTCTTTTTCTTCTTGTATTTAAATTTTAATTTTGAGATCTGCATACTTTGGAGGTAACTCTCATGGTTGAGAACTTCAAATCCAGGACTGAGCTGATTAGCAAGCATAATGAACAAAGTCAATTTTCAAAAGAAGTTGAAGAATATTGTTAGTTCTCAAAAATGATGCACCTGTCAAAACTTGCTAGCAAGGAAGATCAAATGTCACTTTTGTGTAATGAAAAGGGGGAAAAAGATAAAAAAGTAAGCAAATCCAAATGAAGTAAGGTTTCTGACTTAGAAAAAAAATCTTGAATAAGTTAGTACAAGATAAAAGCATATAGGATATAGAAAAATATAGTATAAAATGCATTTCATATATAATTAAAGATGTGTTCAGAATTGGTATAAAAGAAGATAGTGAGATAGTTGGTCTCTGTGTTATTGCTGACCAGCTATATTATGTTTTCAAATCAGTGTTTGATGTGCTGTCTGTGCTTATTGTAGCCCAGAATTTTAGAACTGTAGGAAATATGGGCAATTAGTGAGTGGGTTACATTAGAGAAGAGTCACAATTAGGAAACCAAATTAATGTAATAAAGATGAGTTTCAGAATTTGATTCATATGCTTAACATTAAACAAAATCCCTGGCTCATGTAGGCATTATGTAGTTTTTTCAAGCATATAATGAATAAAATAAATAACCTCAATATATTTGTAGTTGAATCCTGAAGACATACTCGAGTACAAAAAAATAAGTGGCATGCCTAATAAGCTGCATTTTGCTTTAATGCAAATGTTTATGATGTCAATAATTATGAGTATTTTAGTTTACAGATCAGTGCATTTTTATTTTATTTTGCAAAATCATCACTGACCTGATCCAATCGGCTTGAGAAGTTTATTGAAGTAATTTTCGACTAAAGTTAACCAAATCGATAATAATTCTGACAGAGGTCCTTGCATAAATGTAGTAGTAGTTACAGCAAAAGATATTGATGTGTTGATGACAACTTCCGGGAATATGTGCACAATGAAAAGAAAATCTGTGTTTCTTTTTGGATATTTTTCATCTCAATTCTTTGGCATGATAATTTATCTTTTAGCTTTAGGAAATTTTGTCACTTCAAGCAAAGTCAATAACTACCTGATAAAAAATTTTCCTAGGCCAGTGATTTCCAAGGGCATGAATGTTGCCACCATTCTTAAGCTATTGAATCTTCTCTTTAAACTATGTATGAAATATCATGACATTCATGGCATTCATGATCAAGGCATTCAGTACTGCTTTTTATGTCAAGACTGGAGGAATTGCTGTAATTAGGACTGACTGTTGCCTCTTCCATGACAGAAAACATTCCATGAAAGAGCTCAACAAAAACCAACCTGCTTCTGGATGGGTAGACTCCATAAGTGGAGTATAGACCTAGCTACTGTCCTCTTTCCATTTTGATACTTCACACTATAAATAATCCCAACTTTGATGAGAACAACTCTGTTTGCTGATCCCATGCCTGACTCCAAGCTCTATTACCATGTCCACTTTGTTCATGAGCCAATCTTGTATTTGGAAGCTGAAAAAAGTGTATTAACATCCAAAAACTGAACCTTCCTGAAAACCTGATTATTGAGGTTTCTCAATCATGGAGCAATACATGTGCACATATACGTGCACTTTTACACAGCTTACATATATCTGTACACTCGGTGATTATTATGAGAAACCCAATCATCTACCCATTCATCACAATTATTTTTATCAAATCTTATAATCATTTCTTTTCTGTTCCTTACTCTCTGGCCAAGCCAATAGGCATTGCATATGATGTTAAATCTTAAACTGGTTACTTTTCCATTTGTATAAAATGTGAAGCCTTATATCCTTCCAAAATTGAATTCGTGTATTTCATTTACATTATTTTACAGGACCATTGCAAGGAACTGCAGTGTAATGACTTAGCAAGCCATTTTTGCTCAGTGGTAAAATACTTTACTGACCTTCCTTCCCCAGACACTCAGAGTGAACACTTCATGAGGTCGTAAGTGTGAATAAAGACAACAGCAGCTGTTTAGTAGATGTTATGAGAATCTGAGTTTCATGATTATAGAATCTGCATACACTCTACTTGCGCGTCATCTCACTTGTCTTTCATAATATAGCATTGCAATCCATACCCAACTATGCAGCAATGAATCAATTCATAAAGGCTACTTTGATCAAATAGACTGGGAGTTGCAAATAAATCATAATATCTCTAATAAGACCCATGAATGAAATCGAAGCTATGTTATAAGTACGGTTACTTAGTAAGTGAAAACTCTTCAAATAATCCCGTGGCTTTTGATGTACTTCATAGTTATTGGTAAGTAATGAAAGATGTGAAAACCTTTTTAACTTGAGAAACTTAGCTCCTTATTCTCTATAGTGGAGTTTTCCCCAAAAACCTTGATCATTACCTCGCACTATGTGAATAATGCAGAAACTATGACCCCCCCAAGATCTACTGAATACAATAACCTTCATAAGAAAATTCTCAATCGATGTGCGTGCACACTCAAGTTTAAAAAGCACTGTCCTTGACCGCTAGATAAAATTTCAATATTGCAGAAAAGTCCTAAACTTTGAAGTTTAATCTTTGCTATATTATGTTTAACTAAACTGGTCAGGCTATATACTACTTCCTCACACCATATTATAATGTCATTAAAGTAGTAAATCAATAACTTGTATAATCATAATTTGACATAAGATAGAGTAGTTAAAATAATCCTGATTAACATCATGAAAATATATGGCTCTTTTTCTCTTTCAGTGAATATAAGCCCATCTGTAAGTCGTTATTAATTTATAAAACATAAATTGAAAAATTAGTAGACACATATCAAATTTTTCCAAGAAATTACTAAAACTAGAATAGTAGGTACAGCTGAGGGTTATATTTGATTAAGTTTAAGGTAATCTATGATTTTTCAGCTAATCGGGAATGATATCATCACCATCGTATATGGAATGTGATATTGTTTTTCTTTTGCTTTCTTGAAAAGAAACATCACAACAAAAAGTAAAATCACACTCTGTGTTCTGGGGATTATAATTATTGTTATATAGGACCTGTACTAGCAACCATGGAGAATGAAAGGAGTTGATCTGTCAGTTAAGAGGCTTATTCTAATCATAAGAATTTTAATACTCCATGGTAACTAAATCTCCATGGGTTGTTGACTAACTGATGGACCACAAGGTGTCAACCCAAAGACAGCATCTAATAATTGTCCCAAAACATAGGCATTTCCATTTCCCATTTGCGCAGTTAACTAATAGTTATATTACAATCCCCCCCACACACACACACAGAAAAAGGTGAGACTTCACTTTTTGGGTTCCAGGAACAAGCATAGAAATAAAAATAGATGAGCTGGATGTGGTGGCACATGCTTAGAATTCCAGTACTTGGGAGGCTGAGACGGGAAGATTACAGGTTTGAAGACAGAATCAGCAAGTAGTAAAATTTGCATCAACTTGATGAGATCCTGTTTCCAAATAAAAATAGAAAGGGCTGAGAGTGTAGCTTGAAGGTAGAATGTTCTGGGCTCATTCTGCAGTGCTATAAAACAAAATCAAAGCAGACAATCACACTATGTCATGTATAGTATAAGCACTCCCCAAATCAGAGTAAGTAATAGCATTTAGCATCATTGGCTGGAAGATTCTGCAGACAATCAACCAGAGTCCCAAATGTAATGGTCAGAGGTGGAGTGTGTGTTCACCCCATGGGTGAGATTTCAACATCTGTATATCTCAGAGTATCCTTAAGAAGGACACTCAGACAGTGCAGTCTTTAGTGGTACATGTTTTGCATGCCCAATATTACCCATTGGGGATTATTTACTCTCTATTTCCAGGGAGGTTGCCAGTTTTCTTGAGGAAAGGAGAAATTGCCTCTACTGGGTGTTTATAACATCAAATGTTGTCTGGCTCATTCTGCAGCCGGATGCCCAGTCTACCTTGACATAAAGTTTCAGTGCTTTGTGCTCATTGCACTTGGTGAATTATAGACTTGTTTATAACAAGGTTTGGACAATTTATTAACTATCCATACAGAACCCCTGCATAGAGGTTAGTTCCATTGGACTTCTGCCTTTTGGAACTGTGAGGGAATAGATTTTTGTTGTTTTAATCTACCCAATTTGTGAAAATTTGTTACAGCAGCTTTAGAAAAACTAATACACCCTGAGCAGAGGCAGACAATCTTTCTTCTCAGCATTTCCAATACCCTTAGGTAATGCCTCAAATTGTTTTTATTCATATAATTGCTTTGTTATACACCCTTCCTGTGTATATCTGTATTCAAAAATCTCCCTCATTGCTTTAGCATATGAACCTCCACCCACCTGACTCAGTTTTATTTTTCAATGATACTTATCATCACCTGAAATAAGCATAGCCAGCATGGTGGTGTGGTGAGGTGGGAGGATCCCTTGAGCTCAGGAGTATGAGTCCAGCCTTGGAAACAGAGCAAAACCATGTCTCAAAAAATGATTTATAGTAAAATAAATGTACTTATTTTATTGTCCTTATTTTCATAGAACATATACTCTAGAATTAAGGGATTTTTGCCTTAAATAACTGATATATTTAGCTCATGTGTATCTCAACACCGATAATGGTTTTGGTGTGTATTGTGTACTGAATATGTATTTGCTGTATAAATGAATGAATGAGTCATTCAATTCATCACCTTTCTTTGGCAGTAGTTTTTCTCTGGTGCCAGGTTAATTTTGATGTGCACATGTTTTCATGGGGTGCTGTCACCTCAGGATTGGAAACATTTTTATTTTTATTTTTTTTTTGCTGTACTGGGGATGGAGCCCAGGGGCATTCTACCTCCAAGCTACACCCCCAGCCCTATTCTTTATTCTTTATTTTGAAACAGGGTCTCACTGAATTGCAGAGGGCCTCAATAAGTAGCTGAGGCTGTCTTTGAACTGCGATCCTCCTTTCTCAGTTTCCCGAATGCTGGGATTACAAGCATGCACTGACAAAATAGTACCCCCATCTTTGAAGAGACTAGTTTTCTAAGTGGAAAAGGTTGAGACATGTCTTGCATTATTTGCTGCCAAATAAATGCAAGGAAAAGCAGTCTCTATTAGGGGGCTGGCCTGGCACTTTCAGCTCGGTCTTGCTAAAATTAGATTAGGCCATGCTTGACCAGGATGGATCAAGAGAAAAGTAATATAATTCTATAAATATGAGTGAACACGGGCCAAGAAAGAACAAGGACACAATTACTGAACATCTCCTTCCGAAGATGAGTGCTGAGACTTCATCTCATTCAGCCAAAAGGGAAAACAAAATTATGATATTTACAAGAAAATGGATGGAATTAGACAGTATTTCGCTAAATGAGATTAATAAGTCTCAGAAAGTCAAGACTTATGTTTTCTCTCATATGTGGAAGCTAGAAAGAAACTAGAGACAAAAAAGCTTCAGGATAATGAAGAGAGATCAATAAAATTTTGGAAGGTGATTGGTGGAGGGAGGTGCAGAGGAAATAGGGGAGACTTGATGAAGAAATCAGTTCAAACAGTTCTAGGTACTTTTGTGAATATATCAATAGCAATTTCAATAATATGTATGGGGAAGGGGAAGAACTGGGGTGGGGTCCAAAGAGTGGTATATGCCTGTATGTTCCTATCACATGAAACCTCAATATGATGTACAGTTATAGTACACAAATTAAAGTGTGTTTAAACGTACAAAAGTAAGAATCCCGATTTGCAGAGATTGCTGATGAGTTGTACTATGAATAGCTTAAAGGTGAAAGAGACATATTTGTCTCTTAAAAATCTGTGAAGTTTTAAAAATCAGCTATTGTTGGCTGGCTTGATTGGTTAGGAGATACGACCCCCCATAGCTAACATATACTCAGACTATTATTTCACTTTCTAAAGATCCTTGCAGCCCTGCCAATTCTGCAATTTCTCCAGGGTCACTCCGAGGGCAAGAAAGTAGCACATTTTACTGCTCACTCTCTCAACACTAACTAGAAAGTCTAAAATAGTTGCTCTTCAAACCGCCATGAGAGCAGGCATTTGCAAAATGAAAATTAGTCACTGGCTGAAAATATGTATTGACAATTTCTTGAAGAAAAGGAAAGAGCATTGCACTTGATGGGCTATAACTTCTGAAGATAAAACTTTTTTTCCTCTTAGACTAATGGCAGAGATCTTCATGTGTGATATCAAAAGCAAATATTTTAAGTCTATTTTGGCATTGACTTTCACTATTTTGCTTGACAGCTGTTCTTAAAGGGAAATAATTTCCTCCTAAAGCACATACATAATGACACTTGAAATGCTGCATGTAAAAGGAGAAATGAGTAGCACCTGAAGCATTTATAATTTTAGTATTGAAATGTACCACAAACTGAAAAATATGAGAAGAGTGAAAAGTTCAGCACGTCCCATTTTTATTTTGGGCTTCTGTGACCTTTGTCATGTAAAATTTTAAAGCCCCACTTTCTGCTTTTGAATTTTGGCACATGTACTAATTGAGGAGTGTGGAAGCTCTCCATACTCCTATCTTGTTTATTAAATGAGTAAAATTAATAGTACCTGAACCTACTGCTGAGCCTGGTGGTGCGGGCCTGTAATCTAAGGACTTATAAGACTGAGACATGAGATGGTGGAGACCCTCAGGAACTTAGGGAGATTTTCAGTAACTTAATGAGATCCTGTTTCAAGTAAAATATAAAAAGGCTGGAGGAGTAGCTTGGAGATACAATGACCCTGGATTAAATCCTCAGTACAAAAAAAAGAAAAACACAATAGTACCTAAATCACAGGATGGTGATGAGTATTTAAAAATTTCACATATGCAAAAGGTTTAGAAAAATGCCTGGTGTTATTTGGTGGTATAAATATGTTGATACTCTTATTCTGACTTGAGCATTCACTATGATTAGGCATTCAAACCTATAAAGTTTATGTAAATAGAAATTTTATAATAGCAACAACAACTTTTAGGTATAACCGCACCCACACATACATGCATACATATATGTATGTGTTTGTGTGTGTGTGTTTGTGTGTGTGTGTTTTTGTGTATACTATTAAAAATGCATTCCTTGATCTACCTGATGTATGAATTTTTAGCCAAGGGAATTTGAATAAAAAGAGTTATGATATAATAATAGTCACAAAATCTTATGAGTGTTAGTTATTTGGGAGGAGAAAGTTATTCAATATATTTTAAAATAGAAGTCATAAAAATCATTACAACTGTGATTCAATATTGGTGTATTTTGTTTAAGTTGAAATAAAAGCTATTTAAAACTTTAAAAGTGTGAAATTACCCTTGCCCTTTGAAGTGGTAGTTTAATGTAAATGTAAGAATTAAAAGGTGACTAACCATGTATTACTTTTTCACATTTGTCAGCTTAATCCAGCCGGGTGGTTTAGAAATTCTGTCACAGATGTCTGAAATTGTTAAAATTAGCATGTTTTATCTGCAGAATGCACAATGTTCATTTACATAAAATTGGTTCATTTCTAACACAATGTAGCTATAAAAATATGTTTTTATAAAATACATTTAAAGTAGTTGAAACACTTTCTGGGAAAATTATTTCAGAAAAAAAAATTGCCAGCATTTTTGATAAATTCACCATTATTTATCCCAGGAGGTTAACTCCTAATCTGTACTACTTGGTAAATTATTGAACCCTTCTTTGAAGAAAAAGATCATTATAACTATGAAAATGTAATGAAGTAGTTATATTTTTTAGCAATAAAAGTAATTTTATTATGCTTCTTTCACTTAACACTTGTTTATCCATATCCTAGAACACTAATTTGAAAAGGCATGCACTCTTACCATGTAAGATACTGATGAATATCTTGAGCAATTTGTATCACACAAATACTAGCCATGGGACAAAGAAATCATTCTGTAATATTATCTCTTTTAGCTTTCAATTTTTTTGAAGATTTAAAGAAATTTATTAGAAAGATAGAAATACAGAAAATAGAAATATAGCTCCATACCAGACTGGCATGGAGGGGTGACTTGAAATGAATACACCCTTTTAGCTTTCAATTTAGAAAAATAAAAAGATCAGGGAAAGAATAGCATGCATATTTATAGAATTGAGAGAGAACAATTGGAAGAAAACTAAGACGAGAGCAAAAAATATGATTTCAATTTAAACAATTCATATGTGAAAATATAGTATTCATAAACCATAATAAATACAGAATGAACTCTATATGAGAAAACCTTCAACCAAAACTTTTACAAATATTCTAAAATTAGGTTGATTTTATATTTTTATACCACTATCCAGAACAGAGTCTAATACATGTCTAACTTTTTATTTATTAATAAATATTATTAATAATATTTTACTCCAAACAAGGTTTTTTGCTTTCAATATTTATTGTCTGCCTTTTTTCCCTGGGATATTAAAGCCCTGTGACAGCAATTTGATCATCATAATGTATATTATATAGTAAGTGATAGAAATGTTATTAAAAAAAAACAGGCATGTAGACCAATAGAAGAGAATTGAAGTCACTGAAACAAATTCACACACTTATAACCAATTAGTTTTTCACCAAGACGCAAAATGAATATGTTGGAGAAAAGACAGCCTTTCCAAAAAATTGTGTTGATAAAACTGGTTATTCGTTCGTAGAAAAGTTAAGTGGACTCTCTTCCTCTCACCCTGAACAAGTCAACTCGAAATAGTTAAACCTGGAAATTAGGCCAAGAGACTTTGAAGTTACTAGAGGAGAGCATAAGTCCCAAATTTCAACATAAAGCCGCAGATAAAAACTTCTTCAGTAAAACTTCCCCAAAGCTTAAAAAATTAGAACAAGAATTAATAAATGGCATGGCATTAAACTAAAAAGAATTGCTGTTCGTCAAAGGAAACCACCAAGAGTCTATAAAGAGAGCCTACAGAATGGTAGAAAATCTTTGCTAGCTTTCTCTTTGATACAGGACTAATATGTAGGATATACAGAGCACTAAAAAGAAAACACACAAAAAATAACCCAAACAAGAATTAGACAGTTGAACTAAATAGATGATTCACAAAAGAAGAAATAAAAATGATCAATGAATATATGAAAAAAATGTTTAATACCATTAGCAATCAGGGAGATGAAAATCAAAACTACACTGAGATTTCATCTAATCCCAATCAGAATGGCAGTTGTTAGGAAGTGAAAAAACAATAAATGCTGGTGAGGATGCGAGGAAATAGGAACTCTTTTACACTGTAATTGGGATTACAATTTAGTGCAGTCCCGATGGAGTTCAGTGTGGAGATTCCTCAGAAAAACTAAAAATGGACCCACCGTATGATCCAGCTATACCATGCCTGGGTATCTTTTCAAAGGAAATAAAAGCAGAATATTATATTATTTATGCAGCACTATTTACAATGGTAGAATTATGAAACCAACCTAGGTATCCATCAATAGATGGAGTACAAAATTACAGGATATACACACAATAGAATTTTACACAGCAATAAAGAACAAAAGAATGTCAGTTTCATCGCGGATAGACCTGGAGAACATTATGTTAAGTACCATTAGCCAGTCACAGAAAGTGAAGGGTCATATGTTTTCTCTTATATGTTAAAGATAGGTCTGGGAGTGTGGCCCGGAGGTAGAAGGGTTTCCTGGAACCCCAATATCACCAGAAAAAAACGAAGAAGTTACAGATAGATTAGAATTAAGATAAAAATTATTAATTAGGAAGCTAAAGATAGAAATGAAATAACTACAAATAAATCTCTTTAAGACTTCGCATAGTGGAATGGGTTGGGGTTTGGAGTCTATCACAAAGACATTCCCTTATCTCTGTCTCTGCTTCTCAAATAATGTGGGTGAAAACCTAATGATATACTTAACATTGATAATTTTTAAAAAATTATTTATCCACTCAAATATTTTGTAGAGTACTAAACAATTATATTATCTATAATAAATTTATAATTCTCTGTTTAAATTTTAACATAGGCCACAAACAATATATTCAGAAATGATATGTGTTGAAAACCCAAAAGTAAAATAAATGTAACAAAAAAAATACTGCATTTAAAACTATTTGCAAGCCAGGTATGGTGTCACATGCTTGTAATCCCAGTTCTTGGGAGGCTGAGACAGGAAGATCACAGGTTCGCCACCAGCCTCAGTTACTTAGTGAGTCCCTTTTGCACTCTTGTGAAACCTTGTTTCAAAATAAAAAGTAGAGCTGGGGATGAACTTGGGATATAGGGTGCCCCTGGATTCAAGCCCCAGTACTGAAATAAAAACTATTTTTATAGTTAAAGAATAAAATTACAGTGCAATTACAGTATTTTTAAATTTGTTTCCAAAGGTGGTATTACATTTCCTTACTTTTTCACAGCTCCTCAATCCACATGTACTTGTCTTCATACTCTTGATATTTTACTATTACTTCCAAGTGATCAAATTCTAGCTTTTAAAGTCTGACCTCCTGTAATTGAATGTCCTTAAGGAAAGATTTGGATGAGCCTGCACGAATATAAGAAGGAAGCATTTCATATAAGTGGAAAGATTCCGCTTCCAAAACCCTATTAATTCATCATACTCATACAAATGTGATTTCCTGAGATACTTCCCAACACAAATATTAGGAAATGCAGATTAATCAATGTCTCCTATGTTCTTTATAAAAAAAAAACACATTTCTGAGCACAAATATTTAATTGCCTTTCCACTGGGTCCAATTTTTTAAATTTAATCCTAAGTATTTTTTATTATTGATTGATTGATTGATTGTGATACTGGGAATTAAACCCAAGGGCATTCTACCTCTGAGCAACACCCCAACCCTATTCTAATTTTATTTTGAAACAGGATCTCTCTAGGTTTATGAGAATCCTACTACTTGCTGAGGCTGTGCTCAATCTCAACCTCACAAATACTGGAATTCCAGGCTTGAGACACCACACCTCAGTTTTAAAATTTAGTATTTGGGACATTACACTTAACTTTTCTAAATTTTTTACAGAAAATCAAAGATTCTAGTTTGTTAGATGTACACTTCTTTACATGAATAATTGGCTGGGTCTAGCTGGAGGTTTTCTTTTATAACTTTTTTTTATTGGTGCATTTTTTGTCTTACAGGTTAATGGAATACAAGATGGTGGAGGCATACACGCACACATCACCCAATTAGCCCTTCCCCAATACCCCATCCCCTCCTCTCCCTCCTTCTCATTATTGACTTAGTGATTCACTTTGATGTGTTTGTGAATGTACATCATGTACATTAGGGAATTCCCCCCTCCCATCGCCCTTAGTCCTGGGAGAAGGCCTTAGCTCTGGAGTCCTTAACATCAGTATCAAGTGTGCACCTGCTGTCTGCCTAAGCTGGGTGCACTCCTTAGCCATTTGCCATATATAGCATGTGACAGTTCTTGTTACAATCATGTATTCCCCTTTCCAAATGGAATGGAAGTTCCTTTCTTATTTAGATAAGTTTCCACATTTTTTAAGAACGCCAGAAAGCAGAATTTATTATATCCCTCAAGCATCAATACAAAATATATTCATGCCATTCCAAAGAAACCAGCAAAGCCTATACTATCTGAATGGCTTAAATTAAATATGCTAAAGTTTGAAGATTTTTTTTAACAGAGAGACTCCAGATAATGGAGGGAAAATTTCAGAAAAGACAGGAAGGAAGGATAGAGGAGAAAGAAGGCTGAGGTTCATTAATGGAAAAGCTACGTGCAACTATGTGATGTGAATAGAACATTGTTCACCTGGACACTCAGTGTCTGGAGGGAGAGAAATGGAGAAGTGGGGGAGAGCACCAAGTACTGTGTGAATATATTCCATTTTCAACATGATACACATTATGATGTGAGACTATAATGCACCTATAAATAAAAGCTTTCCACATTTTTGTGCAAAATTGTAGGTATAATTTTTCTGTATTTTTACTCATTTTTATACTAGATATTAGCCAAATTAAGTTTTCTTTTTTTACTCAGGATTTATGAAGGGTACTGAGAGTTACATAAGAGACTCTATATTGTCTTTTATTTATCAAGATTATAATATAGTGATGTTATAAAATATAATTTATATGAATACTTTTCACATTATATAATACTTGAATTATACTGTAGTTCATGAAAGACATAATATATTTTATTTCCGTTTTGGAGTCTTCTAGTTTTTAGTAAAATTTAAAATATTAACATTATCAATGTGCAACAAACCTTTCACATATTTTCACTGTTCCTGCAGTAGTTTTTCCTGGTCAGGAGTATTTTAATGAGGTGCTAATCTAGCTTAGTCTTCTCTCTCCTTCTAACCCAGAACCACATTTCCACATGTTTAGATCTGGAGGCAAGTGAAAAAAAGGCTACTGCACATCCTACAATCAAAAGCAGGGTAAGGAAAATTTTTAAAATTCAGTAAGCATAAGTGTTATGGGCATATTGGAGGGGAAAAATACAAATTTCAAAAGAATCATAAAACTTTCGACGAAATATTTGTCTTCCTTCTTTTCTTTCTTTCTTTCATTCTTTTTAAAAAATTATCCAATACTGGAGATTGAAACTAGGTACAGCCCACTACTGAACTACATCTCTCTTCTTCAATTTTCTTTTCTTTCTTTCTGACAGGGTCACCACAGTTGTCTCTCAGATGGCCATTCTGAATCCTCTGGCCTTGGTTTCCTGAGTAACTGGAATTAGAGGCATGCACCACTATGCCCTGCTTTTTCATAAAATGTTTATTTATAGTTTTATTTAAAATACTTGTTATAATGTGATTAAATTTGGAATGTTCAAATCTCTAAAATTTGTGAGAAAGTAATATGCATTCAATGTCTATTTCTTTCATTTTTTTCAATGTCTGTTTTATTCGACATGATAGATACTGAATCAACCTCACGATTGTATTACTATTCAACATTTTTAAATCAATCAGAGGAAAAAATCTAAAAAAACGGAAAGATAATTTATTCCTACTTTTTTTTCAGTACTGTAGATGTAACCCAGAAACATTCTACCTCTGAGATACACCCCCAGCCCTATTTTTTATTATTTATTTTGAAACAGGGTCTCACTGAGTTGTGAAGGGCCTCAGTAAGTAGTAGCTGAGGATGTCCTCAAATCATGATCCTTCTCTCTCAGCCCCCCAAATGCTGGGATTGCAAAGGAGTACCACCACACCCAGATAGTCCTAATATTTTTGATGAAAATATATTTTAAAAATTAAATATGACTGTTTTCTCAGTTGCATATTTATAGAACAATTACTTTGATAATTGACTTCAGATATAACTCAACCAGAATATTATAAGAGTAGAACAAGAAAAATGATTTAAATTATCAAATGATAGAACATTACTTTCATAATTAACTTCAAATATAACTAAATCAGAATATTATAAGAGTAAAATAAGAAATATGACTTAAATTACCAACTGCCTTCTGAAGAGCGTGAACACACCTAAAAAGATCAACAAGGAGTTTTGTGTGGTACTAAAAGTAACTGTTTTTATTTGTCTGAACACCTATAAAGTGTTGTGTTCCTGCAAATGTGAACCAGGACCTTGATTTGGGATTAACAGCTACAGAAACCTTAATTGCTGTTCATAATCAGATAAGATGATTAAACACACACACATTCACACACACACACACACACACACACACACACACACACACACACACACGCTAGGTTGCAGAACACTACAAATTGCCTCTATTTTCAGTCTCCCTTTCTAGGGCAGGACTTTTTATAAAAGTCTTTAATATCTATATTTTAGAATTTTTTAAGTAATACAGAATTATGCTCTGGAACACCTATTTCTACTTTGTCTCATATTTATGCGTAGCAATTTATATTTTTACATATGGAAAATCATGCTCAAATTTTAATTACGCTCTTGATAATTAAATAATAAAATATTAAGTACTCAAAACGTAAGTTATGAAAACATAGTCATTATTTATCAGAGAATTAAAAATACAACAAAATTTAGAACTTAATAAAAGCCCTGATCATAATGTGGAATTACAAATTAAGAATACAAGACATTTGTTTTTAAGGTTCTGGTAGTGATATCTATAAATGTTTCTGTTTGTTTGTTTGATTGGGTTTTTGTTTTGGGTTTTTGTTGTTGTTGTTGTTGTTGTTGTTGTTGTTGTTGTTGTTGATTTTCAAGTAATTGAGCCGAAGGACATTCTATCACAAACCTTCACCTCCAGCCTTATTTTATTTTTTTTTATTTTGAAATAGGGTCTTACTAAATTGTTGAGGCTTTCCTCGAATCTGTGATCTGTAATATTTCTGCCTCCCAAGTACTGAGATTATAGGCATGCACCACCATGCTTGGCTATACAGCTTTTTTTTTTTTTTTAATAATGAGTCAAATAATCAACAATCATTTTGCTAGGAAAGTAATACGGGGCTTACTAATTACTAAAAGTAGTAAAGATTGTTGAGTATTTTTCTGTATTCTAACATTTATTCAGAAGAGATTGCATTGTTGTGCAGCGTGAAGAAAAGCAAAAGGAGACAGTTTTGTGAAGAAAATAACTCTATGGTAATAGCTGCTCCAAAAATGAGAACTCTGGGTGATTATTGATGAGCGTTGGAATAATTAACAAGTTGGCCTCTGAGTGTACAAGCTTACAGATGGGGTGAATAATGCAAATAATTTGCCTCAGAAAATAGAATGAAGTACTGTGAGCTTGCATTCCTTTTTTCTTCTTTTTCCAGGTGGTTTTTGGGCCTCATATATGTAGGTGCGTGCAGACCTGCCGGTGCAGATACGTCAGGAAAAGAAAGGGACGAAAGCTCCTGCCTCACGGAGCTCACCTTTCAGCAATGTGAGGAACCATTAACAGGATAAATAAATATCCAGTAAGTTAGTTTCCAGTATGCGAGCAGCTAATACGTCGTGGCTGGGCAGGACATGAAGTCCTGGGTGTGGGTGAGATGGCGATTTTTAGAAAGGATGATCCAGATTGGCATTAGTAAAGTTTTGAAGGATGTGAGCGGCAGACACAGAATTCGACAGGGAGGGGAGGTCTTGCAGGTATAAATAACATCAATTGAAAATGCCCTGTGATGAAAGTTTGCCAGAAGAATCGGATGGACAGCCAGGAGGTCAGCGAGGCTGAAGCTGCGCGAGAAGAATGAGAATAGTGGAGGGAGAGGTCAGCCCTGTAACAAGAGGCTCACCACCTGTGCCTTGTAAGCCATTGTCAAACCCTTGACTTCTTAAAATAAGGATGGGGATCTATTGAAGAGCGCTAAGCAGAGGGTTGATATGCTCAACTCAGCTTCAAAGACTCTTCCAGGCTGCCTGCTAAGAGTAAAATGAAGGGAAACAAAAGAACCAATTAGAAAGATAGGTTGAAAAACTAAAATAATTATCTGTGTTAAAGATGGCAGTAGTTTTTTTGTTTGTTTTTGTTTTATGTTTTTTTTTACCATGGCAATAATAAAGGTGGTGAGAAGTGGCTTGTATCTACAGACATACAAAAAGTCCAAAGGAAATAATTTTTAGCGAGTAATATTTAAAATGTTAATCAAAGTATATAACTTATATAACTTAAAGCATATTTTTCAGTTATGGAAGTTATTGTTAGGCAAAACATGAACAGCTTGTAATTCAGGATTGTATCATTATCACTGTTAGCTAATGTCTTTTTTTTTTTTTTTTTGTAATGGAATAAAACCCAACGAGATATTACTTTCTAGCTATACTCCCAGCTTCTTTAATTTATTTTTGTTTCTTTGTTTTGAAATAGGATTTTCCTATGTTGCTAAAAGTCTCACCAAATTCCTGAGGCTGGTCTGAAGTCTCTAATCTTCCTGTCTCAGCCTCCCAAGTACTGGGAATAAAGATGCACACCACCAATTTACCCAGCAGTCTACTCTTGAACGTTTAGTACATGTCTGTTATTTTATAGGAGCCAAAGGCTTAGCATAAGCAAAATAGATTTCAAAAACAACTGTTCACCTGTCTTTATTCCAGTGGAGAAATAAAATATGTTAAAAGCATGGAGTTAATAGCTATTTACAAGAATAGAGATTTGAGATATAAGATTTTAAAAATGTAACAAGAAACTTAGGAATGGCTTTAGCATCGTAGTTAATTTTCTTAAATATTTAAAAATATCTGTGTGACCAGTAGGTGGTATGAATGATTTTTAAAGTCATCTATTCCTCTTTGAGATGAGCTCACCAAAAGGGCAGAATCTGAGTAGGTCAAAGACATCCTAAGATCCATGAAAAACAAAAGCCATATAGACCATTAAATATGATACAATTAAAATACTATAGAAATCTTTTGGGGGAAAAAAAAACTTTTATTTCTACCCAAAGCTTTATAATCCTCTCAAAACTGCAAATTTACTGATCCCCAATTTTTTATTAATAGTGAAGATTTAAGTAAATTGTATGGAAAGCAAATCTAATTTTTTTTTTTTTTTGTAGCCAAGAGATTTATTGGAGGGGCTGGTATGGAAGGAAGAAACAAAGAAAGAGAGAGAAAGAAAGAAAGACAGAGGGGAAGAGAGAAAAAAGAAGAAAGGAAGAGAGGGAACGCATGTTATATAGGGGCTTGGGGTTACAGATTGGGGTCTCATAGGCTAGGAGAAATGCCCTTTGAACTCATTGGGTAGAGTCCCATAAGAGGAGGTCTTGCAGCCAGGCTGGGGGTCAGCAGCAGTTATCCTTTTCACTGATTGGCCAAAGGGCACCAGGAGGGGTCAGGTCTTCCAGGTAAGTGACCAGGTGTGGTCAGAGGGATGGTAGCTTAACGAGTCAGACCAGGACCTCTCAGGAAAATTAGCTCATGGGGGTGGGTGTTCTGAAGTAAGAACTTAATTCATCTAACATCCCGCCCTTTTTGTTTTTGTTGTGGAAACGGGACATCATTACTCTGGCTGCCTCAAGCCCAACAGGGGCGACTTTGGGTATTTAGGGAGGAGTTAACGGGGCTCAAAGTGACTATGGGTTCAAGGACCCAGGTGCCAAACGCAAACATTTTACAAGGGGTAAATTCGGCAAAGGTTCCTGTAGCCACATATCTTCAAGGACGGCAGCCCAGTTGGCGACAGAGTTAATAGGAGGAATCATCCAGCTGCCTTGCCTGAGACTGTAAGAATAGTATGCCTCCGTGTGTCAAAGGTAGCATCTGTCAGCATCTATCAGGGGGGTGAAAGGAAGATGATTATCACATCCAAAAGAAATACCAAGAAAGTGAAACAAATGAGGATGTAACAGACTGTCATTAGAAGGCACTCTGTTCTTGTCTAGTCCTACGGACTAACAGAACTCAGTCCAACTATGTAAATCCTTAAATAGTGTCAAATTTGCTTTTATTTTTTTTTTTGCAGATCAAGAATTTTGATGTTTCTAAATCAAGATTATAGTTTTGTGAGCTATAAGGACTCAGAGTTGATTCTCTTAGGGTCTTCACTATGCATCCATCAATCCATCTATCAATCCATCTGAGTATCTGTCTCATATTTTTTGTTAAGTATTGATATTATGTTAAAATAACATCCAGAAAAACATATTTATTTGACAATCAAGGCATCAGATAACATAAAATCACCCAACTTCCATTTGGTGATTCTGTGCCTACTTTAAATTGTACTCTATATGTGGTGGTTAAATAAAGTATATCTATTTCTAAGTCACAAAATAAATGTTAGCAAAAATATTTCAAAGGCATCTTTTTACAGTTTGAGTATTTAAATATGTTAAATAAAATTTTATATAGCCACAGGTAGTCAATAGTTTATAGTAAAGAAATGAATGCAAAGTTGCATCTGATAGATGTAAACTAAAATATTAATCCTTTCATTGTAAACACCTTTAGAAATGAAGATGCTTGCATTTTTGCTTTTCATATACAATTTCTCTTTTCAAGTATACCAAATAATTGGATCATATTTATTGATGTATAATAAGAAGATATTTTAAGACATAGAGATGATTGACGATTAACTTGCTTTTTTTTTTTTTTTTTTTTTTTTTTTGGTGGTACTGGGGTTTCTGGAATCCCTTTTACCTCCGGGCTACACACCCATACCTAGTTTATACTTTTTATTTGGAAACAGGGTCTCTTAAATGATCCTCCTATCTCTGCCTCCCAAGCGCGGGGATTACAAGTGTGTGCCACCACGCCCGGCCAGCACTTTATTAGTGTCAGAAAGTTTAACAGATTACAATTTGCCTCTATACTAAAAACACAATCATATAAACTATAAAAAATCAGAGTTTTTCCCAATATTGCAGTGAATTGTTTGAAAATATTATTTTTCTTTAAGAAAATTGGTTGCACATTGTGTGTATAAAATGTTTGATTCTATGTTCCAAAACTATATACTTATCTGGATATTGGATTGCACTCAGGAGAACAAAATAAAAAGCAGGTAAAGATCTCAGTGTGTAGTTCTTAGTGAGTACGTGCCTTTACCAAATTATAAAGAACCATTTTGGTTACTTACATAGATGATTTTTCACTCCTACCCTGACTGTTGTAGAAATAACTCTGAAATTGAACATGGTAACTTTGAATAATTTTATCATTTAAAAATACACAGTTTAAATAAGCTGTGGTTGCTGATCTTATTTCTGAGAGATGTTTAATTTTTACATCATTATGTCTGTTTTAATTTGAAGGAATGTGCCCTTGTGTTGTACTTCATTATATTTTTATGTGATTATTTTTGTTAGACAGATCAAGGCTAAAATGTCAGCAAGCTTATTTGCTAACTTTGTAACTTTACTCTTGAGCCTCCAAAACTCATTTTTTTATTTGTAAAATTGGAATAATTATATTTACCCCGAGTTAAAAAATATTGTAAAGAATTTAGCTGAAATATAATGGATATGTAATAAATGATATTCTTAATATAGTAATTTTATTCTTCTCAGATGTGAAATATTATGTTTTCCATTCTTCAAAAAAATTCTTCATAGTTAAAGGCCAAATTAAGTGATTACACATGTGCTAACCCAGAAGTTTGCTCTGAAACAATTTGTATTTTCCCTAGCAATTTATAAAAGTCGTGAATCATCTTAATTGTAAATAAGCTCTCAGATAATTACTTCATACATTGATAAGACAAAAATGTTTCATCTAGATGTATGAAATATACAAAAAGCACATTTTCACATGTTGGAACCTTATTTTTAATTGTAATGCTTATATTCCTATTTACATATTGTCTTCTCGGCAATTTTTGTAAATACGTCATAATTAATTTTAATTTGTGGTCACGGCACTTGAAAAGTGGAGGCACTTTCTTATTTCATCAGGATAGAAATGAATAAAGTGTACACATTTTGTAAAACTTGATCTTGATTTACTTCCCCAAAACTACACACCCAGCTCAAGAATGGAAGCATAGACTATGCAATCCATTTTAAAGACTGTTTGGGGGCAGTTCCTCTAGAGGACATTTTCAAGGCAGCAAGTTGATCAAAGTCGTTATTTTCCCTGGATTCTAACACAAAGTAACATCAAATAACTTTGCTTTCCAAGTCTGGTTTTCTTGCATGCTTTGAACTAGAAGTAGAATATTCTCACCAAGGCTTTGTGTCCTGAAGTAAAATTATGAGTTATTTCTCTAGATTACACTGAAAAAATTCATGAATAGTTGAAAATCGCATAGATGAAAGTATTTTTTTTTTTTGCTTTTCTTCTTAGTAAAATTTTTGTAATCTTGAATTTTTATAGCTGCAGCCAGATGGTCAACACATCTCTGTCTCACTGTAGAAGTAGGCTGCAATTTACATCTTTATTCAAACAGTGTGATCTTCACATAAAATAAATTCAGGTGCTCATTAGTTGATAGCCCATTGCTGGAAAAAGATCAACAATCCAGAGCACGTACTTTTTATGGGAAGATACATATTCTTAGAATTTTATTTTTCTTTGTGCAAAGTATTAATAATGTCGATAGTTTGATTTACAGATTTTGGTGTTTGGGAAAGCTATTGAAATTAGTTATATTAATAAATATGATCATTTTAGATAGTTTAGTTTGTATTCATACTCTATTATCATTACTTTTTATTATTTGTTATAAGAACCAATTTTATAACTTTTAAAAAACATTTTTTATTTTTAATTAACAAGTAACAATTATGTTTATGGACCATATTATGACATTTTCATTCATGTATACAGTATAGAAATATTTAGTCTAGCTAAGTTATACATCCTTCACATTATAAACTTATTTTTTGTGGTAAGAATGCTTAAAATATGTTTCTGTAGAATTTCTTAAATATATCTCAATGTGATCAGTAATGCAGTGCAAGAGATTACTAGAACATCATCTACTTCCAGTCTAACTGAAACTCTGAACTCTCTGGATATCTTCCCTTTCCAAATCCTGTTCCTCTCTCTCAAACTCCGGTAAACAAATTTCTACTCTCTGTTTTGCATGCAAGTGAATTATACAGTATATATTTCTCTGTGCCTGGATTACCTCATTTAATACTGTGTCTTCCGGTTTCATTCATGTTGTCACAAAGGGCACAATTTCCTCTTTTTAAAAGCTGCATAGTAGTCCCTTGTCTCTATATGCCACATTTTCTTTATACACTCATGTACCAGTGGACACTTGGATTGCCTATGTATCTTGAATATTATAATTACTGCTGAAATAAACACAGGAGTTCAGATACTACTCTGAAATGCCAGTTTCTAAACCTTTTGAAATAGACTCAGAATTGGTTTGCTGAATTATATGGTAATAATGTGTGTGTGTGTGTGTGTGTGTGTGTGTGTGTGTGGTACTTGGGATTGAGTCCAGGGCATACCCTCAGCTCTTAAATTTTTGTTTTGTTTGGAAACAAGGTGTAGGGTATGGAAAGTCTCGTTGTGTTGCTAAGGCTGTACCTACAATTCACCTGTTTGTCTCTAAATAGTAGATTACAGGAGTGCACCACTTTCATACCTGGTGTTGTTATTTTTTGCTATTGTAATAGCTAGGTACACATACATATATACCAGAAAATACACATATAGTTTCTTGTGCATTTTTTCAAAATAAGATATGACACATACCTAGCACATTCTTATTTTAATGGGTTTCAACATGATTGAACAAATTATTCATTCCTAGCAGTGTGTGTGTTGTCATTTCTGCATTACCCTGCCAACACTCTAGCCTACTTTTACTCTGTAAACCTGCACCTCACCTGTAGTTTCTTTGCACTTTTCATATTGTTATGAAATAAAATATTCTTCATGTATCTATTAACCTTCATGTTCCCATCACTTGAATATGCTTGTTCATTTCTCTTGCCCCTGAATATTTTATGTTTTACTCTTATTGATTTGTGATTCCTTACTCATTTTGAATGTTAATTCATAGTAGACCATTTTTATTGAAAATATCTTTTTCATTTTGTGACTTGTCTGATGACTAACTTTTTGAAGAATGTCTTTTTGAATATGTAACATGATTTGTTAAACAATTTCTTTACATTTTATTTTTTGCAACTAACTTAGAAAATAATCTCTTAACTTGCATCTTGACCTAAAAATTATTTCCTTGTCTACAAGCTACTTAACTATTTTAATTTTCCCATTTAAATTTAGATTGTTTTATAGTTCATTTAAGAGTAAAATTTACCATTTTATTTCGATCAGTGTTTGTACTTAATCTACCAAAATAAGTCTTTTTTTTTCTGGCCATGAAAACTGTCCTGTGCTTCTTTATACCCTCAAATATTTTTCTCTTTTAATTTAATTTCTCACTTTTGTTTCAGTCATATCTATTTCCTTTGAAGTTCCCAACCTTATCTGTTACAGCAGTAAACTTAACTGATAAAAAAGTTATCCTCATTAAGCCAATTTATTTTTATCTTAAACTATATTCTAAGTTTTTAGCTTAATATTTTCTCTACTAGTTACCCTAATACATTCATTTCTTTCCATAAAGAATTTATTTTTATTTTCTTACTTATTTAAGCTTTTACTGGAGTAAATTAGTCTGATATCATAATGTAGTTCAGAGTGATGCTGACATACCTGGTGGCTTTCCCTTAGTTCCCTCCCAACTCCCCGCTTCCTCGTACTGAGTACTGAGGTTTGCATTGATATTTTCACGTATCTACATAATATCAATAGATGATTCCTTCATTGATTTTACCTCTCCATCCCCACACTTCCCCTACATCACCTTTAGGGCTCCACTGGAGTTTCTCCTCCATTATCTGAAGCCCCTCTGATATCCCAAATTACTCCCTAGCTTCCGCATATGAGTGAGAACATATTATAATGTTCAAAAGAATTGTCACTGAATTATTAATATAGCAATGTGGTACCATAGACAGCAGCGATAAAGGTAGCTACCCCATAAGTAAAGAGTTTTGAAGACAAGAAATGTTGCATAAAACCGTCACACATGCACCATTGCAGTAATGAAATATCAAATTCTAGAGCAATGACTCCAGATGTGAATAAAACAGACAAGTCACTGATGTTTGTGTGGAGACAAAATTTTCACTTTCTACCATCCAGAAGTTCTCTTTCTGGAAATATAAAGGCAGTATTCATGAGCATATTCTTTCTAAAATGTATAGCTTTCGAAATACCTTTTACAAAAGTTCAAAGAAAAGAAGATGTGTCTTAAGGACTCATATTGGAAACATGTACCATAAAATTCAATATCATAAATTTTAATATAGGTAGCTATCTATTCTGACCAATTGAACTCAAAGTGAAAACAAAACTTGTGTGTATACAAATTTTTATGATAACAATGATTATAAATAAATCAGTTAACAATTATCAGGTACTTCCTTTGTTCAAAGAACTTACACTAATTTTTACAAAATGCCACACTGCTCATATAAAACTATGTTTTGTTTTTATTTTTTTCACAAATAAGGACCCTGACAGTTAACAAAAGTAAATAACATACTGAGGGCCCCCCAATTAGTACATAGAACAGCTAGACACTGAAATTAAGTTGTTCTGCCCATTATAACAATTACATATCATTTAAATTTTGGTAATAAGACTCAACCATTAATCTGGCCATGGTAACACCTGCCTATAAACCCAATATTTGGGAGACTGAGACAGAAGAATTGCAGTTTTGAGGCCAGCCTCAGAAACTTAGCAAGATCTTCAACAATTTAGTGAGACTCTGTTTAAAAAAAAAAACAAAAAACAAAACAAACAAACAAAAAAAACTAGAGGGCTAGGATTTAGCTCAGAGGTAGAATGCCCCGAGGTTCAATCCCCGGCACTACAAAAAATGAGGAGTTGAACGCAATAAATATTAGGATACTATAGTACCACCAATAGAAAACATGAGGCAGGGAAAGTATAAAATATTATACAAATTAAAGTGTTAAATACCCTCATATTTTAGTAAAAAGCCATATTACTTGTATATATTTTTTCTATGTTATAGGTTATTTTTGGGATATGGCTCAGTAGAATTAGTCAGGGATAATTTTATGCTCTGAAGAGGTGGAGGGTGGTTGGCTGGGTGGATCCTACCTCTAAGGAATAAGGAGAGGTCCAGCCTGCTGCTAGACATTTTCTAATGCCCAAGTCATCATCCTATAGAATATTCTTGCTAAAAATTCTGTAGTTTTGTGATGAGGAAACCTTTGTCTAGTTATATAAACCCATCCTATTTTCCTTTAAAGATGTTTCATCTGGGATAAATGAATCTCACCAAAATAGATAACGAATTGAAATTTTGTAATCGTGTTGTCTCTTACAGAGTAAATTTCCATTTCAAAAACCAGAAACAGAATCATGAAGGCTTTAGGTGCATAATGATATATTCTTAAATATAAAAAATAGCTTTTGTAGTCAAGATAAGTACAATTATTTTATGAGAGACCAACAGAATCACTTAGGAACGAACGGTATATGACTTTTAAAATTAACATTAAAAAGTGACATCAAGACCCAAACATTCAGCAACGGGAGCAGCTGCTGCATGTCATCAGCACCATCATTTTCCTGCATTAATTTTACAAGACGTTTTTCAACTTTTAACCTCTGAGAAAAACTCATGTCATGATGAATTTAACCTTTCACCCACATTCTTGTGTGCTACACAGTTTTGTCTTTTAAATTCTTTAGTTATTTTAAAGTTCAATCAGGAAAATTACAGGCCCTCGTTTCTGTTTTTTTGTTTGTTGGTTGGTTGGTTGGTTGGTGGGTTGGTTGGTTCTTTTGTTTGTTTTGTTTGCTGCACTGAGGATTGAACCCAAGAGCATTATAACTCCAAGCTACACCCAAGCCCTATATTTTATTCTTTTTATTTAGAAATAGGTTCTCACTTAGGAACAGGGGGCCTCACTAAGTAGCTGAGCCTGGCAGAGAACCCGGATCCTCCTGTCTCAGCCTCCTAAATACTGGGATTATAAATGTGTGCCACCATGCTTGGCTTTCAGCCCCTCATTTCTAACAGTAGAACATACTGTATCAGAAATTTAACAATTGTATAATAAGTCTTATAGTTATTAATTTTATATTAAGAAACACTAGGTACTGACACATATTACCCTATATGGCATTTTTATGGTTTTATTTTGGTTTTATATTTTATTGGTGCATTGTAATCTCACATCATAATAAGTTCAGAGTGGTAGAGATATGTATGCACACGGCACTTGGGGAGATTTTCTCTGGGCCCCATCCTACTTCCTCTCCTTCTCCAAACAGGATATCAAAAGTGGCATTGGTAATAGTGTAAATATAGAGAGTCTATAAAAATTATGACTCATTAATTGACAAAATAGAGCATCTTCACATATCTTCAGCAAACAGTAAAAAAGTGACCTTTTTCTTATTATTTAAAGTTATCCATAGACACTACAAAGTATGTGCAAATAGTAGTTATTTGAAAAGAGAAAAGTCAAAACTATGTAGGATTGAACAAATAAAATAGACACAAACAACAAATGCTGCCAAGGATATGGAGAAGTGGGAACTCTAAAACATTGTTGGTGGGATTGCAAATTAGTGCAACCACTTCGAAAAAAAGTATAGAGGATCCTCAGAAGAATGGAAATGAACCTATCATATGATCCAGCAATATCACTTCTGGGTATCTACCCAAAAGAAAGGAAACCAAACCACCAAAGTAAAGCATGTGAATCTATGTTCATAGCTGCACAATTCACAATAGCCAAACTGTGGAACCAGCCAAGACGTCCATCAACAGGTGAATGGATTACAAAACTATGGGATACATACACAATGAAATTTTACTCAGCCATAAAAAAAACACAATTACATCATTTACAGGGAAATGAATGTAACTGGAGAACATTATGCTAAGTGAGATTAGTCAGTCACAAAAAATAAGAAATCAGAAGCTTTCCCTAATATGCAAAGCTAGGGAGAAATGGGTCATAGGAGGAACTCTAGATGAAAAAGGAAATTCTAAAGAGGAGCAAACAAGACAACCTAAACGAGGGGAAGGGAGGGAGAAAGAGGGAAATTCTCTAAAGCATACCATGTAATAAAACATATTGAAGTCAACCACTAAGCCAAGCATGGGAAGGAGGGATGGGGAGGGAATGGGGAGGATAGGGTAGGGGCTAACTGGGGTGATGTGCGCATGTATGTCCACACAAGTTTTTTACCACATTATGATGTATGAATACAATGCACCAATAAAATTTTTTTAAAGGCATAAAGGAGAACAAGAAAAAATGTAACTGTACTATGGAAGTCTGTGATGAAGTCTATTAGACCCAAATGTTTCTGAGAAATTTACAATGGACCCTGAGGACAAATGACCTCAACTGATCTTGTCTGAGCCCAGTGCGTCCACACTGAAGAAATATGTGAGCATATGCATGCCAATCTCAATATTTGTAGAGAGGAAGCTGGATGAAAATCCACCAGTTCTGTGTGCTTTATGTCACTGTCACCATGAGCTGCATTATAAAGTTAGACAATAATGCACCGATAAAAGCATAAAAATATAGATTGATACTGGACATGGTGATGCATGCATGGATTCCAAGTAGTTGGAAGGCTGAAACAGGAGGATCACAGATCCTAGGACCATCTTAGCAGCATATCAGAACCGTCAGCAACCTAGCATGACCCTGTCTCAAAACAAAAAAAGTAAAAATTAAAAAAGGCTTAGAATAAAAAAAAAAAATTCTGGGTTAAACCCAGTTTCAAAATTAATGTCTATTAAGCAGGAAGTGTTGGGGCCCTCCAATCCTCTACAAATAGGAATGATATTTTTTTCCTGTTGATATATGTATTTAATTAAAAACAGAGTTTGAAAATCCTAAGAGCTAGAAAGTCAGTATTGAACATTTTATAAATGAAAATAACATAGCTGGGCAAGGTGGTGCACATCTATAATCCTGGTATAAAGAACACTAAGACAGGAGGATCACAGGTTCAAGGCCAGCCTAAGCCACTTAGACATTTAGCAATGTAGCCGGACCTCGTTTCCAAATAAAAAATAAAATAGGGCTGGCGATATAGCTTGAAGGCTGAATGCCCTTGGGTTCAATCACTAGTACCAAAAATAAATAAATAAAAACAACTGACACAAGTGACTTAAAATTGTGTTCAACATCACATGCTAAAATGAGTCTGGCATTAGAAAAGCTTGTGACTTTTATTGTTGCTTATTTTGTAATAGAACAGAAGGGTTTTGCTCCTTTTTGAGTGAAAAAACAACAAAAAAAGGTAAGAGGATAAGGATAAGTATAAAGAAAAGATCGTTACTTGCAGTCGACTTTAAGAGGACTGTATAAATAATTCTCAAAGCAGTGTTCTCCCTGAACACTCAAAGTAAATACCTTCTTTTGGGGAAGTTCATGCATATTGATATAAGAAGGACACCTTATCACCTGCGGAGACAGGCTTGTACCTAAGCATGGTTAGCTGGTTCAAAGTGGCAAACAAGAATGACTCTGGTAGAGAATTTGCTATTATAATGAGGAAAACATACAGAAGGTTATCTAAAAGGAGTGAGTCAGAGTGAATCTGTGATTTGGGCTGGTTCCTTGTCAGTTTGGCTGGAAGGTCTTATCTGAAACAAGACTGTTGACTCATTTAAGGGAATGTCAATACCCTCTCGCCCCACACGCAATTTGGTGAGCATCCATGTCTACCTAAATGCTAATTTTTAAAATAAAATTTCTCTTAATGCAGCAGTATATCAAGTGATTCTGTAATTGTGTCCCCTTAAAAAACTGAATGCAAAGCAAATATTTCTTAGTATTTCAACGGATTTATTACTTTTCGGGAGGCTTTGTTCAGGATACAAAGACCTAAGTGGTGTTGTCTCTGTGTATGATTCTATTACTCTGCACAAGATAGAAGACAAAAATACAATAAATTTAATGCAAATGAAAGCATAAATAGTGTCATAAAGTGAATGGAGTGGATATGCTACATGATGACATAATTCAAAGCTGGAGAATGTCAGCATTATTTAGTTAGAGTGGATAAAATGAGAGCTAATATTTGAACTAGATTTTTAAGTATGGTTAATTTGGGGTAATAATAGGAGGAATATGTCCTGGCTTATAAAAATCAAATAAATGAATTTAATATATATTGAATAAATGCTACTGAAAAATGATTTATTTGAAGAATTTGGAAATACAAATTTAAAAAGAAGTAAGCAATTTTTAAAAGTCATGTTTGTTAGGTATGAGTTATGGAATTAAAATGTATAATAATGTAAATATTTAGGCGTGTCAAAAGTGTGTGTGTTATAGGAGTACTCACTTTATTTAAAATACCCAACAACATTGTTATGAATTTTGTAAAATGAGACTTGGAGATGAACAGATTAAATTATTTTTCACTAGTCTGGGAAATTTCATAAAGATAAGATGTTTAACCAGGGATCACTAATTCCATGCTATAAAATTTTTCACAAAGAGGGCAGCCTATACTAGCAAAATCATTCCTAATCAGAATGAAAAGATTGCTCAAAACAGTACACAAATGAACACGCACACATTTTTGCATCTTGCTTTTCTAAATGGGAGAAATCATGATTCTAATTAATTTCCATAGAAGGAATCCATACGTTGTATAATTTTATTTAAATCCAGCACCTGATATTTATTTTTTTGGTCTTCCCAGTACATATAATTTCTTTCTGTTTGTGGGAGACTCTGTATCCGCTGCTAGAGGCATGATGAAATTTGGAAAAGTTTGTGAATTTTCTTCCTTAACTATAAATTGGTAAAAAGAAAATCAGGGCCAAGGCATTAGAGCCCTTTTCTTAAACATTCAAATTGATTGTGGAAGAGAGGTGTCCTTCCATTTCTGTTTTTAAAGCGTACAAATGAGTAACTGATGATGATTGTTGATAAGAGGAAAAATCTAAGATGTCTTCAACTTAATCACAAGGGGCAGAGAGGATGGATGTGAAAAGAGATGGGCAGGTTAATCAGTTAATAAGCTTCAGGCTGAAAGAACAAAGCACGGTTATATTTCTTGAATGTACGTGCTGAAACATGAGCTCAAATTCCTCTTGACCTACCAGGTTTCACCTCAACCTGCTCACCTCAACTAACCCAAAGCAATAATTCTTTCTCCTTGTGGACTACCCTCCTCTCACAAAGCTTTACATATTTCCTATAATTCTGTACTTCTTATCTATAGCTAATAAAAGGTCAGTGGAAGCAATTTACACCTTCTATTTTGCGTGGACACGAATAAACAGATTTTAGAATCATAAAGAAAAAAGAAGTTAAAGAAGTCAGCATAAGGGAAGATGTACTCTATGTCCATGATTTTAAAACCAAGATGAACATAAAACCTTTAAACAGGTGGGGTAGAAGCAAATAATATCCAAACTATAGTAACCTCCAAAGAGGTACATGAATTAGCATATTAATACCTTTTGTGGTGAATGCGGCACAAATTGTACCTAATAGATTTAAAGATCCTGTAAAAGAATAATAATTGTCAGTAAGTTTTATCCTCATAGGTATCTTAATTTATTTTTATTTTATTTTATTTGTTATTTTCTGCAAATATTATTAATTACTAGCTTGTTAATATTTACCTTCTAAAAAATGATAGGTTTTTAATAACCCAAATTGTAAATTGTTAACTTCTAGGGGAAAGTTCACGTATGGATGTTTGAGTTTTTGACATTTTCTCCCATGTAAACAATTTCTTATTTCTTGAAATATATTATTTATCATAACTTCTTTTAAAACAGCTTTTTTAAATAAAGTATTCTTGGCCTATAGTACCTAATATAGAAAATAGTATATTATTTGACATCTCTATAACCTTGCTTTTCTTTTAAATATAAGAGAAATGCAAATGTTGAAAACTTATAATAAGCATTTCAAAATTCTTGGAGAATCAGGCCAAATATTTCTTGTAAGTTAAAAACAATGAAAGTTTTAAATATATTTTATTAACAGCATACATTTTAATTTAAAATAGTTGATATCACAGTTCCATGTGTAAAACACTTACTCTACATAGATATCTACTATTATTCCAGGTGTACCACCACACCTAAAATAATATGATTATATCATGTTTAAAACAGTATTTAATATATTTTCAGCCCTTTAGAATGTTATTTATTATAAGGAGTGAATAACAATATCTTATTATGGTTTCATTTTTTATTAACTAACAAAATCGAGACATTTTCACACATCTGGTAGTTTCTTGTGGGTTGTTTGTGAAACTCTTTTGTTAATTTTTCTATTATTCCATTTTTCTCTATTTTTTACAGATTTATAGAATAATTTTAAGTGTTCTTAAAATGTTTTCAAAATATCTTCTCTAATCCTTCAAGCTTATTTTTATCTATAATAATTTTGACGAAGATATACTTTTGACTATAAAATAGTCTACTAAATTAATTTTTGTGTGATTTACAATGTTTGGATCCTGCAAAAATAACACTTCATTAATAAAAATTTTCACAAATCTATAATTACTATTACATTTAATGGTGATAAACTGGAGGTATTTTCTACAAACTGGAACGTAGCCAAGGATGTACTAGTAGTGTGGGTAGTACAATAAGACAAGAAAAGAAAATGAAAGATAGCCAAATTGGGAACAAAAATTTTATTGACTTTATTGGCAGATGACTTAACTGTCTGTATAGAAAATACAAAAGAACCAATGAATATTTTTAAATATAATATAAAATACAAGGAAAAATTGAAATCAATGAAATATATAGTTAATTGCGAAACAATGTGTTATTTAGCATATTTTCTGAGTGTACTTGGTAATGCCTAAAACATATAATGAAGTGAAGCCGCCAAATTTAATCTGTAAATGTAAATTTTTTAGTAAACATATTTTCTCTAAATATATTTTTTCTGATATATATATTTTTCTGAATGTACTTTTAAATATACATTTTTTAGAATGTTTAAAATTCTAAAATCTGAACTTACGAATGCTGTGAGGATATAAAGCAAAAATAATTCTTGTACACAATTTATAGGAATGTAAACTGGAACTTTGGAAAAGTTTGGCAGATTCTCACAGAGCTAAACATATCTTAGTATGTAACAATTATGTTCCTATATATTTGTCCAAAGAATGTAAAAGTATATGTCAAAAATAATTTATGTGCATTATTTAACAACTTATAATAGCTTCAAATTGAAAGTAGTCAAGATACATGCAATAAGCAAATGGGTCAGCAAACCCATCTACCCATGCACTGTGATGTTACTCAGAAATATAAATAATCCCTCAATAGCAAATGACATGAATAAATCTTAAATGCATATTGATAAGTGAAAGAAGCCAATCTAAAAGGGCAATGTGATATTGAAGATATTAATACTCTGAAAAATAAAGCCTATGGAAAAGAGTGTTTACCAAGCCATTATAAATGGAAAAAATTAAGAAGGTGAAGTATAAACATTATTTAGGACAGTGAGCTTAGTTTTGATGCTGATATGGTAGACACATGAAAGTATATACTTATCAAAACCCATAGAATTTCACAGCATATAAACTTATTCTTAATATCAACGAACTAAAAGCAAATCCTTAAGAAGGCCAGGAGGTCCAATGAAAGAATAAAAGTTATAAAATAACAACCTAACTTATAACAAATATATTAATAATCTAGGAAAGTAGCAGAAATTTTATAACTTAATTTCTCATGAAATATGTGTTAAAATAAAGCAAAACATATAAAAAACAACACAAAAATAAACCTAAAAATTAAACTGCTAAAAATAATGAGCTAAACACTTGTTTTAAAAAAAGACATCTACAAATCCAATGCAATCCCTATTGAATACCAATGTCATTCATTACAGACTTAGAAACATATGTCATAAATTTTATTTAGAAAAAAAACCAGAATAACCAAATAATTCTCAGCAATAAGAACCATGTAAGAGGCATCACAATATCTGACTTCAAATTATACTGATGAGCTATAGTAAATGAAACACCATGGTACTGACACAAAAAGCAACACAGAAAAAAAGAGAAGATACAGAAATAAATCCAAACACTTATAGCCAAATGATCTTTGACAATCGTCCCCAAAACACACACTAGAGAAAAGACTGCCTTTTCAACAAGAAAAATGGAATTAAATTCCTACTTTTTGTCCTGCACAACAGTCAACTCAAAATGTATAAAGACCTAGGAATTAGATGAGAGACTCTAAATTTAGCATAATAGAGGTAGGTTCAACACTCAAAATATATAAACACAGGTAGAAATTCCTCAATAGCACCCACATAGCTTAGGAAATTAAAACAAAATTAATACACAAGATGGCATTAAACTAAAGCATTCTGAAAATCAAAGAAACCATTAAGAGATAAAGGAGGAGGAGATCTTTGCCATCAATTTCTCTAATAGAAGACTAATTTCTAGATTATATAAAGTACTTTAAAGACATAAAACCAAAAATAAACCAATAAAATGGACACTGGAACTAAATAGACACTTCACAAAAGAAGAAATATAAATGGCAAACAAATATATTTAAAAAAGTGTCCTTGCTGGGTGTGGTGGCACATGCTTGTAATCCCCGTGCTTGGGAGGAGGAGACAGGAGGATCCTGCAGGATGGAAGCCAGCCATGCTGGCTTAAGAGACCCTCTTTCCAAATAAAAGTATAAAATAGGTCTGGGACTGTAGCCCAGAAGTAGAAGGGTTTCCAGGAACCCGAGTACCACCAAAAAAAAAAAAAAAAAAAAAAAAGTCCAACATCATTAGTAATTAGGATTTGCAAATTAAAACTACCCTGAGATTCTACTAAACCCCCATTAGAGTAACATTCTTCAAGAAGTTAAACAAGGATAAATATTGGCAAAGATGTGGAGAAACCGGAACCCTTATACACTGTTAGTGAAATTGAAAATTAATACAGCTGCTATGAACATCATCGTGGAGATTCCTCAGACAACTGTCAAAGGATCCCCCATAAGATCCCTCTGTGCTTTACTGGGGAATCTTTACAAAGAGACTGAAATATATTATAGTAATAAACACATATCCATATTTACAGCAGCACAATAGATAAACTACGGAACCAACCCAGCTGTCCATCAACAGATGAATGGATTAAAAATGTATGGGATAGATGCACAATGAATGGAATTCTACTCAGCAGTAAAGAAGAACAAAATTATGTAATTTGCAGAAAAATGGATAGGCTTGAAAATCATTGTGTTAAGTAAAATTAGCCAGTCCCAGAAAATGAAGTGCCATGTTTTCCCTAACAGGTGGAAGCTTGAGAATAAGTGGTATACCAGAGAGACTTCAGATCATGGAAAAGAAACTGCAGTGGAGCTAGAGAAGTGGTCCAGGGAAAGGAGAAGGGGATGGATCAAGGAAAAAAATTACTTTAACTGACATTATACATATATGTGTGCACATCAATGCCAATCTTAACAGCGTGGAGAGAAAAGGGTGGTGAAGAAAAATTTGGCGAAAGCTCACCAAGTGCTGTGAGTCACTATTCCTCTGAATTACTCCATAATGTGACACAATAATGCACCAATAAATATAATTAAAGAAATGTTTTCCACATAATATGTTAACAATTTTGATATGATTTACATATATATATATATATATAATGTATGTGTATTTGTGTGTTTACATATACATAAACACATAGATAATAGTGTTGAACTATTATTCAAATGCATGCTGAAGGTCGTAATTCAAGTTTCTCAGTCTTCGAGTGGAATATTGTCTATACATAATAGAAAGCAGCTAGAATAATTTATTTGGAAATGAGTTAGAGTTGGAGTTAAAAATATCAGTCTGAATAAATACTTATCCCAGTATAAATAAATACAAATGGATACAAATAGAGCTATGTATACACATGTGAATATACAGGGGTTGATATGCACACATTTATTTCCTTTCTTTGCCAGCTGATAATGCCTAAAAGAAATAAGATCTCAATAGCAGTAATGAAGTACACTTAGACTGTGGTTGTAAATATCAAGAAAAATAACTGTTTCTTGGAGAAATCACAAATTATAAAATTGGAGAAGGAAATATACTAAATGATTTTGTATCTTTTAATGCCAAAATAAATTTAATGCTTCCTCCTTTTTTAAAAAAATATTGATCTATGTCAAAAGGTTGCAGTAACTAACTGCAAAATATTTTTGTTGTTAATTTATGAACTCTTTTGTAAATATAGATAAAACCATAGTGTAGGCTTAGATAAATAAAAACGACAACCACATTTTGACTCAAAAACAAACAATCATATATCACACAAGTTTGAGGTGGGGTATGTATGTGTGTGTGCATATACTATAACAGAAATAATTTAACATTGACATAATATTTTATATTCTACAGCCTATTTACAAAAATATTTTCAGTATTTTACTTGTAAAGAAATATATATAACATAAATGGGCATATTATAGAAACTGGAAAACTGACAATTGTTGATTTGCCTACAGGCAGACTTTTATCCTTTGAATAATTGCTAAAAGAATATTGTCAAGAGACTATCTAAACAGAATCACTTGAGATGTCTTCTCTTCCGTAGATTTGCATAGGTTGTTATTTATATCTAGTTGCAAAAAGAAAAATTGGACTGATTCTAACTCCAATGCTACTGATATTGAAATCTCCTGAAATGAGTGTTTGTTGTGATGATTGACAATATGATTATATGAGCCCTTTAGTAGCCATGATTACATTGTGGATTCTCATGTTTAAATTTTTTAAGTGTTTTGAACTGCTGATGGCTTTCAAAATTAGTGAACACTTAACAAAAAAAGAGAAGGCACTAGAATAAATTTATAGGGCTTGAAGACACTCCCGATTTTTTTCTAGCATTTATCTTTTTAGTGAGATATTTTTTATATTTAACTACCAAAATTCTCTTATAAATAATGTTTCACTATTATTTTATAATATTTGGTATAAAAATACTTTAAGAGTAATATATAGTAAGACTAAGTTGGTTTTATCTCAGAGATAGAAGGTTGATTTAACCAATGCAAATTCAATACATGTTATTCACCATATATATAGAACTAAGGACAAATATCACATGATCATCTCAACAGATGCTGTAAAAGTACTTGAAAATTTGCAGTATCAATTCATGCTAATAACACAACAAAACATCAGAATAAAAGCAACTTACCTCACCATCATTAAGGCAATATACAATAAAACCAATGCAGCCATCAAAATAAAAGGGTAAAAACACCTGTAGTAATACCCATTACACTCAGGAACAAGACAAGTATGTATTCTATCACCACTCCTTTTCAAAATAGTACTTGTGAATCTTGACAGAGCTTTACCGAAAGGAATTCAAGTTTTAAAAGAAAAAAAGTCAAACAACAATAAATGCTGGTAAGAATGTGGGAGAATAGGAACTCTTCGACATTACTGGAGGTATTACAAATTAGTGCAACTGCTACGGAGATCAGTGCAGAGATTCCTCAGAAAATTGTGAACAGATCCATCATATGATCCAGCTATACTCCTCCTAGGTATCTGTCCAAAGGGACTGAAATAAGATAATTAGAATAATACATGCATATACGTGTTCAGAGTGAAACAATGTCCAATAGCCAAACTATGGATTTGACCTATCAATCAACAGATGAATGTTTACAAATTATGGAACGTACACCCAGTGAAATTCTACCCAGCATAAATAAGAACAACAAAATGCTATTTTCAGGAAAATGGATGGACCTGGACAATATTATGTTAAGTAAAATTAGACTATAACAGAAAGTGAAGAGTCATGTGTTTTCTCTCTTATGAAGAGGCTAGGACATAATTGGAATGACAGAGTGACTTCAGGTAATGAAGGAGATAAGTTAGCAGGGTGTGGTGGCGCACACTTGTAATCTAAGCATTTGGGAGGCTGAGACAGGAGGATCGTGGTTTGCAGACAGCCTCAGCTACTTAGTGAGGCCCTCTGCAACTCAGTGAGACCCTGCTTCAAAATAAAGAATAAAAACTAGGGCTGGGGGTGTAGCTTGGAGGTAGATGCCCCTGGGTTTTATCCCCAGTACCGAAAAAAATAAAAAAAGAAGATATGTATTGACATAATCAGAACTGAAAAACAAGTTTACTTCACTACCTATATTTATTTGACATGTAGTCCCACCTGAAGAATATAAAAAATGTTGATTTTTGAAGAAAAATATATGTGCATATATGTGTTTGTGTTAGTAGATTTCGATCAGTATAAATAGCAATATATTGTTTTCCAGAACTGCTAATGCCTATTTGTAGAAATTCAGGAAACCATGTTGTCTTGGCCAAAATAAATGATTTACTGGACTAAGCATCAACTTCAAGACATACTGGCACCACTGAATGTTCAGAATCTGACAACAGTGATTCAACTTTTCCAAGAGAAGTGAATTAAATGTCATTGTGGTTAGAATCTGTGGTTTGTCTTGGATTCCTCATCTTTTTAAGTTTCCTTGTATTTTTTACCATTGTGTTTTCCTATCAATCCAAATATGGTTTCACTGTATTTTTGCCTTTACAATTTTAAGTTCGATGAGTATTTCATCCATTTTTCACATTTAAGATATTTTATAATGACGGTAACAAATCCAACTGCATGGTTATAATATTTTTGTATATATCCAATCTAATTAACCTTTGTCTTTACCAGGTAAGTTTTTTTTTTTTTACTGGTTATTGAATCTGGGGGCATTAGTTGAGACTGGCACTGGCCTTGAATCTGCTAACCTACTATCTCTGCCTCCCACGTACTAAGAGTTACAGGTGTGGACCACCATGCCCTGCCTCACCAGGTTTGCTACCAACATGAAATATAAGCACATTGCATCACAGTATCTCTGAGTATTTTGTTCATTTTCCACTTTTTAGCAGGTGTCTTAATGCTTTTAGTGACTTCTTGAAAATCTTCTTTGCCTTTCTCTGCATGTAATTATTCTTTTCACCTACCATTTTAATTTTATCAGGTTGTTATATGCTGGCTTTGAGAATCATGAATAAGGCAGCCTTTGAATGTTGTCTGAAAAGATAAGCAATATTTAGACATGCAGGGGTGAGATAGGAAGAGAATTCCAAGTTGTGCAGAAGCCAAAACAGAAACATGAAGAATCACTCATGTTTCAAAGCACAGAAGGGAGAAAATGAATTATTTGGATATTGTTGAATAAGTAGGGTTTGACTATTGGTATATTCAATGTGAGTTTAAACGCTTTTATTTATCCTGTAGCAAATTATGAGTCCTTCATGATTTTTTAAACACTAGACATGTAATAAGACTTATGCTTTAATGTTATTAATATAAATAATGACTATATCAGCAAGGCATGGTAGCACATGCCTGTTATCCCAGTACTTTGGGTGCTGAGACAGGAGGATTAAAGGTTTGAAGTCAACCTCTGCAACATGGTGAGATCTTCATCAGTTTAGTGAGGTTGTTTCAAAATAAAATAAATAAATGAATGGTGTTGGTATAGCTCAAAGTTATAATACCTTGGGTGATTCTATTCTTAGTACCACACAACACACACACTAACACACACACACACACTCACACACTCATTAATGAGAAACAAATTCAGAATAAAAATTTTAAAATATACCTGAAGAAATTTAAGGATGGTTTGGACTAGGATAGTAAGAAGATAAAGAAATGACCATCAAACATGGTTATGAATTATCAGGCATATATAACTTAAAGAAAATAGGAAGAAAACTTTTGCAGTTTTAAACTTCTATAATTAATTCAATTTTGAAGACATGGATTTTGAAATTCCATCAGAACATAGAAATATAAATACAATTTGGAACTAGAGCAAAGACAACGTTTGAGACAAAGAAACTCCTACATGATTCTTTAAAAAAAAGTATTTACATTTTATGTTGATGACCTTACACAGATGCCTTTTGTGCTATAGAAGTAATCTATAATTTTATTTCTTAACATTTTAACAGCTTCTCATTTGTCCTAAGAATCGGATAGGATCTCTATTTTAATTCTTCAAATATGCAAAACTAACCCTCATCAGAAGGCATTTTCATAGATTTGCCAAAAAATATACCATTTTTCTATATGCTCTTTTAAGCATGTATTACCTTCTTGAACTCCTTCATAAGTTCCACAGTTTTATCTTAAGATCTGCATGCCTCGCTCACCCTAACACTTATCACACTTTATGAATATTACCTACTTCATATATTTCCTCTCCCAAAGAACTCTAAGCTTTGAAAGTCATGTGCAGAATGTATCCTGAGCACTCTGCACAGGAACTGGTGCAAAGAAGTTCAATAAATATTTATGAAAGAATAAATGAATTACTGATGCTGACTGAAGGCAGATTGGAACACCAGAACGCTTTCTGCTGATCAGAAGGATAATTAAAGTGTGAAAATAGGAAAACAGGGCAGCATTATGGGGTAGCAGGCAGAGGAAAAAATGAAGTACTGAGTGTTTAGAGACCAAAACCTGGTGATTCTGGTTACCAGAAGGAAGCGTCAACGCCCAAACACACAGGGTCATGAAGTGACTTGCTTCTTACTTAACAGGCAAAATAAAAGCAGAAGGACACAACCTAACAACTGTAGAAACAATTGTATGTGGATTTTTACTTTTCAAACAAACTCTCGCCATGCCATTTACTTGACAGTGACTGACAAATCTCTAGTCATAAAGATGGACTTAGCGTTCTATCTTCAGTTTCCATTTGAAACATCTTTCTTTTTTATTCATATTGATAGCCTCCCATGACATAAATACCGATCTCTTTTTAAATGGGCCAGGAATTGGGTAAGTGCTAATTGGGCCATGTGCACGTATGCCTTTACCATCTTTTACTATATTAAGATCTATGGCTACAATGCACCAATAAAAAATTTAAAAAATAAAATGTATAAACAATAAAAATATGTCAATAAAAGAACTATAACCTTTTATAATGTTGTTTATATTAATTGTGGTTTAAGCCCTGAATATCCTAGCATTGTACAAATTACCTCAAAGACTATATGAATTCTCAGCACAGAAACCATGATTTCTTCTCTTTTTTAGTTCAAGTAAGTCCTGGGACATCTTGCTTCAAAACATAGCAAATTAATTTAAAACAGATTATATTGCTTTGAGTAATATATATATATATATATATATATATACACACATATATACATAAACACACACATGTATACATACGTACATACACATACTGTATTATATGTGAATTTTGTATATGTATTATATAAGTTTACATAGGAGTATATACCTATCTATTTATACACATATATTATATACTATATAAACACATTTATATACACATTATGTATGTCTATGGTTTTTATTCAGAATTCTATCCCCAAGTCAGTTCATAGAAACAAATTTCTCTTTCCTAAGCAGATCACTGAAACTCTTAAGTTTCCACACTTTTTTTTTTTTTGACTTACCATATCAGATAGTAGATGATATGAACACTTGTTTTTTGTTTTTTGTTTTTCGTTTTTTGCAGGCCTGGAGATGGAACCCAGGGGCATTTGACTTCTGAGCTACACCCCCAGCCCTACTTTTTATTCTTTATTTTGAAACCGGGTCTCACTGAGTTGCAGAGGGCCTCACTAAGTAGCCGAGGCTGTCCACGAACCACGATCCTCCGGTCTCAGCCTCCCAAATCCTGGGAATACAAGCGTGGGCCCCACGCCCGGCTTTAACACTTGTTTTTAAAGGAGGCCTGGAATAAAACTAGGTGGAAGGAAAAAAATATGGGCATAGAGGCCTGTTTGGGCTTCTGTGAGGACACTATTAGCAACATACATGTAATGAATTCTCCATAGAAATGCAAAAGGCCAGAGAGTCTCAGGACAAGGAGACCTCTGGAGCACGTTATAGCAACGGAGGCTAGAAGCCCTGTGCTCCTCTGCCACCCTTCATCAGTCTGTATTCTTTGTTAACACCATTCAAAATAAGTCAGTAAAGATGTTTCCTGGAGTCGTGAGAGCCCCTCTAGAAAATTAATCAAATCTAAAGAGGGCGTTGTGGGAGCCACGGCCAAAGCCAGCTGGTCAAGTTGAGGTGTAACGGCTCAAGCGTTGCAGTTAGGATCTGAAGGTACAGTCATGGAGAAAGAGCTCTCAACAGAGGCTCTGGCTTATCTCAGAAAGATAGTGTCAGACTGAATCAGATTAGAGGACACCCAGCTGGAGTGGCTGAAGAATTGACTGCTTGGTGAATGTGGAAAATCCCATATATCCAGTGTCTGAAGTGTTCCTCCTGTGTCTTGACAATGTGATAAAAAAAAAAGAAACTGAATTTTAGTCTGAGGTTCTACTTGTTTTTTTTTTTCTTTTCTTTTTTTCCCCCAGAACCATATGATATGTTATTCGGTGCTGATTTTCATTTTGGGGACTGTAAAGGCCTTCTTGTGCTAATATCACACTCCAAAATGGAGGGCCTTATCAGTATAGAGGTCTGACATCTCTCTTTTCCTACATAAGTTACCATGATTTCAAATGCAAAGGGCTGCATGAAGGTAAAAAAGTGTAGAAAGAAATAAAAGAACAAATAGATCAAAAGAAAAGCAAGCAGACAGGTGATCACTTATTGACTAAATTATGGTTAAAAGAGAAAACTGGACAATATTTCTTTAAGGCTAACTCTAATATTTACACATTAAAGTCAACTTAGAAGTTAGAAAACAGGGACTGGGGATGTATATCAGTGGCAGAGTATGTGTCTAGCATGTGAGATGCCCTGCGTTTAATTCTCAGCATCCTTTTCACCAAAAAAGTAAACACACAAAAAAAATCAGAAACACTTTATTAACACCTAAATGCTTGACTCTGTGTTCTAATTGTGTGGAAGTTATGATGAACTTTGGGAACGGAGCTGATAATGATAAGAGGTTTCAATTTGGGGCTTGGATTACCACAGAAGTATTGTTGAAACCAGATGCTAAAACACTATCATCCCACTGCATGCAGAGAATCATTTCAAACTTTTATGGTGTTTGCATTGTTGATCAGAATCAAACAAAAAGTTTGAATATAAGACTCCCAAATGAAATCATTAATTACACTTAAGGCCAACAGTACGTAAGGAGACAAATAATGTAACATTGATTTTGCTGTTATGAATTTTAGTTCATATATTTGCAGAGATGTATGAATCTTGTAAATGTTGGGCTAACCATTATAATTAGACAAGTTACAAGTCATATTTTTGGCCATTAGGAGTTTAAAGGCTCTGTTATTTAATTTATATCTACTATCATTTTGTGTTATTCACATTTACCTCATGACTGCTACTACCCCCATACCATATTCTCTCTCTTTTTATAGAAGCCCCCAATTAATTGTTTTCATCTTGCATTTATAGCATACATGTCTTCTTCTTCAGCACTTGAAAGCCATTCTGAAGTTTATACAATTTAATTCTCGGTTTGAAGGCTTTGCGAGTTCTCTTACTTGTCCAATGACCCTACTTCTTTCTTCTCATAAGATCAGAGTACATCAGCTATATATTTTGGTCCCTAAACATTATTTTCTTCAGATATTACTATATGTTTTCTACCAAAGAGTTAAGAAAGTATATGGTGTCTCAGGTTAATAACAATGCCATTACTGAAAATCACCTTAAAATTATTGATGTCATGTGTCTATGACAGGATGACATTAAAAGAAGAAATTTTGAAGTGAAAAACCAGAAGACTGAAATCTAGTCAATAATGCTTATATATAGGAATAAGGGATATCTAAAAGAAAAAAATAAATACTAGAAAAGAAATGATAGTAGACAAACACATTAAAGTATTCAAATTTTGAGGAGAATATTTAAAAATATGTTTAGAAGTGCTATCGAATGCTAAAAGAAGACTCAAATTTCTATTCATCCTTGTTGTAACCTTTATAAATCTCTCTGGCGTAGATCTTTTTTTTCTTTTAATGGATTTCAAGTCTAGAATTTCTGTACTTGAACTTTGCTTTTGCTTTTTCTTATGTCCAGCCTTCCAGTGTTAGGCAGCATATTAATGTCTATGATTTAGAATTATGCACATTCCTCCTTTCCCAATATTGCAATGTTTAAATGGAGTGTTTCTCAACATTTGATTCCCAACATACAAAGGTCACCATATCTCATGATTTGGAACCTACAAAAGAAGAATGGATTCAAGACTTTCTTCTTTTTTCTAACAAATCACACTGAGGGTCTCACGCTCCATCCTTCTTTTAATAACTCTTCTGAAACGTCTGATGTCATTCTGCATGGTAATTTGTGCATTGCATTTCCTTTTTTACTTGGGTCAGTCTCAGTAATGCTGGGGAGACAGAACTTCCACTGAATTGATGCCACTCTGTTTCTTAGATCTAATGCAATTAATGTTCTTTGCCTGAGGCTCAAATGCTGGAGTTTAGAGGAAGCAAGAAAGGCCCCTGGCTAAGCTGATTCTCAGAAGCTCTGATGCCTAAAAACTCTTTCATTAGTAAGAGAAAATACAAATTAAAAATAAGGGGTATAATTCTCTTGAAAGTTAAAGAGGAGACTGTAGCCCTACTTCTTTTTCTTAGAGCACTTATTTGAGAAATATTGTCATAATGTCTGTCTTTGTCTCTAGTATATACAAAATTCCTGGCAAAAACCAAATAAAACTTTTTACACTAGTTTTAGAACCATAAACATCTTTTTTTGAAGATCATCTCTGGCTACAGGAATCATCAAAGGACAGTGGACTCCCTGTCTTCCCAAATCTGTGGGAGAATAGGTATTTAAGTTTCATAGGATCCTCCATCCAAGTTGCAAATCTACTTCTTGTTATAAAAATACAAAACATAAGAAATATAAAAATATTTTTTGGATAAAACCACATAATAATTAGTTGAAGACTAGACTCCCATGAGCAACAGCTGCAAGGCACATCACACATTTCTATCTTTCCACGATGTCAAAAGACTTATTCAACGCATAAAGGATATACTACTCAGAAAATTATTAAGGTAAGTCTCTATGTAAAATTTAGCCATTTCAGTCACTTGGGAAATTCTTTGTCAAAGTCAATTAGCGAGTAAAGAACATCAAATGATTCAATGCACACTAGTACTGCTAACTAAAAATTCTTACAAGTTTACAGTCTTACAAGTTTGTTAGTCTAAACAATTTATGTTGAACAAGTATACTAGACAAAATACAATTTCTACCATTCAAGCACTTCAAATAATTAGCAAATAACAAGCTACCAACAAGCAGGGAAAGGGGAATAACAAAGTCCAGGAATGGGAGAGTACTTCCAAATATTGTCTGAAAAATACTCTGATCCTTAGTCAGTAACAAGAACACCGCCAGAGAGAAGTTGCTGGATTGCAGTTGCATGCATTGGCAGACTCTTTCTGGCATAAGCAATAACTCAGCATGCTGTATGTCTACATGGCTCTTCTTTTAGAGACTTTCTGTAGGCGCTGACAAGTGTCTTTGAAATTTTATCAAACCTTACCAGACACTTGTCAGTAACTACAAATACAATGATGATGTAAGTCCATTAGATGTGAAGAGGAAATGTGCTGGTCTGAGCCATATGCTAGCCTATCTGAACAAATTGCTTATAAGTTCCTGAATAATTGTTTTATGCCTCATGTTCAATACAAAGACCTTAGCGGTTATCTTAATGTTGTAATAAAAATTGAAAAAAAAAGAAATGAAAACTAAAAATAGAAAGGAAAAAATAAAACTAAAATTTGAAGTTAATGAAATAAAAAATTAGTAAATTAGTTTGAAGCATACCTAAACCTATAAGCCCATTTTTTTTACAAATTGAATAAAATAAATACATATATTTTAGCCTGGGTAATTTAAAAAGAGAGAAAGCAAGCAAAAAGCTTAAAATAAGAAACATGGAATAAATCAAAATAATTAAAAGGAATAGCTTATTTTATATAAAACTGATTTGGGAAATCTGAAAGATATCCATGGATTCTCTAAACAATATGGCATTTTTCATTATATCTTCAGAAACCAGAGACATTTAAACACTAGTTTATTTTATTCTTCACAATTCAACTAGATTTCTTAAATTAAGACATAGACATTAATTGAATGAGCATGTCCTTTTATGATTGCATTCATTCCTCTAACACTGCTAAGGGTGCCATCTAAAATGATACTTGCCTGAGAGGCCCAAGGCAAAATGATTTACCTGCAGGCCTATTAGGCTTCACCCTGTAGGCCTAATGCAAATTAGAATTCTGACTCTAGTTTAGTCTGGAATTCTGATTAGCCTGAGGGAATAAGGCAAAAGAGGAAGGAAAAATATTTATTATATATCAACTATATATCAGAAAGCTTTTTGATATATAAGCCTTTGTGTGAATTAATTCATTTAATTCTCACAGCAGGGGAAAAGTATGATTATAGACTTTTCGCAATTTTTAGATGACAGTTTCAACGAGGAGGACACTTTTTGCAGCACACAGCAGACAAAGATGAAATTCAAAATTAGTTTGACGAGTGGCAAGGGCCATCTCTCCTGCTGGGTGACATCTCACTTTGTTCAGGCAGAGGTTGATAGTTAATTCCATCATTTCATATTCAGTTCATTGGCCTTCACAAATTTGTTACTTTCAAACTTATTTTTAAGCTGACACTCTTACCCAATGTGTATTGTATAAAGTAGAAACCTTTTTATATATATACTGCACTAAGAAGTGGGAAAGCCAAGAGGAAAATGGTGTGTGTGTGTGTGTGTGTGTGTGTGTGTGTGTGTGTGTGTGTAGATATAAACTTATTAAAGATATCTACTGGGTAGCATATACTGTTGTAATATATAAGCACACATACAAATTGTGAACTGATGAAACTTTAACTTTAGAGGTAGATATAAGGAGATACTATAGATGAGCAAATAAGGCAAACTAAATGAAGGGGTGGGAGGGGAGAAGAGAAAATTCTCTCATGTTCCAGATGTACATTAACACACATCTTCAAGTCAAACACTCAGCCAAACATGAGAAGGAGGGAGGGGGAAGGAATGGGGCAGGAATTGGGGAAGGGCTAATTGGGTGATATGTGCATGTGTGCCTCCAACATCTTGTACTCCATTAAGATGTATGACTACAAGGAACCAATAATTTTTTAAAAAATAAATAAGTGAATAAGAAAGAGAAATTCATATAGCTTTAAAATTTTTAAAAGAATAATGGTATAGAAAGCCTCTAGGGTTAGGGTAGAAGGAGGGGGCAATACTCTATGTTGGAAAGAAGAATTTCCAAGATGAGTTGTCATTTGAATTGAGACCCAAATGAAGAAAAGGAGCTGGCTTTCCAAATGCAAGGAAAGCAGAGAATTGAAGGATAGACAGAAACACAAACATAAAATTGCAAAGGCTGCAAAGCTGGAATGGATTTCATACTATCTTATGAAGGTGGATGACTTTCACAAGGATAGAAAAGCTGTGTTCATAACGGAAGTCGCTGCTGTAGAAGCACGAACTCACTAAGCATCATTTGAGTGTCAGTGGATGTGGGGATCAGAGGTCCTCTGGGTGTGGACTGTACTGACTGTCCTCGTGTGAGTTTCATAAGCTTATTTGTTAAATATGAGAAATACCTCCTTGCCTAAATATTTTTTCTGTGCTTGTATCTTTCATAAGCTGTCTCAGATTTACTTGTTCAGAAGAATATATATATATATATATATATATATATATATATATATATATGTGTGTGTTATATTATATATAGCATATATGTTATATATAAGTTATATATTATATATAATATATATAAATATAAGTTATATATTATATATAATATATAAATATATAAGTTATATATTATATATAATATATAAAATATATGTTATATATTATATATAATGTATATGTGTATGTGTGTGTATATATATGTGGTCTTCAACTGAGCTACATCTTTATTCCTGTTGTAGCTCAGTTGAAGACCAGTTAGCCAGCATGAGTGAGGCCATAAATTTTGTTCTGATCAGACTTATATCATGGACTACAACTAAAACACAGCCTAAGCCATTTCCAGGACATTTATTGCAATCATGACCCAGATGGGTTCTTCATTCATTAACACTTCCTGTAAACTTTATACAACTTGTGTGGAGAGATTTTTATTACCTAGAAAGTAGGTTGGACCATTCATTTAGTCCACGGAGCTCAGCTGGCTCTCAGGGTCTCAGGCTTGGGTTAGGGGGTGAGTCTTTTTTGGTTCCTTGGGCCTGACCTTAACTAGGACTTGAAGGTGCGGCGAGTTCAGCGACGAGCTGCAGAGCTGGCTTGGTCAGCATTCAGCATCATTATCAGGGCTCAGACAGGCAAAATGGCAAGGCTCCTTGGTAGAAGAAGCTGTGGTTTTTCAGTCTCAGGTGCTGACAGTTATAGGCTTAGGTTGCTAGAGACTCCATGTGGTTGTCAAGGGTCTTCTGGTCAACAGGTCTGTACCTTGTGCCTGGTGTCTGTGTGCTGTCAGAGAAACCCTGGATGTGACCCTGTGTCTTCTTGAAGAGTTACACTTGTGTGCGCATCATGCTGGCATGTTTTGAGCCACACCTCGGTGTGCTTTAGGAGATAAGCCCTTTTTGGGCTTTAATGAAGCCCTTTTAAAAAAATATCTGCTTCATATAGGTTTAATATCAGCACTGAAACACAAGAGAAATAAAATATATGAACTGAAATGTCATGTATTTTCATTTAAATTTCTTGTACCGTTTCCTTTTCTGTGTTGTGTCTTAAAATTATTTAAACAAGTTCTGAGCACTTTTTTCCATTAGTTTTAGTTTTTTGGGTTTACAACATCTTATTCATTTTCAGTTGAATATTTATTGGGTAAATGAATATTATACTGTTATAAAATATTTGCCACATTTTAGCAGAATGAAGTTTATTACTAACATGGAAACCCTACTTTGCCTGCGTAGTTGCTTAGACTTGAATTATTTCATTCATGATAAGAATGCAGGTAGCCATGAATGCTAAACTATATAATTCACTAAAACTTTTGTCACGGGAACTGGACAAAGCTTCTGGGATATTTCTCTCTCTCTCTCTCTCTCTCTCTCTCTCTCTCTCTCTCTCTCTCTCTCTCTCTCTCTCTCTTTTAGCATAGTTTCAAAAACCACTAATTGTATAGCAGAAACTACTTCACAAGTCAATTTCCCAGAGTTGTAAATTTCCAGGTAACGCCAAAAATTTACAAGGAAAAAAGTGTGCTCACAACACTTTTGTTACTTAGTACACACGTAAAAAAGATGGGCCAAGTGGAAAACCACAGCATCTCACTAATGCAGATCAATCTCTTGTTTTTAGTATAGCATACCTCAGATATCTTCTAATTACTCTCATATTGTCCTTGAAAGGAAAGGAAGTCTTGGGGTAAAACTCTGATCATTAGATGTTCACTTTGAGGTGAATTTTTCTTTGTTTCCTGCTTTGTCAACGTATTCAGTACCGAGTCAGCAAAATTACACTTTAAGTATAATGGCTAAAATTTGGCTGCAGGAAAATGCATTAAAATCAAAACTATTATGCTCCCTGCTTTCAGGTAGATTCTGCTGTGGAGATCAAAGTCCCTTATATGGGTCCCATGGTGTCCCTGAAAAGAGTTTTGTCCTACAGAAGAAATTTTAGTTTCATGTAGAGTTCATACCATATTCTGTAGATTCCCATTTTTATCACTACAATAAGAATCAACAAGCTGCTCTGTACCCAACAAAAGATGCTATTGTTTTATGATGGTCACCGCTAATTGTCACAATGCAGGCCATATCAGAATATTGGCCAAGATGATCATTAGCTATATTCCTTTTTATAGTCCTGAAGACTCTTTAGGAGCCACAACACACACAGAAGATGCTATAAGAGAGGTGCAACACATAACTGCCTTGCTGGAGAAAGTCAAAATTCTAGCTGAAAATCTCTTTACTCTCTGAAAGTAGGGAAAAAGGTGAGATACGGTCTATCTTTGTTTAGATATATGACAAAAAGATATTCAAGTGCAGAGTACTAATAGTATAATGAAGGTGATAATGTGGTACAATATTTTTTAAGGAATAGAGTATAACTAAGGCCAAGTTATATTTTTATAGTTTGAGTAAGAAATATCCCCTAGAAAAGCTCATGTGTTGTCAATGTAGAAAGGCTCCAAAATTATTGAATCAGAGATCTCCTCTATCGACAGATAAATACACTGAAGGATTATTAATTTTAATGGATTTATCGGGTGGTAAATGAAGGCAGTTTGGGTGCAGTTGGAGGAGGTAGGTCACTAAGTTACTGGACTTGAATTTAAGGGCTTTTCTGTCCCTGGCTTTTCTCCTCCTCGTCCTCCTCCTCGTCCTCCTCCTCGTCCTCCTCCTCGTCCTCCTCCTCGTCCTCCTCCTCGTCCTCCTCCTCGTCCTCCTCCTCGTCCTCCTCCTCGTCCTCGTCCTCCTCCTCGTCCTCGTCCTCCTCCTCCTCCTCCTCCTCCTCCTCCTCCTCCTCCTCCTCCTCCTCCTCCTCCTCTTCTTCTTCTTCTTCTTCTTCTTCTCTCTCTCTCTCTCTCTCTCTCTCTCTCTCTCTCTCTCTCTCTCTCTCTCTCTCTCTCCTCTCTCTCTTTCCTCTAGCCATGAGCTGAGCAGGTTTCCTCTTGCCAGGAAGTTTCTGCCTTGAACCTCTGAAATAAACCTTGGATTAATTCTCTAAACCAGGAACCAAATAAACCTCTTTTCCTCTAAGTTCTTATCAGATATTTTGTTCACAGTGATGAAAAAGATAACATAAACATATTCACTTTTATTGTTTGTTCACATCTCATTTTAAATTCCTTTGGTTTTTATGAATTTAATCATTTCCTTTTTTTCTTTAAAAAAATCCCTATGCTATTATTTTCATGATGTTAAGAGGAAAAGTCACAAGTACATGCAGTCAGTCTACTCTCAGACCTTTTAGAAATGATTAAAAACAGGATCATGAAAAAGTTTAAGAAAGTAATATTCAGATGAAGATATTCACATTTTATTTCTTTTGATCTGATTATTTGTACTTAAGGATAAAAATACTTGTGGGAAAATTTTACATGACTTATAAATAATCTGCAAATTGAATGAGAGATTTTAAGTGTTAAAATGATATTTTATATATTGACTTAAGGACATATATTAATTTAGACACTTGAATGTATATTTGTATATTCAACTTGTTTGCTTAAATAAAAGATTTAAACAATAAAGCTCAATAGAACTTATTTTCAAAACCATGGGTTCAAGCTCTAGGGTAATATTATCATTGACTTTTTACATAAGTATTTTTATTTTTCCTAATATTACTTTCTAATTTATAATTATCTCCTTTTGGTGCAATGACATAAATTCAATAAAGGAACTGAGTTCTTATATCAAATGACAAGATTTCCAGACTCGAAGCACCAGAGTGCCAGATGTTGTTCAGGGAATTAAAGATGGATGAGATTTTATCATCATTCATCATCAAACTGTTAATTAAAAATGTCCTTTTCTAACACACATTTGCATTTAGCCCTGTTATATTAGCTTCAAATTTGAGAAAGAGCTGAAGATTGTTATGCATGGTGATAAACAAGCCTTCTATATATTTTTGTGATGTAATTTTCAAAGGAGCCCCATATTTAGGATTAAGTAGATGTCTTGGACTCTTGAGACAGAAATGCAAAGAAGCAACAGACCTGAGTGTAGCATCTCTCACAAAGAAAGGACTAATTTTGTGTAAATCAATAATATTGAAATCTTTAAAACCAATGCTTCAGAGCATGTGATTAGTGGGTAGTGAATAGACTATGTACTATATTTCATACCATTAGTACCCTCAATATAAATTGCCCCAATATAAAATTTGGAATTACTGGGAAATAATTTGTTCTGACTTGTCAAAACAAAAAATTTTGATTAACATGAATTATCAGGGATTGAAATTCAGAATCAGTGATGTGGTATCTATTCTTTAAGCCACTGCATCTATTGATTTAATATATTATCTCTAATATGTATCAGTCATATTGCTAGGTCTTAAATAAAGAAAAGTGATTACAATGGACAGCTTTTCCAGTCTCACACAGGTACAAATTTATACATACAAAAAAGAAAGCCTCAATATTATTATTGGGCATATTTCATAGCTCTCATAAGTATATTTTATGTTATTTCCTCCTAGAGGAATTATTGTAAAATTGTCATTAGAAATGACGTTATTTTTATTTAACAAACACAATTGTAATTTAATATATATTTATATACTTGACACTATTTTTAGGAGAAAAACTCGGCTTACTCGATTTTGTTAATCAAGTAAGGAGAAATAATCCATTAAAAACAAATAAAGGGGCTTTGAATGGATTAAGTGCATTACTGATCTGAATTTCTAAGATAGATTGAAAAATATTAAGTAAAAAAAATCTTATAGTTTTATCTAATAGAATTTTGAATTTGACCTGTAAATATTGTAGTGTGTGTGTGTGTGTGTGTGTGTGTGTGTGTGTGAGAGAGAGAGAGAGAGAGAGAGAGAGAGAGAGAGAGAGAGAGAGAGAGATACTGGTGATGGAATCTACGGGCATTCTACCTCCAAGCTAAACTCCCAGCCCTATTTAATTAATTATTTTTTAAAAATTTTGAAACAGGATTTTACTAAGTTTCTGAGGCTGGCCTGTCTCAGCCTCTCACATCTCACATACTGGGGTTGCAAGCATGTGCCACCATACCTGGCTGCATACTTTCTTTAAAAAAACACACACATTATTATTGTGTTGTTAATATCTGTCTACTTGGTTTATTATAACCTCTTCAATCATAGTTGCTGAGCACCTTTTTTTTTTTTTTTTTTGGTGGTACTGGGGTTCCTGGAAGCCCTTCTACCTCCGGGATACACTCCCACGGGCTACACTCCCAGACCTATTTTTTAACATTTTTATATGGAAACAGAGTCTCTTAAACCAGCGAGGCTGGCTTCGAACCAGCGCGATCCTCCTGTCTCCGCCTCCCAAGTGCGGGGATTACAAGCGTGCGCCACCAGGCCGGGCTGCTGAGTACTTTAAAAAGTAACATTTTTATCTCTTTTGATCAGCTATGTTGTCGATATGCTATGAATGTGAACATGTGGTGAATTGTGAGTTCTCTCACCTTCAAGAATAGTTTATGACCACATTTGCTGTGAGGGCTTTGAGAGATAAACCATTGGCTTTTCCCCCAACTCATAGAAGCTCAAAGAAGTTAGACTGTTTTTCTGGATTCCCAACAGGGTCAGCTGAGGGATTTAATGGGAATGAGTCACAATTCAGCTTCTTTCTCCTTTATTTTAGCAATAAAATGACGTAGTTTTGATGGCTTGGGACTTCAAAAGCTGTGTCATTAGCAATTCAGCATATTTTGTGTAGGATTCTTGCCACTGTGAGTCTCTGACACTTTAATTATAGGATGTTCAACCACCCTGAGGCACGTGGCAAACAACCTGTTAAAGGATATCATTCGAAAGTTCCATCTAAGTCTGATGATCATTCCGACAAGGTGCTGCCTCGGTGAGGGAAATGTCCTCAGAAATTCCAGGTCAGACCAACATCCAGGTAACCTCTGCTGTGAGATTCTCATCAGTGCCTTACTGAACAAAAGACTCATTCTGCAGAGCTCCACCCATATTCCTGTGTCATGAATCCGAATCGTGATCAAGAATGAAATCTTCTTTTTAAGTGCTAAGTTTTAACAATAACAGCTGCAGTTCTCTTGTTAGTATCTTAGCTGCATGTGCAGTATACATAATATGTGTATGTATCATTCAAATTATTAATGTCTATGTAGTACTTAGTGTATATAAACATATATATATTATTTAAATTAAAATCAGTTCAAACACATTATATTCATTTTTAAAAGTATAGTACAAATTAGCCTGATCCATTGAAAATTTGTAAAAATGACCAATAAGGCAGAAAAATACACCAGGAATTTGAAAAATAAAGTAGTGGTGGTTTAATAGAAAATCATACATAAATTTGACAGAGCCACAGTTTAAGTCTATAAAATAAATTTCATTTAAAATATTTAATCTTTAACAGAATGTCTAATCTACTAATTATAAGATTGGAAACATTTGAAATGTGGCTAGAAAATTCCTGTTAATTCAGGGCAAAGGAGTAAAAATGCAGATAGAAATAGAGAGCAATTAAATATTATTTTTGAACAAAGAAACTTTGGTCAGTATGTCTTCAGGAATACTAATCAGATGATGCCCCGCAGAGTAAAATTTGTGTAGAAAGAAAACAAATGCAGAGCGATAATTAATAAATTAGAGCAATAAAGCAATTGAGTGCAGAATCTCAACTGAGGGAACTGGGAAATAAGAACATCTAGACACAAATTATTTGGGTCTAACCGAATGAACAAGATGGGAGGAAGAGGTCTTTGGACCTTAGCTAGTCAATGAAATAAAATGTCATTTTCTGATTTTTGACAAATAAGAAATAAGCTTTTGGAAATAGGAAGTACTTACCTTATTTTTTTTCTCTGAAATATGATGAATCATATTTGTTTTTATGTGTTTCCTGTTTTGAAGTTATCTGTATTTATTGATGATTGAAGTATAAGTTTAAACGTTTTCGGATGAGTTGGATATTTGAAAAACTGTGAAATTTTATCTACGCAAATACTTTCCCGCTTTTGCTTTGTGATTAAAAATAACTTAAATATTTTGAAAACTTTATGAATGTGTATATCTTTTACTTGCTAAAATTTCCCCCTATTTATAGTATACAGACTAGTTGCTGCTCAGGAGCACGTTAACAAGAAAAATCATGTTTTAAAAGCTATTCATTGAACTCTGCAAGGAAGGTGTAGCTTCTCCATTACTGATGAGACATTTAGCCAAAATCACTGGCAAATTTCATCTCTTCTTTCATTCCTTTGTATTTATAGGGTGTCCTATTGATTCAAAGCTCACAGTATTTACTGCACATCTGTTTTACATTTACAAATACACAGAATACCGCTTCATTCAATTTTTTTCTTACATCCCTTATGCCTGTTGCAATTACAGCATTTAAGAAGAGGATAGAAATGTAGTTGAATGCCTAAGAAGGACGTGAGTGTATCTGCAGCTGTATAATGCTTAAATCTTATCATACATACAAATAGAGTTTTCCAACTCCTGCAGGGTGCCTAAACACCTGGTAGATGAGATGCAAATGCAAACTATCTTAAATATTTTAATTCACTTTGCTCAGAGTCGGAATATGCAACTCCATAGTCATAAACTGAATATACGGGCTGCATGAGATATTTTCTCTAACATCTTTTTCAGTAAACGGTCCCAAAGCAGGTTTAAATACGTGTCAACTTTCATTTGGAAACACTTGTCAAGATGTGTCTCACAACTGTAATCAATGCCTGTAGTGGACTGAAGCAAAACTTCTATTTTTCCTCTGTTCGAATCAAAATCTAAAAGAAAATAATATGTGTGATAGGGACTTTGCAGGATGTATACACATATTTTACTTCAGAGGCCGCTTTTCAGAAGGAATTCTGTGGAACAGTAGGCATCTGTTTGCTTTGAAAGGGAAAGATAGTGAATATATCATTAACTTTTTTCTCTTTTTTTGGCATCAAATATTCAGAGTGGAAGTACTGTGTGGGATGCATCCTATAATCCCAGAGATTGCTATTCGGCCTGTTCATGCTGTTAATCTATTTTCAATATGTTTTATTCTACTACATTTTTCTATAAAATTCTTGCCTCTATAAAAGCCAAGTTAAGCAACAGCAAACCCCAAACCATACCAAAACAAAACACTGCTAAAAGATACAGCCAATTATTTAATAATGTCTCACTTAAAAAGTTAGAACCCAATTAGTAGTTTTGGGCCTCGTCTCAATGGTGACCATTAACAACAATACTCTACTCTCCCCATGATATCTGTATCGAGGGGTATAATCATGACTTTTCTTTTGTCTTTATGTATTCTACATAATGCTTTGCACACAAAAAGAAGATAGTTCCCACAACATAATAAATACAGATTTCATTCTGTAGACTAGAATATGCACATAAGTCTATATTATGTACATATATATCTGTCCTTTATACATTAATACACATTATTATGTTATATATAATTACAGAACACGAAATAGAGATTTCAAAAAGAAAAGCAGCTTGTGTACTATGTTTTTATGTATATATATGTATAAAGTACATTATTGTGCACCAGTCAGTTTGGAGATCTCTGACCTCCTCTAACATAGCCATAATAGGTAAGCTTATAAAATCATGCTTTTCTCCCTGGAAACTGGATGAAATAAAGAAAGGGAAGGTCTGTCCTTTTTATTGTAGCCTGCAATAAGAGGATATGCTTCTTTCTTTAAATGTTTTTTATTGATGTATAGTCGTCATACATCTTAATGGGATAAAAGATGGTGGAGACATACATGCACACATCACCCAATTAGCCCTTACCCCATCCTCACTCCATTCCCTCCCCAACCCTCCTTCCCATGTTTGGCTTCTCTATATATTAAAATCATGTCTTTTTCTTTGTTCCTTGAATCTTTGAGTTTGGCCTCTGAATTTCTTGGAAAATCAGACAATATAGTACATATCATATACTGATAAAATTATTTGTGTGAAATACAACAGCAGAACTTCTAAAATGTTAATTAAATCCATACAAAACATTTACCAGGTAGATAATTTTTAGACTATGATTAAAGTGATGTTACTGAGACATACAATTGTGTATAATTTGCTTAATGTTAATGGTTTATAATTTGTGACTGCAAAATATACACACAGAAATTCTGAATGAAAGGCAAGATCATGTTTTAAATATTTATCAGTATATCAAGACTTGTTTTTAGTTTAAACTATTTTTTGAACCATGTTAAATTTAAAGATAATCACTTAGACCTGCCACTTTTATGTTGTAAATCATATTTAACTTCATATGTAATTTTAACAAGTAAAAAGGTAAATCCATTAACCATGACATCATAAATATAAGGCTTTTCTTACAAAGGGAGTATGCAGATGGCACAGAAGAGAGTATTGTCCATAGTCTGATAAATATTAGAAAAAATCACAGTCAAGAGCTAAGATCACCTTGCTGCTGTGAGTGGTGACACACTCCTGAAACCCCAGTGCTTGGAATCTGAGACAGGGGGATTGCAGGTTTGAGGCCAGCCTCAGCAAATTAGAGACCTTATTTCAAAATATAAAAATAAATGAAAGCTGGAGGTTTATCTTGAAGGCAGAATTCACCTGAGTTCAATCCACATTCCCCCCAAAAGTTAAGACGATCTGATAGTGGTTGGTGTTTGATATCTATATTTAACATAACACCATTAAATTATTTTTGAAATATGATGAGATACATTTCAGTTGGTTCCTGTTATAAAATTATAGTTTTATAAGGAAAGCTATGTAAATTTCATAAAACAAAGTAAGAAACTCTTATTCTCAAATAGCTCCCTTATTTTACAGCATGTCTTAGAGCCGATTGTTTTCAAAATGATGAAAACAATCTCTAAGGGCACAATAAAATCCATTTATTTATGAGTGTTGAGTGAGTGAGTCTGTGTGTGTGTGTCTGTGTGTGTGTTTGTGTGCTGTGTGTGTGTGCATTCATGCACATGCATCTGAGTATGTGTCTGTGTATTTCAATCTAAGTGAAATCAAAGAATAAATAAATCCTTTATGGAACAGGACACTGGAGTCAGAGCCACATGTGCAGCTGGCTTGGGACAGTATCTGAAATTCGTAGTCATAGTCTTCTGTATTGGTGCATTCTAAAGATTTTGAAGGACCTAATACTCACAGAACACATGCTGAATAATGGAAACCACCGCACTTGCCATGCTTAAGAATATCCAATGTATCTATTAAAAATTGCAGAAAGTGTCCAACACTGTTAATTTTATTTCAACTAAGATAAAATGCTAACCATGTTGTAATCCCAGTACTTGGAAAGCTGAGACAGGAGGGTCTTTGGTTCTTCAAGACCAACCTCAGCAAGTAGTGAGACTCTCATCTACCTAACAAGAGCCTATTTCAGAAATTAAAAATAAAATAAGGCTGGCAGTGTAGCTCTAAGATAGAATGTCCTTGGGTTCAATTTCCAGTACCTAAGATAAAAAGTACTTAAATAATATCCATATATATTTAAATGACACAAACATTTTCACAATGTGCCCTGAAAACAATATTCATTCTTAACAAAATAATTATGATCAATCTGCTAAAAAATAGAGTGAATATAATTTGTGGCAGTGAAAAAATAGCTTCTTAATTTACAGTCATTCAAATAAAAAGGTAAATATTTTAAACAGTAACAAAGAAAAAATTATGAACAAATAAAATAAGTTATTTAACAGCTCATCTCAGACTCATTATGAGTCTTCATAAATAAACAGAAAACCTACACATCTGTCAAATTATCAAATTACAATACTGAGATCCCATTTGTACTTGGAACAATTGATGTTTTGTTTTATTTTGGTTTTAATTCAAAATGAGCTAACTGTAGAGAACATTAACATTATAAGCATAATTTTAGGTTCATTTTGATAGCACATTTCAGTGTGTAACTAAAATTATGATTACCTAATATAATTAAAATATTATCACCTTCCTCATAATCAGCCCTTGGAATTCTGGGCTGTGTTTTATCCTCAAAAACTTCAATGTGCTTCTTGTCAACTTATGCAGTGGCTCTAGTCTACCACTGATGATGTTCAGTTACCAATAGAGATGATAACAGTCTCTCAATGTGAAGGGGAGATGCTCTTTCAAAGCCCATGCAGAAATCTGCCAGTGCATTCTGAGAATGTGCTGGTCTCCATATCAAGAAAAATTAGAACCAGTAGTGAATACATAATTTGATTAGAGTTATGGCTTTAGGCCTTTTTTTTTTTTTTTTGGTTGTACTGGGGGTGGAGGCTTTTCTACCTTTGGGCTATACTCCCAGACCTGTTTTATATGTTATTTGAAAACAGGGTCTCACTAAATTGCTGAGAGCCTCACCAAGCAGCTGAGGCTGGCTTCAAACATGTACGATCCTCCTGTCTCAGCCTCCCAAGCACTGGGATTACAAGTGTGTGCCACCATGCCCAGCTCTGGCTTTAGGTATTTAGCATTAATTTAAGATAGGTAATTCCTTATAGAAAAAATAATGCTACATTTGAATTCTAGGAATATAGCAAAAAATTCAAAAATATTGCATGCTAAACTATAGGTGCTGATTATGCTGTAAATAATCTTAAATTGTTATATACCTGTTGAAATAGACACTATACAAAAATACTCAGTGTACTTTGATTTTTAAGTAGGAATTACCACAAATGAAACAGAATGTAGATTGCTTCCTGATGGGTCAATATGGTTATCATCTGCTATTGAAAGGTTGCTATAAATCTAAGTTTAAAAATATCTTTATATAATGTTTATAAAATAAGATTAAAATGTTGCCAGAATATGAGATTAATTTTAATTTCTCAAAATTAAGTACCCAGAAAGCAACGAAATAGGAAATATATTGGATTTATATTATTGTTATTTTTGTGAACAAAAATGTTGGTATTTAGATTCCAACATTAATTTAAAATGTGAATTTATTATGTTTTAATATATATTTATTATTGAGTTTTAATTATACAGCGAAGTGATACAAACACACATACACACAGCCATTGCTGTCTTTCTCTCTGCAAACCACGGCTCCCCATTCACCTTTGAGATTGGTGGTGACACCTGCATATTTAGTCATAGAATTATATGAACTGTTTTTGCCATCTTGTCTCCTTTTTTCCTTCACCAACTCTCTCTCCCAATCCATTTCATTTATTCTACTGTTCTCCCTTCTCATTTATCTGAAGGCTCTCTTTTGCCAATTTCTTTTTAGCGTCTATATAGGAGAGAAAACATATGGCTCTCGTCTTTCTGAGACTTGCTGGTCTCACATAGCATAGCATTCTCTAGTTTTATTCATTTGCCTACAAATTACTTAATTTTGTTTTTCTTTATGACTGAGTAAAATTCCATTGTATATGTATACCACATTTTGTTTATTAATTCATCTGTATTCAACCTGTGATGTAAAGCTAAAATTTACTTTATTTTTACATGAATTTGTGCTTGTCAAATAAAAAGATTATATGAATTTTGAAAAAAGGTTTAAACTTTTTTGTCTTCTATTAACAAATCTGTCATTTAATACCTATTAAATTTTGAATTCTAGAAAGGTGCTTTGTAATTTCATTGGTTTTCTAAGGTTTATGGTTTTTAGAAATACTGTGTTCAAGATTAAATATTTTATCTTCAAAATCTTTGAAGATGATAAGGCAATGAGAACTTTCATGTAAGGTATACTATTTGAAAATGTGCATTTATAAATGAGTATTAGATTTCTAAGAATAAAATTGTAGAGTATAATATATGATTTCTAAGAATAAAATTGTAGAGTGCAATATATGAGCATAATTAACACACTCCATTCACTTTAATAAGCATTAGATGAATGAAAACCATGGGCCAGGTGCTCAGCAAGACATCTTGACTCTTAGGAATGACAAAGATGGGGAATGGTATTGAGATTTAAGTTGTACTCACTACCTAAGACTTGCTTGTGGGAAATTTAGACAAACAGAGTGAACTCATTCCTAAATTATGTTTATGATGTATGGCACATTTCAATTTAGAGTTAGATAGTAACGCAATGTGCATCTTTTGAAACAAAACTGATATTTTAACAATAACTATTTGAATTTTTTATAAAGTGACTTTCCTCTTTTATCAATCAGAATAACTAATAGGATAAGTGAAAGCAAATATATAAAACAAAAAATAGGCAGAGTGTGGATATTGTTTACTTTTCAGAAGAGAAATCTTACAGAAACTACACGTTAATTAAAATAGTATTTATAAATGCCTTGGAGAGTCTTTGTATCAAATATAGTATAGATAAATAAGAGCCATCCTTATAATTGTCACTATCATTCTTCATTATTTTCCCTATAATATAAGTATTATAGCTATCAAACTATAATGCCACAAAAAATAATGCCATATACAAATACAGGGTTCTGGAGATGAGCACTTGTTCAAAAGAAATAGAAGTCAGAGTGATTGGAGAAAGTTAAAATTCAAGTTACCCCTTCCTGTCAGTCAAGCTGGAATGGAAATCTGCAGGAAGCCAAATTAACTGCTGAGGGAATGTGGGCACAGAGGTTCAGCAGGTGACATGGCTTCAAACTCATTTAAGTGTTTATTTACATAGCTGTCTTCAGTAAAAGTCAGGACTATAGAGTCAATGTTTGTTTGTATGCCTTCAATTTTATTGGTTATGATATCTGGAAGTAGAGACTGAGAGACGATTAAATCTTGTGGTTTGAACACTCAAGAATGGGAACTTGGTAAGAAAGACATGAGATTGTCCTCTTATGTTTGCGTGAGAGAGCACAGAAGATATCCAGGAAGGAGACCTGCCTCTCCAGACTCCAGGTTTATGTTAGCCATGAGCTTGAACTTCTTATCTTTCAGATATGTGAGAAATAAATCTAAGCCACACTTTCTTCTATAGTGTTCTGTTAGAGCAGCTGTCAGAATAAAGCAGGTTCTGTAAATGAGTCAGTTATGACAACTCATAACTTATGATAACTCATAACTTGGTCTTACATAGTTGGCAAACACTCAAACTTGCTTAACATTTACACCACAGTTTTCTCATCTGCTGCATGGTTAACAATTATATCAGCTATTTGTCAGGCAAATGTATATGACATAATTAACACACTCCATTCACTTTAATAAGCATTACATGAATGAAAACCAAGGGCCAGGTGCTCAGCAAGACATCAGAAAATGAAATGCTCCTCTATCAGAGGAGTAGGTGGCAAAATTCTCCTCCCATTCTGTTGGCTTTCGGTTGAGGTTCTGAGAGTTTCCTTTGATGTACAGAAGCTTTTCAGTTTAATGCAATTCCACATGTGGATGAAACTTTTAGTTTCTTCAGCACTAAGAAAACAACCCAATCAAAAAATGGGCAAGTGAACTAAGTAGACACTTCACAAAAGAAGAAACTCAAATGGCCAATAAATGCATGAAAAAAATGCTCAACATCATTAGTAATCAGGGATAGGCAAATGAAAGCTATCCTGAGATGTCACCTAACTCCAACTGAAATGGCAATCATTAAAAACACAAACAACAACACATGCTGGTGAGGATGTGGAGAAGTGGGAACTCTAATTCATTGTTGGTGGGACTGCAAATTAGTGCAACCACTTTGGAAAACTGTATGAAAGATCCTCAGAAGAATAGGAACAAAAATTCCAAATTAATGCATGTTTATCTATGTTCATAGCCATACAATTTACAATTGGCAAACTATGGAACCAGCCAAGATGCCCATTAATAGATGCATGGATTACAAAATTATGAGTTATGTACACAGTGGAATTTTACAGTTATATCGTTTACAGGGAAAAGGATGGAACTGGAGAACATTATGCTAAGTGATATTAGTCAGTCACAAAAAATAAGAAATTGGATGTTCTCTCTAATATGTGAAAGCTAGGGAATAAAATGGGTCATAGGAGGAACTCTAGACAAAGAAGGAGATACTATAGATGCGTAAATAAGGTGACCTCACTGAAGGGATGGGACTGGGGAAGAGGGAAATTCTCCAATGTTCATGATATATGTTAACAAACATATCAAAGTCAATCATTAAGCCAAACATGAGACAGAGAGAGGGTAGGGAATGAGGAGGGAATTGGGGAAGGGCTAATTGGGTAATGTGTGTGTGTGTATGCCTCTACCATTTGTACTTCATTAAGATGTATGACTACACTGCATCAATAAAACATTTAAAAATAGAAAATGAAATGGTAAAGAAAACTAGATGAATATATGTAGCTTTCATTTAATAAGAGTTCATAAAACATTGGTTATATCTTCTCTGTTTTTACTTTTGATAACTATTTTTTCTACATTTAATCCTTCTTCTGGGAATGTTAATTATAAAAATGGAATAGTATGATTACATTCAATAAGTGCTGAGGTTTAATATCTTCATATGCATTGAATAAGTTCATAAGCCTTTAATCTCTAAGGATAGATGCTATTTAGTATAAATTAAAAACAAATTTGCTACATCATATTTGTATCTTTATGAGCTAAAAATTGTCTTGTTTTATAAGAAATCAGATCGGGAAGTAATACAGAAATTTTAACCTCAACATCCCTGTGATAAAACTAAGAACAATGGTCAGAGTGACTCTAGCAAGTTTCTTTCAGGTGGGGTCTGTGCATGGAGATCAATTGAAAAACCACAGAATACTCTTACTTGAAGAGTCAAAAGACTCTAATTGTCCAGCTTGAAAAATCTAAGCTGTCTGACTTCAAATCAATGCCATCAGTAAGGCATTCATGACGTGGGTTATAGCTAAAAGTTATAATTATGTTAATGACATATCTTATCATCAACTTGGTATTCTGAATATAAGAAAATGCGAAAGAACCTGAACATATGCAAACCACAAGAGGCAAATACTATCAGGAAAAGAAGTCATATTTTGAGACATTTGCTACATGGAATCAGTCTTAAATTTCGCATACTTTTCTGTGGGTAAGTCAGGTGACAGCGAGTTACCACCTGCATGTGGAGAGGACTCAGCTATTACGTTTAATCCTGAAATTATATTTGGTTTATCCTGATCTTCTTAAAACACACAGATTAAACTGTGCCTGAGAGATAAGAATATATTTTCCCCATCAACATTTTATTTTTAAAGACTGTTCAAGATCATCAAACTATTTTTGAACTAGGGAAAATACATGTATGCAGATTAAATACGCATACTATTGCATTCTTCTCTTCAAATTTTCCTCTTGGTAGGGTTTTGCTACTCCTATTCAGAAGCTTATTTAGGAATTTGTCATCTATTTATGGAAATACACCATAGACTGGCTTTAAATATATCAAAATATTGTTTTAGTAAATTAATTGAAGACATTAGTTAAAGAAATATTGACATTTTCTTATGTTAATCTAGCAAAAAATTGTGTTTGGTTGGAGCCAGTTCTAGGGTTGATTTTGAGGTATAATTTATTGCATATCTTTGATTCTTTTGTCATTTATTTATTAATTAATTATTATGGTGGTACTGGGGTTCCTGGAAACCCTGCTAACTCTGGGCTACACTCACACACATACATACATACATATATATATATATATATATATATATATTTTTTTTTTTTTTTTTTTTTTTGAAACAGGGTCTCTTAAGCCAAGGCGGCTCCTCCTGTCTCCGCCTCCCAAGCACGGGGATTAGTAGTGTGTGCCACCACGCCTGGCTTGGCTTTTTGTTTATTTAAGTTATTTATAGCTCCTTCAGTCTTCTGAAGTCTACCTGACCAAGTTAAAACACAAAAGATGATAAGTTACAATAAAAGTAACAACCAAAAAAAAATAAGGTTTATTATAAATATCCCATCTTGATGGGGAATATCTTCAACATGGAATAAAATCTTTCCCAAGAGTACACTATATAACCCTACCATGTTCACTTCTATATTCATATATATATATATATATATATATATATATATATATAATTTTTTTTTGGTGGTACTGGGGATGGAACCCTTTACCTCCGGGCTATACTTCCAGGCCTATTTTTTATTTTTATTTGGAAACAGGGTCTCTTAAGTCAGCAAGGCTAGCGTCGAAACTGTGCGATTCTCCTGTCTCTGCCTCCCAAGCACGGGGATTACAAGAGTGTGCCACCACGCCTGGCCTTCATCAATAATTTTTAAAAATTTGTTTTCTAATCTATTCTACTATACTTTATTTAAGTTAGCCAAAAGGATGTTCTTATAGATTATGAGTATATTACAGAACACAATTTTATAATATAGACTTAAATTTTTTCAACTCTTATTTACTCATTGCAGAAACTAAATGTATAATTTAAGTAGCTTTTTACAAAAACTCCAGCTGGACATCCTCTTATGCCTTACCTCATGTGAAATTTTTAGAATGTCAGAATAAAATGTATTTAGTAATAAAAAATTTTAACTGTATCATGATTGATTTGTTTACTTTCATACGTATAGTGAAAAAATTTCTTCTAAAAATTATTATCATTATTAGTTTTGATATTGAGAATTAAACCCTCTTGAAACTCATTTCTTTTCTACATACTATATGACAGTAAAATACAATTTTATGGTGCACTGATCCAAACTCTATTATACCTTAGTTCCTTGAATTTGCTTAGTATATCAAACTCAAGCATTTATACATGCATACATACATACATGCACACACATACCATCATACACATACATATATATGTATATATCAACTATATGCTTATTAGCTATATGTATGGTTATATATATAAGCTCAAGTTTGTATGATTTAGCACACTAGGTGGTGAAAATAAAAATAGCATCTTTAAAACTCATTCTCAGTGAAACTTAATGACAAAGAACTCCAGGCAGTGATCTTCCATATCCTATTTTAAGTGCAATTAAAGTTTACTGAGAGTTAAATTCCTACAACATTCCAGTCCAAAGTTTGTTACCTGTAGTTACTTCTAGACTTCCACAGAGTAAAGATCAGCTTGACATAAGGTTATAGTTGGCTGAGCATAACAATGAGCTTGAGTATAAGTGAAATGCCCTCATGGTTACAAGCAAGAATGGCCCACCTTTTCTGACATTTACTGCCTTCTATGGTTTTCCAAGTCTTTCTTCTCTGCTGGGTTTCTTTGCAGCAGATACAGAGTAAAATTTCCCAAGTGATTATTTCTTTTTTGAACTGATACTACAAAAGAGCAACTATCATTTTTTTTGTAAGTGCCATGAGTTTTTCACACACAGGCGATGCTGAAAACATAAATGTCTCTGCAGAAGTCATCTTCTAGTGCCCTTTATTGATATCTATTGGCATCCCAGGAAAAGTAAAAAATAGAAGGGCAGTAAAGACTTAGGCATTCTCAAAGTAAAAATGCACCCTGCTAGCAACTTGTTTTCTGTTATTGAAGAAGAAGACTAAGTAGAAAAAAGGCATGTGGAGATCCAAGCACTCTTAGAATTCAATGTAGGGCAAACAGGAGAGTAAAACAAGATGATAAAATGTCAGTGAGTGTGCTAAAACTTGCCATTTATTTTTTAAATGACAGTCACTTCTTTTTAATAATTGTTATCTAAATGGTACCTGAGTAGACTTTTTTCTAAAGCTAATATTTATTGTATATATGTTTGCAGAGATGTTAAATGCCTATAGTTGTAATAGTAAATAAATCTTAAATTAATTTGAAATTTATAACTAAAAAGAATCATATACATATGTGTGTGTGTGTGTGTGTGTGTGTGTGTGTGTGTGTGTGTGTGTACACACACTTTTGTGGTAGTGGGGATGGAACCCAAAGACATTATACCTCTACGTGACACCCTCAGCCCTATTTTTTTATTCTTTATTTTGAAACAGGGTGTCACTGAGTTGCAAAGAACCTCGTTAAGTAGCTCAGGCTGTCTGCGAACCATGATCCTCCTGTCTCAGCCTCCCAAATGCTGGGATTATAAGCATGTGCCACCATGCAGCAGCTTAGTATTGGATATATTTAAATTGAACATTTTGTATCATTTTTCATATTATTGTCTCTATTTACATTTTATTACATTATGAAAGTAATATATTAATAGTTAAATAATTAAATCAAAAAGCAAGATCCCCCTTCTTTCATTTATCTTAACTTTTAGTCTCACTGCGTAGAAGTAATCACATTTAATTCTACATTTCTATTCTTAATGATTTTGCTTGTCCCTCCAAAATAAGGGAAACAGGAAGAAAAAAAAGAGAGAAAGAAAGAGAAAGAAGGAAAGAAGAAAGTAAGAAAGACAAAAACATTTGTTATTGTGGACTTATTTGCATTTGTATATGAAAAGTAATGGTTTCATTATTTAGCAGTACAATAGCAAAGATTACAAAAGAACGAAAGCATAACATAACTTTATAATGCAAATAAAACTTCTTCATTTCACCTAAGCTCCTAAGGTAGGAAGAAAGTGCTTGAAGATGGTATTTCTAGGTTTTGGCATGCCTGAAATATTCTTCTTGGGTCATCCATCACATTTGACTGATGTGTTTCTTACATACAGAACACAAAATTTAGAACTGTTTTCTGAAAACCTAAAAAGGAATTACCCCTCTTATTTAGCATCTGAAGGTCTCAGAACAGTAAGACTCAGCCAGCAGTGATGAGGACAGGGTACACATGTCGTGTGGTCATCTGTGCCGGGTCTTTAATGCTTCTCATCTTGATTTGTTCTAGACGTTACATCAACACAACTCATGCTGGTCCCTCATCACCCTCATCTCCGCTTCTCCCACCAGGATTCCAGATGACCAGGTGATAATAGTTCCCTGTTGTTGAGATGGGCAGGTAAATCAGAATTCTCCTTCTTGTCTATGAATCCTGCTGCACCTTTTAATAGTCACTTCAGTATATTTTTCTCTACTACTCCTCTGGTGAAAAGCACTGTCTATTTTTTTGACAGGATCCTGGTGGCTCACCCAACCCACAAAAGAGCTGCCCTGGTTCCACTAAGATAAGTAAGGCAAATTTTAAATAAAGTATTCCTGTCTTAATTTTTTAAAGAATTACTTAGCTTGGGGTTTTGGTGCTAAACATCTGCCTATAAGCATCCTAAGTACAGATATTTTACTGAACACCCATTCCCATTTCCTGCTCTCGTTTTTCCTCCTGTCTATAACCTACACCTTTCTCTTGAATGTTCTTGCAGTTTCAATGACAAGTGTGTTCCATTCTGGCTTTAGCACTTTCAGAAACTTTTCAGACTTTGCTTCTACAATAATTTTGTGAGGTCTCAGGAGGAGAAGAAATAATTTTACTTCTTTTATTTGCCTTATTGAACTAAAAGAATTATCTTTTCCCAGTTTACTTTAAATAGAACCATAGGGTATCATTTTTATTTTTTTACATCTTATGAGATGTAATTTTTTAAAATCCTTATGAGCTATAAAATTTCATCTCTATAGAAATTATGTACTGGGAATTCTTGTTTCTACCCTTTCCCTTTTGTCCTAATTTTACTTAGCTTATATTAGGAATTTCTATTACTTTCTCAATTAGTTCTTATAATGTTTCTTAATGCAAAATACTTATTTCATGCAAATATAAAAATATTACACATACTTTTGTTTTTATCTGAAAAATCTTTGGAATTACTTTCTATCAGTTTGAAGTTTTATTTGATTTTATTTTTGTAGATATACTAAACATTATTTAATTTTCCATAGTGCATATGCAGGTTGTTTAGAATATTCTATTATAAAACAAATTTGAAGTTACAGAGGTGTAACTTCAGGATGGATTACTACAAGTAGGATTGCCTGGCCAAATTATAAATAGATACATATGGAAAGATAATCTTGTTGGATGTCAAATTCAGCTCTGCAGGAGCTGTATGATTTTTAACTTCCACAGATTCCTGAATAGAATATGCTGTCCAAATTCTGGATTTATGCCAATCTGATAACTGAGAGTGGTATTTCATGGTATCAACACACATGTTTGCTAGAAATAAGATTATTTTTGTACTTTAAGACCTATATGAGTAAAAATCAATATAAAAATAAGTAAAATATATGTAAAATAGTAAAATTAGTGGTAGTAAAAATCACTCAAGTAATGGAGAAATTTGTGCAACATTGTTAGGGGACAAAAACTTAGCAACAGATAATTTTTAGCCTTTTCTTTGGTTCCCTTTTGAATAAAGTGATTATCACTGTACAAACTTTTCCAGAGGTATACATATATACACATTATAGAAATTAATATTTTAATAAAATTATATTTTTAAACTTATAAAATAACCTTATAAATTATTTTTAAATTTAAGAAATAGTTATAATATGATTTAATTAAACCCACATGTATACATTTATCTGTACTTTACCCATGTAGTTACCTTTATATAATGAATAAGTAATAAAAATTAAAATGTAAGCTGGGAGTGGTGGTGCACGCTTGTAATCCCAGCATTCGGGAGACTGAGACCGTAGGATCGCGGTTCGCAGACAGCCTCAGCTACCTAGTGAGGCCCTCTGCAACTCAGTGTGACTCGGTTTCAAAATAAAGAATAAAAAATAGGGCAGGGGTATAGCTCAGAGGTCGAATGCCCCTGGGTTCCACCCCCACACCTCCCCAAAAATTTTTAAAATGTAAACTATCCTATATTTTACTATTTTCATATAATGAACAACTGTTCTTTTACAATATTAAAGTTAAATTATATTTTGATAAAAATGGAAAGATTGTAAAGGTTTATGTATTTGGCCTTGATTGTTTTTTTAAAAGATGTGAACTTCCCACACTTGACTAGCAATCAGAATCATACGGAGATATTTGTGAAAATACTGATTTTCCTGGAGAGATGTCTGAAAAAAAAAAGATGTGAAATTTTAAATAAACTGGATCATATTTCCAACTTTTAAATATTTTGACTATTTACAAACATGACCATAGATATTAACTACATTTTAACAAAACATTTTGTGTTATAAGTCTTATTTTTTATCAGGTGTCATGACACAGAGGTCTAAAAACCCAAGAGGTTTCTGCAGGAGGAACACAGGTTTGAGGACAAAATGGGAGACGTAATAAGATCCTGTCTCCATTTTTTTAAGAAGCTAAAGCTGTAGCTTAGTGGTAGAGTGCTTGACTAACATGTGCAAGATCCTAGATTTTATCATCAGTACTGCAAAAATAAAAGCCTACACTTTCACTATAATGTCTTTCTTTTATTTACTTATTTTTAAATTTATCTCTAAAGCATTTTGAAAGGTAAATTTTCAATTTTTTCAATTCAAGTTACCTTTGGAATTTTTCCATAGGCTTCTTAAGGGCAAGGTCAAAATTTTTCTACTTAATTCCCTCAGGGCTATTACATACATAAAAATATGTATGTAGCCTCAGGGCTAAATACATAAAAATAATAGATATTTAATATGTATATTTGAATGAATTAATTGATAGATGTTTAAAGCAGAAAAGAGCAGTAAAATATGTTTAATTTCTCATTAAATAATTTAACTTCTGTTATCAAGTATGAACCACCACAGACTGGGTAGTATATGCTTTCAAATATTTTTTAAGAAGAGTAATCACAGTGACTATCAGTAAAATACAAGTAAATATTATTCATTAAACACATTTGACTAGTTTCTATAAAGTGTTTCTGTCCTAGAAACTGGACAAAAATAAACAGACCAGACATAGTATAGTGAAAAAGATATAACATTAACAAATAAAAGACTAGTTAAAATCAATTAAAGTTTTAAGAAAAGTTTGCAAATCAGGGAAATAAAAATGAAGGTGATTCTGACTAGATGGATTGTGAAGGTCTTTGAATTTGGGGACAATATGTTACTAAGCAATATTTAACTTATGCGTGCAGAACTTAATAAAGTAAACACGTATAAGGTTAGGAATAAAAATAAAACCTAAATAAAATTGTAGAAAGTTTTATTAATTGTGCTGTATTGTAGACATTTTGATATTATAAAAATTAGAAGAAGTAATCTTCTAGCAAACCATAAATTGTCAAAAATACTCAATAAAGGAAAATTTAAAAAATTGCAATAAGAATTAGTATTATTTAAAAAGAAAAAGACTGAAGAACTTATTTAAAACTGGAACTAAGAAAAGATGCTTTTTCTAATTTCTGCTTAATTATAAAGAACAGATCATTCCAGTGATTCAGAAATTTCCTGATCAGAAGAAGGGTACAAGGCCTCTGCTATTCATATTTTCAATAATATTTGTATAGCTTATTAAAAATTAATTAAGAATTAAAAGGGAAAATGTTGACTTTACTAATGAATACTAATGTAAAATTTTAAGTAAAATATCTATATGATCTATCAATGAATTTAGGACTGATCTTATAAAAGGGAGTATTTATCCTAGATAAGCAAAAAGTTTTAAAATAAAACAGCATCAGAATAGTCTGTTATAAACCACACATAATAATATAAACAGATCATAATTCTTCGTAAAATTAGTCATTAAAAATCAATAATTATCAATAAAATTAGTTTTAAAGTAGTCATCCCTGTGAGTGATAAAAGTTAAATAGGTGGCTGGGCGTGGTGGCGCACGCTTGTAATCCCTGCGCTTGGGAGGCGGAGACAGGAGGATCACACAGGTTCGAAGCCAGCCGCTCTGGCTTAAGAGACCCTGTTTCCAAATAAAAATATAAAAAATAGGTCTTGGAGCGTAGCCCAGAGGTAGAAGGGCTTCCAGGAACCCCAGTACCACCCCCCCAAAAAAAATAGTTAAATTGGTGCAGTGAAAAATATCTTTAAGAGATCTAGTAGTAACATCAACAAGTCAGAGAAATATTTAGGAAACTCCCAAATCACACTGAAAACCCTAAATAAAATTCTGAATAAGTAAAAGACAATAGCTTGGCTTGGTTGTTCATTGGATATTTTAAACATAAAATTGCAAATATTTTCAAGAATATATTTGTATGTATATTCTTTGAACATAGTTTGTACTATCAACCAACTATGGATGAAGACCAAATTGTGAGCCAGAATAAACCTTTCCTCCTTCAAGTTCTTTCAGGTATTTTAATAAGAGTTCTAGAAAGCTGAGTATCAGTTCTTTAATGATATATCTACCTATCTTTTTAGTGTCTATTCTATCCCTGTCCCATAAGGATTAGGGTTCATGTTGAGGACATATACTCTTCTGAGACTGATTAAACATAACCTTTATAAACCTTCAGCATTCTGCTTTTAAAAGTTAGGTATTTACTATCACTGTCTTTCTCTGTTTACTTCAAAACTTAAAATTAGAGGTCCACAGTCACTGCCACAAGAAAGGTTTTAATAAAGAAAATCAGAATGCAAGTCAACTCAAAAAATTAAAAATGATATTCAGAGATTATAAAATATTAAAACCATATTCACGAATGATAAACCAGACATCTCAGCCTTGATACTGTGACACATGCTGGAAATACATGGACATTCAAAAGCCCAAAAGCATAAGCCTATCAAACGCAGCTGCACGCTCTTCTGTCTTGTTATTTCAGTGCTTTCATTTCCAAAAAACAAAAAACAAAAAAACAAAACAAAAAAAACAAAAAAAACACTCCAGTAAACCATTGTTTAAACTGAACTTGAGATATGCGCATGCACATACAACAACTGAATTTTAATAATTCAAGTACTGTAGCCCCCAAACTTCACTGGCTTGTCCAGACCTTCTGTGAATGGCTGTCAGTCGTACATGCCTTTAAAGCTATAGGTCCATATGGCAAATTAGCATCCATGGGATGTGAAGTGTAAATGAAATAGCATTAGTTAGACTAATAAATAATATCAGAGTCTATAATCAGCATGCCAGTTCACTCTTTTGACAATTTTGTGAAGAGGGTAATGTCAAAACACTAGGAGAATAATTTTCTCAAAAGAATAGGTTGGTGTTTTTCTTAATTTTTACTAGTGTATTGCATCCATACATATTAATGGAGTACAAGATGGTAGAGGCATACACGCACACATCATTCATTTTGCCTTCCTCCAATTTCCACCTCATTCCCTTTTGCCTCCCTCCTTCTCATGTTTGGCTTAGTGATTAACTTTGATATGTTTGTGAATGTACATCATGTAACTTAGAGGGTTTCCCTCTTCCCCCCTCCTCCCATCCCTCTCAGTTAGGTTGCCTTAGTTGCTTATATATAGTTTCTCCTTCTTTGTCTAGAGTTTCTCCTATGAGTTCATCCTATGACCCATTTTCTCCCTAGCTTCCACATGTTAGGGAGAGGACCTGATTTCTTACTTTCTGTTACTGACTAATCTCATTTAGCATAATGTTCTCCAGTTCCATCCATTTCTCTGTAAATGATGTAATTTTGTTCTTAAAAGGGGTCATATTATATGAACTACAAACAATGCTATAAATGATTTCATAAACTATAAGCACCGATGACCTCGGAGATTGTAGAACTCACAGAGGAAAGAAATCCTTTAGAAAGAGAGGAATGACAACAAAGTCATGAGCCCCTGAGTCAAGATGACTTTAATTTCTTTTAAAAAGGGAAAGGTTGTTTTCTTCATTCCAAGAGAAAAGAGAAGACTATGTAGATGCAGGTGTGTAATTAGAATTAATGATAGAAAGATGAGGACAGATAAGAAATTTTAATTTCTTAAAGACATCTAAAATAACTTAGCAGCTGGATGCGTGAGTTCAGATAGATTTTAAAGTAAAAGGATTAGAAGATATGGGGAAATAATCATTGTTTACAGTTTTGTTTGGAAAATCAGAGGTAGAATCCTAAACACTGATTTAAAATCTCTGAAATTTTTGAGAGAATTTTTGAGGTGTGTAGTACAAATAGGGACTCTGAAATTTATATCATTTTCATATAATAATTTTATAAAAAATTTTAAAAGAATGGAGTAAAAAGGGCTTCCAGTATAAATATTCCTTTTTTCATGAAGAAGGCATGTATTAGGATTACATAATAAATTTAAAATGCAAAAGTTGATTTTTCACGTTATCATCGAGAGAGCAAAAAAACTTAAATGCATGAGAATGTTGAATACATTGAAGCTATCAAAGTATTCAATACTAAGATATGTGTATACCATCTATATACCAGGAGTCTGAGTAGAGAAAATTTTAACTAATACATTTTGTCATTTTTTCCTTTACATAAATACAAAAAAGCTAAAATCTTCAAGTCAATTCTTGAGAGGATGATTCTGTGTGATTCTTCATCTTAGAAAGTTGAACCTTTAAATATGCAGATCTCATTTGCATTAAAATACAGTGATCTGCATTTGCAATTTTTGCCAGCTTAACTGTCAAAAGTGCATCATACAGAATGGCTATTATTTTTTATAAAAATGACAGTTTGAGTGCATAAGCTTTGTTTAATTTTAATATAATTACATCCCTGATGCGGCAAGTCCAATTCTAGATTTCATGGCAGTTGTGAATCAATTTATAATAATACAATTATATAGCTTGACATAGAAATGAATTGCAAGGAACTTAATTCAATGCCAACTTGTAGGAAATCTATGGGAAAAGACAGGGATCGCCCAATTTCAGAGAAACAGAAAGCAAAACATTAGACTGCTTACTGGTAAAAAGCACTTATCTCTTTTGAGAACTTTTCGAACACGCTGATAACAAACTGGAAATCACGTGATTATGCAGCTTGAGAGAATACACTTATGACATCATTATAGCAAAAGCGTGCAAGTCATTGAGTTAATAAGATCAGCACGTATAAATCACATATGAAAAACAAATGTGGAAATTTGCTTGGGCAACGAAGTTTGAAAAAATCATGACACACTCAGTGAGCTCTCACCAAGTTCCTGCTCCACTCCCTTCTCTTTCCTACCTTGCCATGCATGGCACCATGATTGGCATTGATAAATCTGTGTATCTACATTGAAATGTTTCTCTCTTTGACTCTTCCTCCCCTTCCTGCCTGCCTCAATGAAGTTCCCTCTCTTAGTAAGCCTCTATCACGCTGAACGTAATGATGTATAATTACAATGCACTAATAAACCAACCAACAAAAAATGACATATGCTAATGAACTTAGCCTAATATATTTCATACCGGCAAAAAAAAGGTCATGACACAAAAGGTAAACAAAAATATAGAAAATATTTACATGATAATTTCAGTGAAACAATCCCTATAATGACCTCTTAAAAATATCATCACATGAAAGCCGGGCGTGCTGGCACACACTTTTAATTCCAGCACTTGGGAGGCTGAACAGGAGGAATGCTGTTCACAGACAGCCTCAGCTAGTTAGTGAGCCCTTTGCAACTCAGTGAGACCCTGTTTCAAAGTCAAGAATAACAAAATAGGGCTGAGGGTGTAGCTCGGAGGTAAAATGCCCCTGAATTCTGTCCTCAGTACCACAAAAAATTAAATATATTGTATATAGTATATATATATATATATATATATATATATATATATATATATATATTAGTGCTATGAAAACTGGTGACATTTCTTTCAATATGTGGGCAATTATTCATCAAATGCTTTTTTAAGTATCTAATGTATGCTAGTCACTATAAACACTGGGGACATGTCAGTGAGCGAAAGAGACCAATAGTCATTTTCCATGGATCTTTTAATCTGACATGGCATTCAGATAATGAACCTCCCAATGCATCTCTCAGGTCATGACAAGTGAGAGAATTGATGTGGCTACCGGGGACGGAGTGACAGGAGAGGACATCAATCATGTTCTCCACAATGTGCCCCTGAATCTCCATAGCCAGGAAGTACTGGAGCAACCAGGGTTGCTTGGCTGAGCAGTGAACAGCTGCCATATATATAAATGAAGGAAGAACAACAACAAAATAAAACCCTACTCAACAACTATCACACCTCTCCCAACCGAGCTGTAATGATTCAAATACCATTTGTTTTATTCTTACAATTGACCTTTCCCAAATATCCTCAACGATTATTTTGATCTTAGAGCATTTAAGGAAATAAAAGAAACATATTTTTTGCACCTTAGAGTAGTTCATGACAGAAAGATCTACAATTTGGGGCCTCTAAGGAACATGCTAAAACATACATATATTTAGAATAGTTGTATGGTATTTTGTCCATACTTTGCGTGTGTTTATACTTTACCATCTTAAAACACAAAAGTTTCCACTCTCAGTTGGCTGAAAGATATTTGATAGTGTCACAAGCTTTTAGGAGAAAAAAATACATTAGAAATTGAAATCAGGTATATTTATGCTACAGTAATAACATTTGTAAAAAATGGTTACAAATCAGTGTATGGTATGCAAGTATGTTTCTATTATGCTGAGCCTCATTATAATATAAAAATATTGCAAACTGATTTATTAAACAACATATTTCTCTATGTTCTAAAACGTAAATATATTATTGTGAATAAGAATGGAAAAAATAGATGTAAAGTTAGATAAATAGATAAAGAAGAAATCAAAGAGAGAAAGGAGGATAAAAAAGGGGAAAATAGGATCAGATAAACCATTTTTTCTTTAATATTATCACAAAAAGTAATTCATATTTCCTATTTTATCTTGAGAAATAAGAGGCATAATTGGATTGCAAAAGCTTATCTATTGACCTACTCTAAATTACATGCTTCTGATGGGCCATTCTCATGATGACTAGAAAAATTTTACTCATTTCTATGATATTTTTAAAAATAAATCTGATACAAGAAACACGTCTTTCTCAAATATAGTCTATGAAGGAAAGAAATATTGACCCCCCCAAATATTTTCATAACCTCATGTCCCCAAATTGCAGATATAATACTCTGCAGAGCAGAGGAATCTTTATATATGTGCCATTGAAGATTTTGAAAAAAAAAGGAAATTATCTTGTGGTCCCAATGCTGTCTCGTAGTACTTTGAGGCTGAGAATACTTCCCCCAGCGGTGACAAACTTGATGATGGGGATATGGACCCTCAGATGAGGGTGATCTCTGGAATCTAAAAGCACAGGATAATTGATTATTCAGCCCTTCCAGAAAATAATGTAATATCCCTCTTGACACCTTGATTTAACCCACCAAGATCCATGTCTGACATCTAACTTTATAGAAACAAAACATACTTGTTATTTAATTCCAGTAACTTGAATAATTTGTTATGGCAGAAATAGGTAGGGTATAAAGTGATTACCCACCAGTAAAGGGGGTATTTTATAGCTTGTCTTTGCCTTGGGAATTGCATGCTTTAAAAGAAACATTAACAATGCTTAGTAAAAGATGCAATTGATTCTGCACTGCAAATTTCCTTCCAAATATACATAAAGTTTATCTATTTATTTTAAGTTACAGATTTTTAAATTTTATTTATATATGTTACATATTGAAAATGGTATACATTTACACTGTGCTTGGAACCAACTCCCACGCCGTTCACCTTCTCTCCCTCCCAACAATGAGTGTCCAGGTTAATCATGTTATATTCATACTTTTACATATATTTCAATGTAGCTCCTCAGCCTTCTTCCTCTACTATCCTTCCATTCTAGCTTTGCTGAGGTTTCCCCTCTATTATCTGGAGTCCCTCTGTTATCACCAATGCTCCCTAGTTTGGGCATATTAGAGAAACATATGTCCCTTCTCTTTCTGTGCTTGGCTAGTCTCACTTAACATAATCTTCTCCAAGGCTTTCCATCTTCTTGCAAATGACATTATTTTGTTCTCCTTTATAGCTGAATAGAATTCCATTGTGTGTATTTCCCATAATTTTACAATCCATTCATCTGTTGATGGAGACCTAGGTTGGTTCCATATTTTGGCTATTACAAACTGTGCTGCTATGAACATCGGTATGCATATGTTGCTGTAGTTCTCTGATTTCAAGCCCTTTGGAAAGATACCCAGGAGTGGTAGAGCTGGATCATATGGTGGATCCATTCCCAGTTTTCTAAGGAATCTCCACACTGATCTCCATAGTGGCTGAACTAGTTTGCACTCCCACCAACAGTGTAAAAGAGTTTCTCTTTCTCCACACCCTCAGAAGCGTTTGTTATTTGATTTCTTTATGCTTGCCACTCTGATTGGAGTTAGATGGAATCTTAGAGGAGTATTGATTTGCATCTCTCTAATGGCTAATGATGTTGAACATCTTTTCATGTATCTATTAGCCATTTGTATCTATTCTTTTGTGAAGTATCTTTTCAATTCAGTTGCCCATTTCTGGATTGGGTTATTTGTTTTTCTAGTGTAAAGTCTTTTGAGCTCTTTGTATATTCTAGATATTAGCCCACTATCAGAGTGGTGGCTGGTAAAGATCTCCCATTCTGTAGGCTTCCTCTTTAGGTTCTTGGTGGTTTCCTTTGAAAGAAACTTTTTAGTTTTTAGTTTTTTATAGTTTTCTTTGTAGAAGTCTTTTGCATCTTTGGTTAGGTTTATTCCGAGGTATTTTATTGGTTTTAAGGCTATAGTGAATGGATTTGTTTTCTTTATTTCATTGTGGATTCATTTTGGCATAAAAACAGAAACTGATTTTTTTTTAGGTTGATTTAGTGTCCTGCAACTTTACTGAATTGGTTAATCCGCTCCAGAAATCTTTTGGTTGATTTCTCTGGGTCTTCTAGATAAAGGATCATGTCATCTGCAAATAAGGAGAGTTTAATTTCTTCTCTTCCTATTTGAATTCCTTTGGTTTCTTCCTCTTATTACTGTGGCAAGAGTCTCAAGGACTATATTGAAAAGGAGTGGAGATAGTGGGTTCTTATCTTGTTTCTGATTTTAGAGAAAATTCTTGCAGATTTTCCCCATTCAATATGATATTGGCTTTGGGTTTATTGTGCATTGCCTTAATGATGTTGAAATATGTTTCTTCTATTTCAGTTATCTGCAGTGTTTTTAATATAAATGAGTAATGGATTTTGTCAAATGCTTTTTCGGCATCTATTGGTATGATCATGTGGGTTTTGTTCCCAATTCTATTTATGTGGTGAATAATGTGTATTGATTTGAGTATGTTGATCCAGCCTTGCTTTTCTGAGATGAAACCAACTTGGTCATGGTTAAGTTACAGATTTTTAAAAATTTAGACTATAACAAAATTTACAGGCATTATAACTAATATGTCAGAGGAAAAAGAATGTATATTTTATGTGCTGTCTTAAGTAAGCAATAGATGACCTATAAACTCCATTTCTTTAAAAAATAATCTCAGATGCAGTGTTCTTTGTTTACATTGAATAGCTTGGATTAAAAATTTTAATAAAATATTTGAGATCTATTTTCATGTATTCTTTCTATTACAAAGTTTAAGCACAAGCAATAAAAATGATGGCATTTATACTAGTTGTGTGAGCAATCAAAACAAGGGGAAAAGTTGACCAATGATTTATACCTTGAAGTTCATTTATTTCCTGATAAATTACTCAAATATGTCTTTTGTTAATCAATGCTAAATTAGACATTAATTATATATTTCTTTTCTTTTCTTTTTTTTTTTTTTTTTTTTTGGTGGTACTAGGGTTTTTGGAAACCCTTCTATATCTGGGTTACTCCCAGACCTATTTTATATTTTTTATTTGGAAACAGGATCTCTTAAGCCAGCAAGGCTTAATCCTGTCTCCGCCTCCCAATTGTGGGGATTACAAGCGCGCGCCATCATGCGGCTATACTTAATTTCTAGTTGATATTATGTTCAACTTGCCCCAGGGAAGTAGGAAATATTTTAGTGAACATAAACATATCTCCAAAGCAATACTCCCATCCCAATTTGTTATTATGTATTGAAATAATCTCTATAAAAGAAAAGATAAATGAATTTGGATACTGCCCCCTCACTGTACAAAGCTGAACATCCATTGATCGTTAGTAACACAATACTCAGAAGTCATTAAGGTGCTAATGCTGAGGAGTGAAAAGAGAGGAGATTCAAGAGTACTATGATTTGGAGATTTGAGTTTATAATGGACAAAAATGCTAAAGAAATGTGGCATAAAACGATAAATGCAACCACAGCAACAGAATAGACAGCTATTCATTACATGCCTGTAGAAGGGAGTTTCGAACTGAAACCATAAAAATACACAAGACATAAACAGAGACAGAAGCTTATTCACTGAGGATCAACTTGCAGTAGGAAGTGGAAAGTAGAAATTTAAGAGCCCCAAGTTACATCTTCTTGGTAAGCAAGTTAGCCTGGGAATAATCAATTATGAACGAGGCATACCAAAGTATCTCTTTCACCTTCTGCGTATGAATGTGACCTGACTCATGCTTTGAATTAAGGGTCCTCAAGAGAATTAAAGAGACGCAAAGATCCCCCTTCATCTGCAGTGTTAAAAGAAGACAGCTGACAGGAATGAGTGACCCTACTCGTTATCTTTCAGAGCACTTCACTGTCTTAGTAATACAGCACGTACTCAGGTGTCCATAACAATGCTTCAGAATCTGGTGTGAAATTGTTAAATTTCTGCTCACCTTTTTTTTTATGTTTTGCTCTGATTCTGGTACCTATTGATTCAAATCCAGAATTGTTTTTGAAGTTGGGCAAGTCCTGTTTGTCTTGATGTCAGTAGATTTTGCAAGCTTAACTTGGCTCCACAGAGGCAGGCAACAAAGAGAGAATATGAGTAGAGACTTTAATAAAATAGGTTCTCTGTACACAAGTAAAGCATAAATATACAGGAGAGTATCAGAAATATAAAAGAAATGTCAAGCCAGATAGAACAACCTTTTGATGTAGGTGTCACAGATAAAAAATTTTGTAGGAAAAAGAGTTGAAGAAATTTCTCTGAATCTCTGAGAAAAAAATATATATCTGTTCACTCAAAGCTATATTAATGAAAGTTCCTTTGATATCAACTGGATATATCCAAAAGCTTTCTACACTCTGACAAAGAAATGGCTGGCTTTATAAATTCTGTGGGCTTGGGTTATATGATTGTCTTGAAAGTAAGTATAAGCACAGTATATTTTTATTATGCTTTTTATATTTCTTCAAAATTATGGTATCACTCCTGTATGATATTTGAGATATATTGTAAAAATTATTTATCTCATGTCAGCATGCTTAGAAGAAAACATTTGACGATCCAGAGAGTAGTAAAGTCCTTACTTTCTTCTGTAAACAGAATAGACTCCAGCCCATCCATAGAATCTCTTCTCTGTCTCCTCGCAAACCTGTTGTCTTTCTGTGTTCATCATACTTTCTGAATAAAGACAAAGATGACCACGAAAGAGTATCAGTTAAATCCCTCAGTCTGCCACTGACTGGCCTTCAGCAGCCCAGACTCAATTTAAACCACTAAACAATATTTCTACTGCATCGTTATTCCCATGTTTAGCACCATTTCATTTCCCTCATTCACTTATTCTCATATTTTTACTCTTCTTCTTTTAAAGTTTGAATACCCCCATTTTAATTTTTATATAACAAATGTCCTGTTTTGCTCAGAAAGCAGAAGCCATTAAATCTACCTTGTCACTTACCTGAAAACACTCTCAGCAAGTTCCCCTTATCCTGGAAGTAAGTACCATAGTCCTTCAGGGATACATAGGACCAGCATGTCATGAGGCTACTACCTCACCCTATTTCCTCCTCTCTCTCTCTCTCTCTCTCTCTCTCTCTCTCTCTCTCTCTCTCTCTCTCTCTCTCTCTCTCTCTCTCTCTTTCATTCATGTACATTACTGAAATTGAACCCAGGGAAATTCTACTTCTGAATTATGTTCCCAGCCCCATTGTGTCTTATATTTTGATACAAGATTTCACCAAGTTGCTAACCCTAAATCGTTGAAACTGACTTTGAACCTATGATCCTCCTCTCTCAGCTTCCCAAGTATTGGGATTACAGGTGTGCACCACCACACTCAAGTCTCCTCCCCTCTTTCTTTTTTCCTTTTTATTTTTTTTTTAAGCGAAGGCTTCCCTAGTACTTACTAAAAACCAGACATTGGATCACATAGATATGTGACCATTTTGCTCAGAGAACCTTCAGGAAGTTCCATGCCAGGTGTCTTCTCCTCAGTGACAATTTTCCTGGTCCCTCTTTTTCAGTGGCTACGTGGGTCACAGACATTTTTTTTTCTTTTTGCCCTGTGAGATATTTTTCTATAGGACTTACTCTTTCTAATATTTGATTATCAAGAGAACTTTTATAAAAAATTTCAGAAATAAATTAGTGCTAGCTGCTATAGTAACATGGATACTAGTGTTTGACATGAATTTCATTTTATAAAATGTTTCTGTCTTCCTACATTCTTTTTAATTTTTTTTTATCGGTGCATTGTAGTAATACATCTTATTGGGATAAAAGACTTGTGTAGGCATACATGCACATATCACCCAAGTAGCCCTTACCTGATCCCTGCCCCATTTCCTTCCCCTCCCTCCTTCCCATGCTTGGCTTAGTGATTGACTTTGATATGTTTATTTAAGTACATCATGTGTTTTAGAGAGTTTTCCTCTTCCCCTCTCCCATCCCCTCAGTTAGTTACCCTATTTGCTCCTCTATAGGCTCTCCTTCTTCATCTAGAGTTTCTCTTGTTACCCATTTTTCCTTAGCTTTTGCATATTAGGGAAAGCATCCAATTTCTTCTTTTTTTGTGACTGACTAATCTCACTTATAATATACTTCAATTCCATCCATTTCCCTGGAAATGATGTAATTGTGCTTTTCTTTATGGCTGAGTAAAATTCCATTGTGTATATATCCCATGGTTTTGTAATCCATTCATCTGTTGATGGACATCTTAGCTGGTTCCATAGTTTGGCTATGGTGAGCTGTGCAGCTATGAACATAGATACACATGCATTAATTTGGTAGTTTGGTTTCCTTTCTTTTGCGTAGATACCCAGAAGTGGGATTGCTGGATCAAATGGTAGATTTGTTCCCATTCTTCTGAGGATCCTCCATACTGTTTTCCAAAGTGGTTGCACTAATTTGCAAACCCATCAACAATGTTTTAGAGTTCCCCACTCCTCTGCATCCTTGTCAGCATTTGTTGTTTGTGTTTTGAATGACTGCCATTCTAGTTGGCGTTAGGTGAAATCTCAGGGAAGTTTTGATTTGCATCTCTCTGTTTGCCAATGATGTTGAGCATTTTTTTCATGCATTTATTGGCCATTTGAATTTATTCTTTCATGAAGTGTCTATTTAATTCACTTGCCCATTTTAAATTGGGTTGTTTGTTTTCTTAGTGCTGAGTTTCTTGAGTTTTCTGTATTTCTAGATATTAGTCCTCTATCGCAGGAGTAGGTGGCAAAATTTTTCTCCCATTCTGTTGATTCTCAATTGAGGTTCTTGACAGTTTCCTTTGCTGAACAGAAGCTCTTCAGTTTCATGAAATTTCACGTATTGATTCACCTTTTGGTTTCTTGTGCCTTTGGGGTCTTGTTGAGAAAGTTTTTATCTGTGCCTATGTGTTGCAGTGTTGGACCTATGCCCTCTGCAAAGAGCTTCAAGGTCTCTGGTCTAATTTCCAAGTCATTGATCCATCTTGAATTGACTCTTCTGCAGGGTGAGAAAGTGGGATTTATTTCTATTTTTCTGCATAGAGTGAAACCAGTTTTGCCAACACCATTTGTTGAACAGACGATCTTTCTTCCAGTGTATGTTTTGTGCTTCTTTGTCAAAAATTAATCATAAGGCAAGATGTTCTTCTACCTTCTAATATGAACTTGATTAAGGCAATATTTTGTTTGTTCATCAAGTTAATGGTAAAACCATGTAGAAATGATTGTCATACATGAAACAGTGGCTATTCCACAGTATTTATCTCCATTTTGGGATGTAAATTCCTGCAGTCCTCTTCTCTGTCATTAGAGCCTGTGTTCAACAAATTTGAAAAGCACATTGCTTGATTCTCAGTCTTGTTTCAAATAGTTTATACTTGATTCTTATGTTTATTTCAGTACTAGTTGTATCCCAATGTATTTATTTATTTATTTATTTATTTATTTATTTATTTATTTTTGGTGGTACTGAGGTTCCTGGAAACCCTTCTACCTCCAGGCTACACTCCCAGACACCTATTTCTTTATATTTTTATTTGGAAACAAGGTCCCTTAAGCCAGCAAGGCTGGCTTCGAACCCGCACGATCCTGCCTTTGCCTCCCAAACGCGGGGATTACAAGGGTGTGCCACCACTCCTGGCTATTCCAATGTATTTAATTACTCAGTCATCTCTCTTTTCAGTTAGAGGGTGAAGTATTAGAAGGCAATATCAGTACTTAGCTCTACAATATAATGGTTAGAATTTAGGGACTATCAACTTATCTTTTTGGAATCAACCACATTTATTTATATCTTTCAATGAGTTAATCTAAATATCAAATTAGAAGCATTGATAATACCATGCTCATGTGTAAAATATGATCTAATATATACAGAGGTTCATATGTATATAATGTTTGAGGCACATATATTTACATTTATGTACATGTGATATATATATATATATATGCAGTATATGTAAAATTATACAAACACTGCAAAGTCAGTAAGAAATTGAAAATAGAACTGTCTATAGACAATTGACTTTGTGATTTCAATTACACCTTATTCTACTATGTGAAGATAACAGGTGTTTTGAAGCATGAGAAAATTCCCCACTGAATCTCTAGAGGGTACTAGTGGGAACAACTATTCCAATGACTGCTTCGTAACTCCCCGTACATCACCCTTGGTACACAAATGGGCAGATTGTAGCACTTACCCCTGTGTTTGTGGTGAGCAGCAGAAGGCTGTACCAGGCTTCTAGGTACAATTACTTTGCAGAAACAGTTTGAAGAACAGGAAGGAAAGGGTGTTGGAGCAGGGCCTATGGTGGCCAGAGCTATGGGTGCTCTTGAGTCTGTAGTTGCTGATTATGTGGGTAATTGTTGTGTCCCAGAGATGCCAACCACCTTTAAGGGGGCATCAAATTGATGGGGAGACATTTGCACCTGTCAGACTCCCACTCAGCAACCTGGAAAATTTCCTAGAGAGAAGCCATCTAGTAAGAATTACACAATTCTGCTACAAGTGCATGCAACTTCCTTGCTGAATTTTCCTCTGAGATTGAGAAAACATGACTCTCAGTGGAGTACAAAGTTTGATTTTGAAGTATCCTCTTGTAATAAACAGTGATCACTCAGTTCAAAATGTACATACAAATATGCCTCCTCTTTTAAGAATAATGTCTTAAGACCCACCAAAGCATATCTTTATTTCATTTTACTTAAAGATGGAATTTCTAAATAAACTGGTTTTATCACATAGATTTCTTTCCTGATTATAGATGTGTAGACTACCCCTGGTAGAGACAAACCTATATAAATAAATTATATTCTAGTAAAAGCAAGTGAGATTTTCTTGATGGTACTACTATCTCTGTTAGCTGGAAAAAATATTCTTGTATCCAATCTTCTAGTGAAGTTATAAATTTTTTAGAATACTGTAAGAGAAATGATTCTCTGGCTCTCCTCCAAATAAACATCTAATCAAAGTTGTTAAAAGGCCAAAGAAAAACAACCCTCTTTAATTTAAAGTCTTGTGTATACAAAACTTCACATACACCTAAATTGAAAAATAATTTCAATATTTCTGGTAATTTTTAATAGTTTTGACTTTTTAAAACAAGTTTTAACTTTTTTGCTGTTATTTTGACATATGTTTCAAGTAAAAACTATCCCAGTTATAAAAATATGCCACCTTTCTTTTTTTTTTTTTTTTTTTGGTGGTACTGGGGTTCCTGGAAAACCTTCTACCTCCGGGTTACAGTCCCAGACCTATTTTTATATTTTTATTTGGAAACAGGGTCTCTTAAGCCAGCATAGCTGGCTTCGAACCAGCGCCATCCTCCTGTCTCTGCCTCCTAAGCGTGGGGATTACAAGTGCGTGTCACCACGCCCGGCAAAATATGCCACCTTTCTAATGCTTTCATATGGATTTTGGTTGTCTATGATGGTGTTGGAAATCTTCCACCCCATATTTCTTAATTAATATTCTACTTATAGCCACGGAAAACTAAAGAAAAAGTATGAGGCAGCAAACACATGTCAACTAAAGTTTAAATAAACACAGCAAAGTGCTTCAAAAATAGCTATAGAAAAAAAAATCAATTTAGATGAAAAGTAAAAAAACGTGATTATACAAGAAAATATTGAAACCAGAATAGATATTTATTTATCCCAAATACTGCACGTAAAAGTTATTTATTGGCAGAAAATAGAGTGAGCGATTACAGTTTTCATGTATATAAGACAGCAATAAGCTACTTCTGTATAGTGAATCTTGATATTCCAATATTCTTGCAGGGGCCCAAAAGAGTCTCCAGTTAAATATTGTTTTATCAGATAATGATGTAATAAAACAAGTATATTCTCTTTTAGTTGCTTAGGAGAAAAACATTGGCTCCCCGAGGTGTGAACAGTTTGGTCCTGATAAACATCTCACCTACTAATGCTCTTCAACCTTCTTTTCTTTTCCACTCAGTTTTTCATAGCCCAGATTTTGGGGCTGGTAGGGAGCAACAAAATGAAATGATTGAGATTTCATAAATCCGTAATGTGCTGCAGGTCCTGTTCTAAGGGCTTTAAATGTGCTATCCTGTATTGTAACCCATCTACAAGGCAGACATTATAGTGTCCATAACTGTGCGACCGAATAAACAAGATGAGTGGAGTAAACATGTGTTTAAAGCCATATAACTTATGAAAAGGTGAATCATGATTTAATTAAGATGATGTAATAGTAGATTCCAGTTTTAAATGCTATATTGAATTCTCTCATTGACTGATTCCTCAGACAACCTTGTCTTTATTTTTTCTGTTTCTGCCCCCACTCCCTCTGCAGATTGGCAGAAGTTAGGTCTAGTATTTGTGATCAGATTTTGAATGTGAGTTTGTACCATGTAAATTACTCCCTGTCCCACCACCTGGAGAGCGTACCTTCATGTTCAGGAAGGAAATATTTGGCCACTGAGAAGCATTAGTGCAAGCCAGGTAGGATAAGGACACTTATAACTGGATTTATTACCACATGGGAGCTGAAATAAATAAGAACAAGAGAGACTACCTCTATTTAATTTTTCAAAAATTTATTGAATGCCTAGTGTGTTGAAGGAGTTATTCTAGGGCAAAAAATAGGATAGTGAGAAAGAAATTAAAAAACACTATTTATTATTTATTTATTTATTTATTTATTTATTTATTTATTTATTGTGTGAGTTTTGGAGGTTGATCCTAGGTGCATTTTTCTTTGAGCTACGCCTTCAATCTTTTTTCTTTTATTTTGAAATTTCGGTCTCACCAAGGTGCTGAGGCTGGTTCCAAAGTGTGATCCTCCTGTTTTAGGTTTCAAGTACTGGGTTTATTTTATTTTATTTATTTTTATTTATTTAATTTTATTTATTGTTGTTGTTGTTGTTGTTGGTACTGGGGTTCCTGGAAGCCCTTCTACCTTCGGGCTACACTCCCAGACCTATTTTTACTTTTTTTTTTTTTTAATTTGGAAACAGGGTCTCCTAAGCCAGCGCGCGTGGCTGGCTTCGAACCTGTGCGATCCTCCTGTGTCTGCCTCCCAAGCTCGGGGATTACAAGCGTGCGCCACCACGCCCGGCCAAGTACTGGGTTTAAAGACGTGTGCCACCATTTCCTTTTTTTATGGCATTTACACTGTAGTGGGCTGTTAAAGAATATATTAATGTTAAGAGGAACGAAAAATTGCTAAACATTTGTATATGCAAATATACAGGGAAAAAGCAGAGTACTTTTATAAAATGTCTGAGGTTTGAATTATTTCAGAGAAGGGTGGAACGACTGTGCTGACCTACAAAAAGAGTGATTCAGGAATTGAAGTAGGTAGGCCCTGGTGCTCCAGGTAGAAGAAATAACTATTAGAAGGTCTAATAATGAAAGGAAGCCCAGCTTGGTGGTGCACGCTTGTACTCCCAGCATCCAGGAGGCTGAGACCAGAGGATCATGATTTGCAGACAGTCTCAGCTACTTAGTGAGGCCCTCCGCAACTCAGTGAGACCCGATTTCAAAATAAAGAAAAAAAAAAAATAGGGCAGGGGTGTAGCTCGGAGGTTGAGTTCCTCTGGGTTCCATCCCCAGTCCCACAAAAAATAAAAATAAATAAATAATGAAAGGAGTGTGATAAACTTAAGAAACAAGAAAAAGGCCAGAAAGAACAAGGCTAAAATAAAATTGCTAAGCTAGGAGGAAGAGGGATTCAAAATGAGCTTAAAGAGTGAGAAATTGGGTTAAAGGAGTTTGAGTTTTATTCTGAGGTGTAGTTACAGTGAAAGTCTAAGTTAGAAAGAAATACAAGACAGTTTTTTGGGTGTGGGATGTTAGAAATTGAACTAAGGAGAGTTTATACCTCCAAGCTTGCCCATTTTATTTTTTATGTTAAGCAGGGTCTCCTCCTAAGTGTCTCAGGGTCTCTCAAAGTTGCTGAGGCTGACCTCACATCTGTACATCCCTGTCTCAGCCTCCTTAGTACTGGGCTTACAGGTGTGTGTGCCACCAGGCCAGGCATAATTTAATTTGATTTTTAAAGGATAATTTCAGTTTTTCATATAGATCAGTGACTGAGGTTGGGGAAGAATAAAAACAACTTTGGAAGTCTGGAGAAATTTAAGCAGGTTGCGGACTCCTTAGTCTGTAGGAGCTACCGTAACAAACACCGCAAACTGTGTGGCTTCTGAGCAACTGCGAAGTCCACAATCAAGGTTCTGAAGATTACGTGTCCCCTTCCTCACTGACTTCTATCTTCTCTAACCTTACATCAAGGAAGTCTCGAAGGGTTTCTTTGTTGTTGTTGGTGGTGGTGGTTTGGTTTGGTTTATTTGAAAGTACTGGGGATTGAATCTAGGGCTCTGCGAGTTCTAGGCAAGAGCTCTACCATTTAACTACTTCCCAGACCATTTTCATTCTTTTCTTTATTTCTTGCAGGTCACACTGAGTTTCTCAGGCCAACCTTGAACTTGTGGTCCTCCTGCTGCTGCCTCCTATGTGACTGGACTACAGGTATTAATCACACCACAACACTTCTTTCTAAGACCTTTTTTTTAAGGGAATTGAATTCGGGGGCATTATACCTCCAGGCTATACCACTTGCCTTTTTTATTTTTTATGTTAAACGGTCTCCCTAAGTTGCTAAGGGTCTCTCAAAGTTGCTCAGGCATCATTTAAGGACATCATTTCCATTCATAATGTCCCTGCCTCCACGACCTAATCACCCACAAAGGACCCCGACTGGCTAATGTCTTCACCTCGGAGCTTAAGATTTCCACGTATGGATTTGGGAGGGATGCTTACGGATCATGACAGTGGGCTAAGGAGGTGTTGGTGAAGACAGAGGCCATATATGTATATTCAAGGAGACTTCCTGGTCCATTTTCTGATGAATTCCTTTGTCTGGCTATCTTCAAAAGGTTACTACCATAGTGAGAGGGAAGACGAAGAGTGTCCTGGCACAGAACAAGGGGAGTGACCCAGAAATACTGCAGAGCTCCTTTGATGTGCAATCTTTTCTATTTAGCTATAATTTCAGCATCACTGACCAGGCCTGGCATCCATTCCTGCAGCGTACCTGCCTATCCCACAGGGCGGCCAATTGAATGTAAAAGCATGAATAAACGGGCAAAGGAAAGGAAAAGTACTAGTTTTAGAATGTGCTCTTTCTGGAGACTTTCAGCATTAGAAATAAAGCCGCAATTAAAAAACCCACAACAAAAACAAATACCAGTATAACATCTTTCCTTAGTGTTTCAACATCTGTAATGAATAAACTGCTGCAGAATGCTGAAAATATTGTTATTTTAATATCTTCCTTTGCATGGGCAAAATAGTCAATATTTGAAATTTTCTGTTGAATTTGAATAATACAAGCAATCTAAGCTATTTTTCTTTTAAAAGTAAGGTTTGAAATGTTCTTTGTGCTATAATTCAAACTGAAGCCAGTTTTATCTTATATGTGGAAAAACGACTCAATATAATCTCATTCACTAATCTTATACCAATCACATCCTGCTATTTCCTAATTTTCTCTCTGAATCATGTGTCTACTGCTGAAAGTGAGATGCAGATGTCCCCTGCTCTTACTGTATTCTGTTAATCCTTTCTTTCTTTCTTCCTTTCTTTCTTTCTTTCTTTCCTTTCTTTCTTTCTTTCTTTCTTTCTTTCTTTCTTTCTTTCTTTCTTTCTCTTCCTCCCTCCCTCCCTCCCTCCCCCCTCCTTCCCTCTCTCTCTCTCTTCTCTCTCTCTCTCTCTCTCTCTCTCTCTCTCTCTCTCTCTTTCTCTCTCTTTCTTTCTTTCTTTCTTTTTTTCTTTCTTCTTTCTTTTTTTTCAGTACTGGCGATAGAATCCAGGGGCATTCTACCTCAGAGCTATACCCCAGCCCTATTTTTTATTATTTCTTTCTTTCTTTTTTTTTTAATGTTTGTGTGTGTGTGTGTGTGTGTGTGTGTGTGTGTGTGTGTGTGTGTGGCACTGGGAATAGAACCCAGGGTCATTCTACTTCGAAGCTACGCCCCCAGCCCTATTTTGTATTCCTCATTTTGAAATAGAGTCTCACCAAGTTGCAGAGTGCCTCACTGCGTAGCTGAGCCTGGCCGCAATCCTCTGTTCTCGGCCTCCCAAATGCTGGGATTACAAACGTCTGCCACCACACTCAGCTTTTATTCTTTATTTTGAAACAAGGTCTCACTGAGTTGCAAAGGGCCTCATTAAATAGCTGAGGTTGTCTGCAAACCGTAATCCACCTGTCTCAGCCTCCCAAGTGCCGAAATTACATGCATGAGCCACCACACATGGCTTAGTCTATCATTTCTTGTGAATGTATTAGTATCTTTCATATAAATAGATGCTCTGATGCTGGGAGTATATTGACAAGTGTATATATACATTTCTATATTGAGCATTTATTTTATATTATTACCTGCTTCATTTCTTTTTATGTGTTTAAGTATATTTGGTTTGGTTTGAATGTAACTATTATTGCTCTTTAGTGTTTTTTAATTTCTTGACTTTTTTTTTTTTTTTTACTTCTCTTTGGGTTTGGCCTGTGCGTATCTTTCTAGGTGAAATGATATTCTTGTCAGCAGTATATTATGGGGTCTTGTATTTGGAATTTTTTTTGTTCAAAATGGAAAACCGCCAAAGTTTCAGGGGATTGTTGTCTCTACCCCTACCTCCTTTTTAATACTATTTTCATGCATTTTAGACTTAAAGCACTGCTAATGTTTCCCTGGGCCAAACCAAATATGCATTTTTGGCTAGCTTATTTAATTTTAATTTTTATTATTTTCCTGAAAAAGAAACTATATTATTGGGGAAGCCTGATATATAATTTGATCTAAAATTTCCAGTTCAAAGAACAGACCCAAATGAACTTTTCTGGTGTAGTACCTGTCAGCTTGGGGGAAAGAAATTTTAAAATTAGTGATTAATTTTGTAAATATTACAGTTGCATAAAGGAGACTTAAACCAAAATTGAGCAATATTCTGCAAATTATTAATCAGAATCCAGAAAAAAATTCATAGTCATAAAGATTTTGAAAATACTGAAGAACTGATAAAGATTGAAGAAGACATAATCAGTCATTGCAATGTACTTCTTAGCAAAAGGTTATGAATAGAAAAGAAAGGTCCCAAAATCTGTGTATCATCTTATTTGGATCTGAAGTATTAAACTAATGCTAATATTCCACTTTTAATAATTTTTGTGGTATGTAACATGATAACATTTTTATAACAAATCTAAAATAAATTTAAAATTAGGGAGAAAGAAAGAAAGAAAGAAAGAAAGAAAGAAAGAAAGAAAGAAAGGAGAAAACCAACATGTAAATTTGACAACTCAGATATAAATCATAAGTTTCCTCATTTCTTCCCAGAAATTTGGAATTATTAGCATTTTTTTATCCTTTTATGTGGCACTAGGACTGAAGCCAGGGACATTCTCTTCTACACCTCCAATCCTATTGTATTTTTATTTTGAAACAGGGTCTTGTTAGGTTGATAAAAGTTTCAATACTTGTTGATACTGCCCTCCAACCTGAGATCCTCCTGTCTCAGCCTTCTAAGTGCTGAAATTGCAAGTGTGTGCCACTACAGCCAGCTAGGAATTTAGAATTTATTAGTAAAAAATTTATAGTTTTTAAAAATATTTGCTTTACTCTAAGTTTTCAAATTTCATCTGAACACTGAAATAAAATAAAGATCATCGTATATACATAGTTGAGTCTCAGTCCAAGGAATTAAATCAAAATATATGACTAGAAGTAAAGACTATCTGTAATTTTTATCAAGACCTCTTATTTTACAGTTCAGACAAGTTTGAGAACACCCACTTTATATCAAACTATGTTGTCAAACTAGGGCAGGTAAAAACATACAAAGTATTAGGAACTGTAACTGGTTGGAAATATATAAGAAATGAAGGCAACACACTTGTTATAATATTAGAAGACAATTTTAAGGCAAAAGATAATTATTTTTCTATAAATTGTATGTAGAAATTTTATGAATTAAAAGAGATAAAAGGGTTTAGAAAATTACTTAATAATTTAATAGTCAAGTAAAAATTAACACAGCTTATCAGACATTGAATGATAATAAGAGGTATTAGTAAGGATTAAAAGTTATTACCATGGATATATTATTTCATAAAGCATTCAGATTATGAATAATTTGGTGGTCTATTAGTGCAGTATTTGTATTTTAATATGTCATAAAAACTCTTAAAATTGCTTAAAATAGTTTTATATTTTAGGAAATGTTTAGAAGATGTTATTGCATTTCTTCTTTTTTATTGTATTTTCTTTAATGAAATTAGGAGATTACATCAACCAAACGGACTGTTTTTTTTAAAAAAAATAAGTCTGCTTCTATATATTACACATGAAAAAACTTTTCTCAACCTAGCAGACCAATGGTCAATATAAAACTACTTAGAATAAATTCTCACAGAGGCAAAGGGTTCACAGTAGGTAAATGACCCATGTCTAGCTACTCAGCTGGGAAGGATAATTTTAGATTATGAGTTATGTGCAAATTATCACACATTGAAGTTACCTTTGGCTTGCTTTTTCCATATCCTTCTAACTGATGGAGTATATGCTATAATTATGGACATAAACAGAAGAAAACACTTATTTTTAGATAAGACATTATAATAGCTATAAAAACTTAGCAAGGATATGTACTAAGCCTCCTTCAAAAAAAATACATCATTCAGAAAAACTGTTAATTAAGTCTCGTGAATAAAAGCCTTAATTACTATCTCTAACACCGAACCAATATATACAATAGTTTGGAAAAGTAAAAGTTTCTATACATGGAACATGAAATTGCAAATTATAGTGTAAACATTTATTTCTATGAGAAGTTTTCATCTTGTGTTGTTGTAGCTGTTGCTGTTTTTTAAAATCCAACATCAAGAAACTATAAAACAAAGTTCCTTGTAGACTCTATTTTTTTCCTTTTGCAATACTGGGGTTTAAACACAGGGACATTCTACTTCCGAGTTACACCCCCACCCCTTTATTTTTCATTCTTTAATTTTGAAAAAGAGTTTTACTAAGTTGTGGGGGAGGCCTCTCTACATAATTGAGGCTGGCCTTGAATCTGTGATTCTCCTGTCTCAGCCTACCAACTATTGGGGTTATAAGCGTGTGGCACCAGATCTGCTCCATGTAAATTTTTTTGAAAGCATAGTTTTTCCTCATTAGCAAGCATTTCACAAAATTTAATTTACCCAGAGAAATGCTTTCAATATATAAAAAATTAGACCTACATACTCAGTTCTTTTATATACACAGTTAGACATGAGAAAGATTTTGTGTTGTTTTCTTGTCATTTTACATGGCAAAGCTAAAAAATGAGGAGGGTACTTTAATTCACCTACGTCTACATACATAGCTATACTTTTACATAACTACATGAATAATGCATTGCTATTTAAAAATATATTTGATGCATATACTTATGGATAAATAAAAGAAATTATTCAGTAAGTACTAATTTATTTTCTTCCACTTCTTTTAGGACTATCTAATTAATTGGTTGAGTAGAACTCAAATTTATAAGTTTCATATATTATGCTTTATGAGACAGTATTTTCTCTTAAAATATAAGTGAATGTTCTAATTTAAATGTAAGGAATGCTACTTTTAAAAATAAGTTTATAAAAGCATTACAAAATAGCATTTGAAGAAGGGAAATGTATGTAATCCTAATGACACACATTAAGTATCTCTCAAAAAGTACATAATATGATGAAAGTAATTAAACATAAAGAAAAGTGAATGTATAAATTTGTTATAGCACCCAATTGGAAATATCACATCTACAAAATAATGTGTTACTGAAGGCACTAAAAACCCATAGCTCAAATAGTAAAATTGCCACCAGGTTTTAGATATATTTTTAAGTCTCTAATAAAAGTATTTTAAGTGTATTTGTCATCATATCAGAAACAAGGATAATCTTTTTAATATTTTGACTCATTTGTCAATACATAAAACATCAAAAAGATCTGTATTGCTGGGTGTGGGGGTGCACACTTGTAATCCCAGCATTTGGGAGCCTGAGACAAAAAGATCATGGTTACTGGATAACCTCAGCTATTACTTAGTGAGGCCCTTCGCAGCTCCGTGAGACCTTGTTTCTAAATAAAGAATAAAAACTAGGGCTGGGGCTATAGCTCGAAGGTAGACTGTCCTTGGGTTCCATTCCCAGTACCACAAAAGAAAATACATATTAATGGGGTTCCATGTGATGCTTCAATATATGTATATGTTCTATGATGTTTAAATCATATCAAACATATCTCTTTAAACAGGTATTATTTCTTTAGGATGGAACATTAAAAATGTTTTCTTCTAACCCTTTGAAATTTACCTAATTGCTCTCTTTAGCCACCCTACTGTACTCCTTCAGAAAGGGAATTCGTTAGATGTGTTCAGAATGTTCTGATATACCAATACACAAATATAACCAGAGAAAAATAAAAAGTGTCTATGATGAATATAATAAGAGAATATTTTTGTCCATTCATAGAGGCAAAGTCTGTATCTGTATAGAGATTTTTGAAGGTTCTCATGGTTATCTGATTACGTGATCAAATTAATGTTGTAGAGAGGGGACATCTGTTTTCTCTAATATGTCCTAACTAGGACTATTAGGAATACCAGAGGGACTCCAGATAATGGAAGGAAACCTCAGGAAAGCTGAAAGGGAAGGGTAGGAGATGAAGAAGGCTGAGGTTGATTAATGGAGGAGCTACAGATGAATATGTGTAAAAGTATGAATGTAGCATGGTTAACCTGGACACTGGAGAAGGGCAAATGGGGGGTGGCAGAAGGCACCAAGCACAGTCTGAATGTATGCCATTTTCAATATGATCCACACAATAAATAAATAAATAAATAAATAAATAAATAAATGTATGTCTGAAATTTTCCTCACTTGCTTAGATGAAGATGTCAAATGTTAATCAGAATGTTGATAATTGTAATCGCATTTTTCTTACGAGAAACCCTTTGTTTTTTATGATATATTCTTTAAATATCTTATTCCCATCAGAAGATGAATTTGCTGGCCATAAAAGCCCTTTGCATTCCACTTTCTGCTGTAGTTTAAATCACACATGCACTGACAGAATGTGACAAGATGAGTAACTATGTTCATGGATTGAGAAAATTTTTAACTCATTAAATTTTTTATTTTTGTAACTGCTACAAGTAAAAATCACTGAGTTCTGAGTACCTATAATTTATGTACGTCTAGTTTGTCCTAAACTTTGTTTGATATATATGATTATGTAGGAAAATGAATTTATTAACAGCTAAGAGAGATAGGTATTAAAAGTTTGGAATGTCATTTTTTATCTCAGTCACAAGTCTACAGAAAACATGTGAATCTAATCTAGCGAGAGTGTTTTCTTACAGAAAATGAGCATCTAAATATATGTTATTATTAGTAAATTTACTTGTGATTTGTTAATTTGCATTCAAGTCAAATCTATAACAGATATTAGCATTTCATTCACTTTATACTGAGACTGAGCAAGGACCAATGAACACATGCATGCCTGAGTTTAGAGACCATGTTCTTAATAATAATAATAATAATATTAATCATAATAATGATAATGATGATGATGATGATGCCCATAGATATTTAGTTTACTAGGTGGAAATTGCGGTAAGCTTAATAAACAGCTCAGAGGCATAGTTTCTGGGTTTGGGTGTGAAGAAGGGATACTTTAATAACAGTTCAGTGACTAAGCTGGAATAATCAGAGAGGTAATAGATTTTGCAGCAAAATGTTCCAAAGTGAAAATGAAAGGAAAGCACTTTCTATAGTTAGAATTGAGTTACTTCCAATTAAAAAAGCCAGTTATAAGTCGTAATAATGGAACAAAGCTTAATATACCTGAATGAAATGTGTGCATAATTAGTCTACCTAGTATTTCTGGCTAGAAAGCATTACATGCAGTTTGAAAGTAAGAGACAAGTTGAGTGAGCTCTTTCGTTGTTCATAATGTCAGATTCAAGTGATCCTTACAGGCCAGTGTTTATTCCATGACCCATTTTCCCATTTAGAAAAAGAAGTGCAGTTTTCTGCTACCATCATTTAATTTTACATAAACACAGTATTTGAGGCAGAAGCAAGTATGACTGCAATGTTGCCGTTTGGAGTAGAGACAGTTGAAAGTTTATTTTCAAGAAAGTTGAAATCAGGTTTTATCTTCTGTAATGAAATCTGGCCCTGTGATCGACCAACGCATCTGAAAGAATTGTTGACCAAAATGCAGGCACAATACACTATCTAAATAATAATACATAATAATAATCAATTATCTAAATAATAATAATAATAATAGTGTGAAGTGGCATTAGCTTTTTAAAAAAATAATTTAACCATTGAAATTTGTGAACTATTTCTCATGATGCAAATTATTTTCTTATATGTATCTTGAAGTCATTAAACATCCCTATGTTTTACTTTATGTTTCCATGCCTATAAGTCATAAAAAAAATTTGAAGCACCTTATTGGATATCTCTTTGGTTTTATTTTTACCAATACCCGTTAAAAATTAGATCAAATGTTTTGAAGACCATTAGATTAAAGAGAACCAAGTCTTCAAAAATTGTTTTTCATGGAAAAGCAAAACCATACTGTATTCAAAAGTCGGTTACTATGTTAGAGGATAAAATTCTCAGTTTCCTGTAAATTATATTCTCCCATTTCCTGCTTATCTGACTCTACAATTATGGTAACTTATTAATCACATATCAAATAAAGGCATTCATTTCATTTTCTTCTCTTTTTCTCTGTGCTGTTGCCAAGGCTGGAGACAGACAGAGAGCAGTACGTGGCTCTCGCCAGGTTGGCCGACTGTAACTAGAGCTGAATGGGTTGTAGTGCTCAGTGGGGACTGGGTGTTCCTACAAACTTTTTGAAATATTAATACACAAAATTGTACTGAGGTTTCTGCTAGCAGAAGGCTGGCTGCTCTGCGGTTTTCTGATTAGGGTTCTATTGGTGATTCCGAGAAGTCAGTGGCGCCTAAATGGGTTAAGTCTAATGAGGTTTCGAAAGCTGATAGCATAATTTAAGATGACTTTCAATCTCCAAGCTACAGACCCGGCTGACCCCAGCAAATTACAGTGTTTGTTAATGCTCTGCTATAGACATCTTCTAATCAACCCAAACCAGATAGATTAAGTGAAAAAATCGAGTTGTGGTTCTCTACGAAATGTTCCTGGCTAACTTTTAACAAATCTTCTGTACACAATTTTTAAAGGCATTTGATACTTCCCGAGTTTTTAGGGGACGGAATGCAGTCTTAAACACATATGCGTACACAAACACACACGTGCATACACATATAAATGATCATTTTACTTCCAGCTAAAGAATCACAATTACCCAAAGACTTTATAATTTTAATCACATATAATATGTTCCTTATGGGAAATATAAAAATGGTTTAAAAATCATACAGAAACAAAAAAAAATAATGTTCCAGAATTAAAAAGGGGCAGGAAAACAATCTGAGTGAATCAACAAAAACCTCCCAAACAAAACATATTTAAACTTAATAAAACTAGAATCAGAAGAAAGATTGTAATTTTAAAACTATTAAAGTATTGGTGAATCAGTGTTAAGGAGCTGGTGAGATTAGGAGTGTTTTAGAAGTTGCCATCCTTGCATATACTAAGTATGGATGAAAAATTGTATATCTCTAAGAAAATAAATTGCACTAAATACATTTAAGAAGTAAGCATTTACTTAAAATTAAGATAATTTCTTTACATATTAGGGCAGCTCTTTTATAAATATAATACAATAGCAGATTTCCAACCATACAACATGAACAAAATCTTGGAAGCTTTGGAAACCTCATTTGAAGGTAATATTTCTCAGCTTTAATAACTGTGTTTTTCTTAACTGTTCTCTATGAAATCTTGTAATTGAATTCTAAAAAAATAAGAATCAGCAATATTTTGGTTGTTGTTATTTTTGTTATATTTTGGTTGTTATGTTTTGGTTTTTATTTTTTTTATTCTTTTTGTTTTGTGTTATATTTTATTCCTGGAAATGGAAATCAAAGCTGTTCTACCTCTAAACTACACCACCAACCCTTTTTATGCTTGCATTTTGAAACAGATCTTACTAGGTTGCTAAAAGTCTCTCTCAAAGTTGATAAGCTGACCTCAAACTTGTATTTCCCTTATTCTAGCACGCAAATGTTTGTGAAATTATAGGTGTGCACCATCACACCCAGATATATATTTTGAAAAAATTTAATTACTTAAACATTTTTTAACAAGCTAATGTTAGTATAACACAAGTGTTTAATCTTTTAAAGTAGAATGCTTCCCCATTTAGAAGTGTCTGAGGGTGTTCCAAAATATGTCTTCTCAATTAAATACATTTAAGGCCTCTTTTATACTTCCATATATTAAATACTTCTGGCTTTATATATTTTAACAACTTAAGCATCTTTATGAAAAAACTTCAGTTTTCTATGATCAATATTTTGTTCCAAATAAGTAAAAAAGTTTTTAAAAATCTAAGAAAAATGATTTTTTTGTATTTGTAATAACTTAAAGCTAATAAATAGTTAATATATTTTGATTATAGAGACTTTGAAAGGTATCTGTTTATATTTTAAAATTAGAGTAGGATGTTTTGCTTTCCAAAGCAAACTAAATATCTCCCTAATATGCAGAAGCAAGGGAGAAAAATGATCATAGGAAGAAATCTAGACTAAGAAAGAGAAACCACAAGATCAAGATTATGAAAGCCTTCTTGATCAAAATAAAGTTTTTGTTCACATCTTTGAATCACTGAGAATGACTAAAATGTTGATATGACTTCTACATAGGCAGTTGCTGACTTATCTTCAAATATCACTCAAGTAGTGAAGTAACACAGAGGAGGAGCTTTAGACAATGAAAGAGAAATCATAGATAAGCAAATAAGGCAACCCAACTGAAGGGCATGGGAGGAAAGAGGAGAAAAATGTCCTAATGTACATCATGTACATTCACAAATGCATCAAAGTCCATCACTCAGCCAACTGTGAGAAGGTGGGAGGAGGGAAGGAATGGGGTGATAATTGGGGGAGGACTTAACAAGAAATGTGTTCATGTACCTTATTATGATGCACAATAAAAATGTAAAAACTCAGCTGGGCGGGGTGGCGCATGCTTGTAATCCCAGCATTCAAGAGGCTGGGACCAGAGGATCACGGTTCGCAGACAGCATCAGCTACTGAGTGAGGTCCTCTGCAACTCAGTGTGACCCGATTTCAAAATAAAGAATAAAAAATAGGGCAGGGGGTGTAGCTCGGAGGTTGAATGGTCCTGGGTTCGATACCCACGCCCGCCCCCCCAAAAAAACTCACCTTATATGGGTTACTTATTTAGTTGCACAAAATAGAAAAAAATAATAAAAGCCTTATTGCCTTAAATATTCAGGCAAATTATATTTAACAAATTTAAGCATGTGTTTAAAAATATATATCAATTTTTATCTGTGTGTGTGTGTGTGTGTGTGTGTGTGTGTGTGTGTGTGTGTGTGAAAATGGTATGGTTTTATGAAGATCTGTCCCCAAGAACTCCTGTTAGGGTTCTGGACACAATTTCCCTCAAAACACACACAAAAAAACCCAAAACAGAAAACCAGGTAAAAAGCACGGGTTCTTGTCCTGAGCTAAGGATAAATACACATTAGCCCAGACTCTTGCTGAAGATTTAAAGAAGTTCATTAAAAAGATAGAAATACAGAAGATAGTTACAGCCCCATTCTTGAATGGCATGGGGGGGGGGGGAGTTCGAGTGAAGGCCCCACCAAAGAAACAACACGTGAACCAGATCTTTTATACCCATGACCTCCATCCTGTTTATGTAATTCTGACATAGTAAATATCCCTGTAAGGTTCTTCCCCTTACCCTGTAAGGTAGCTCCTCCCCCCCAAGGTGTCTTTCACAAAGGTCCATCTCCTCCTCCCATCCTAGCTAGATTATTATGTTGATCTGCTTTAGAAAGAGGAAGTCCTAGCTCCCCTATCCTATGGACTTGCTAATTACTTTTAGCTAAGTCAATCTAAGTTTCAATAGCTGTTTGCTTCCTGACCGAAACCAAGACCAAGTCTTCCTTTCCCCAGGTCTACCATTTTGACACAATTATTTTGAAATATATGTATTAATAATCAGAGCTTTCTCAAATCTTCCTAGGCCATTCCCAGTACTGGTACAGTACTAGAGATTGAACCCAGGAGCATTCTATCTCATAGCTATACCCCCAGCACTTTTTTTATTCCTTATTTTGAAACAGGGTCTCACTAAGTTATGGAGCGTCTCACTACGTAGCTGAGGCTGTCCTCAAACCCAGATGGATCCTCCTGTCTGCTATGGTTTGGGGGTGACTGCTACTGTTTGGGGAACGGTCCCCGGGGATCTTTGTCAGGCTCCTGTAACAATTCTCATAAAACCGCGGGTTCTTGTCCTGACTCAGGACAGATGTACACTGGTCAGGATTCTTGCTGAAGATTTAAATGAGTTTATTAAAAAGATAGAAATACAAAAGACAGTTACAGCCTCATGATACTCAGGGATAGCAAAAGGGGATGCCCAGAACGAAGTCATCGACCCACAAAACCTGGAACAGCTTTTATAGAGACTTTCCATCTTGTTCTCCTAGGTAATTCTGTGACATAGGTAAAGTTCCCACCTAACTTGTGATTGACTCCTAGGTTTCTCATTTCAGAAAGGTCAATTCCCTCCTCCCATCCTCTGAAAAAGATATCAGTTATTATGTAAACCTGACTTTAGAATGTAGAAGTACAAACTTCCAACTCCCCAATGGACTTGCTAATTACTTTTAGCTAGGTTAATTTGCATTATAACAGCTGCCTGATTTCTGGCAGAAACCAAGTCCTGACTTGCCCTTCCTTCTTAGGATTCTGAGCCTCATCTTCTGTGACTCTATTTTTGAAATATGTTTATTAATAATCAGAGCTTCTTTCTCATATCTTCATAGGCATTCCTTATACTGGTACACTGTCTTTGTCTCCCAAGTACTGGGACTACAAGCCTGGCCTACCATGCCTAGCTTTCAAATTTTTTCTTCTTAAAATATTTCTTGGCCTTCAAATTAGTCATTTTGGATATTTATATTTATAGATGTATTTCAACAACCAAGCTGACACTGTTTTATGATATTTTTCTTTTTAGAATTTGTTTATTAAATATACTGCATATAAGCCCAATACCTTTATACTACTTGAAAGCCTCTTTCTAAACTAAATCACTCGTATTTATTTCAGAAAAAAATCCAAATTATCTAAATTCTTTTGAAAACAATTCCAGGGCAACAGCCAAAATAGTTTTTAAAAAGTATTTTAAGGGAGGGTTTATCAATTTAAATGAAATAACATATATGATTAAAGTAGTCGTTTAAACATTTATCTCATGACCTCTACTATTTATCATACTCAGCAGCCACATAACAATTTTTTTGTTAAAATATTCTGAACTTAATGTAAAATAAGTTATTTATATTATTACAAAGTAACTTCAGATATTAACTTTTAAAACTAACTTAATTATTAAAACAAATATAACCTTGTTCATTAAGGCAGACAATTAGGACAGCTTGCAACTGCTTCATGACTTTGCACAGGAAATAATGGAACATATTCTATGTGAAACTCCCAATCTAGTTCTTTCTATTTTTTTCACTTTTGCATAGTCATGTCACGTGAATTTCATATGAAATTATGCAATATTTATGAACACAACCACTGCCTGTATGCAAAGTTATTAAAAATAGAGGAGTTAAAGTAAACAGGTTTGTCAGGGGAAGGGTGAGCTGGAGGGGTAAAAGTTCTTTAGATCTACAATACTGCTTAGATCATTAATCAACATCTCAGTAGAACACTTTTCAGAAAGAAAGGGAGGTGGGGAGATGAATGCAGTTGTCTTTCCTCTCCATTTATTTTTTATGGTTATTTATTCACAGATGATGTGGGCAGACATTGTGTGGAGATGAAGCATGCTTAATTTACAGGCAAATGTGACTCTCCATTGGCTAAGACATTCAAAAGGCTCTAAGGGATTAAGAGGAAAGTGGGTCATTTGAATCATAAACATGTTAAACATTTATGTTAAAAATGAAGCTAATATGCACTTACTCCAAAAGTGCTGGAAAATTTGGCTTCAAACAGGTTAAGGGAGAGAGTTAGACAAAACAGAATTATTAAACCATCCCAGTTTCCACACCTCTATGAGTTTCAGTGGGTGGTCTCCTTCCGGCTGTGTACGCAGCAGGAGAGTTTACTAATGAAAGACAAGATACACGTGTTAACATAGCATTAAATGACGGGTCTGTCACTCCCCCAGGAAGTGGATTGTGGATTCCAGGCTGCAGTCACACAAACTAACTGCTTTCATCCTCTTGTTTTCTTAACTTTAACTTCTCACACAAATTAGCAGCTTTCTGTTTGCCTTGTGCATGTTCATTTCATGCCATGCTTGGTTAAAATTAAACTTGGCCCACTACTTCTGCACTTTAAAATTGAGCACTTCTTCAAAGACCTGCAGGATGACTTAATGAGTATGGAAGGGAATTCTCTCCTTTAAATCAAATTAAATATAAACTGTCCATGTTCAATATTGCAAGGGTACGTTGTGTGTCCTATAAATTGAGACTACTCAATAGAAAGAGATGGTTTTACATTTTCATGTCTAAAAATATGCAGTATGATTGGCTAGCGATGGATTTTTACTCCTGGTTTATAGCCATAGGGGAATTATAACACCATGGATCTATGGCATTGTGTCCCTGAATATATACAGCTACAGGACCTAAAAAGATCAAAGCTCAAGTTTTCTTTTGAAAAAAGAGACTGTTGTAAGAAAACAATTTTCTCCTTGTTATCACCATGGGATAGATCCATGGACTTGGGCCGTCAGATTGTCATTCAAATTCTTTAAAGTTGTTTTTTCATAGTGAAAATATAATCAAATGTAAAGCACACTCCTGAGGGTCATGCGGTTTAGTTAACTCTGGCAGCTCCATTACCACTGGATACCAGTGGCTAGGGAAATAAACTCATTCCCAGCTCAAATAAAAAAAGGGGAATTGCTTCGTCTTTCGGTTTTTAAATAATTTTTTTTCGATATCACAAGATTTACTCAACTGATACATTAGTATCTCTAATAAAGAGATATGATGCAAAGATCATTTATACAATGAGACTAAGTTGGTCTGAAATTATTGTTAATGTACTTATTGAAGACTTGTATTGACATAAAATTGTTAATCTTGAATTTCCAATCATTGGCAAGTTAAAAAAAAAAGTTATATTTTCAAGTCAGTTGAAAGTGGATTCACCTGTGTTTGTTTAGGCATTAAAATAGTTAAAATTTCAATACTTTTCTTTATTCTAGTTTCTATTTTTTTAAAGTGAGAAACAAATAGGCAACCTAACTGAGTGGGTTTGGAAGGAGGACAAGGGAAATCCCTAATGACATACATTGATAAACATATCAAAGTCAATCACTAAGCCAAACATGAGAAGGAAGAAGGGGAAAGGAAATGGGGTGGGATTGGGAAAGGGCTAATTGAGTGATGTGTGATGCATGCCTCTACTATCTTGTACCCCATTAAGATGTATGACTATAATGCACCAATAAAAAATTTTTAAAATAGAAATATTTATTGTAGTATTACATATTTAGTATTAATGCTACATATTAAATATTAACATAAATATACCTTGCATATAGAAAATAATTTGCTTATAATAATATAAATGTGAGTAATATATGTTATATTTTAATATATCTTGTATATACCTTAGATAACTTACATTTTAAATGATTATTCATATATTACTATTGCTTCAATATTATTTTATTACAATATTTAAGTAAGTATATAATACTACATGTATTTTTATAATATCTAATACAGTAAATATGGCATATAAATACTTGATAAAATATTAAAATATATCTTCTTGTATTAGTAATTTAGGTGTTATATTATTGTAATAAGTTTCTAATGATAATGATAAAAAACATATAGGAGTTCTAATGATAAAAACATATAGGAGTTAAATAATGATTAAAAGCATCCAGTGTATCTACTTATTGGGAATTTCAGTACCAAAATATATCTAATAAATAGTATGATATATTATTCCTGTAGGCAACATAACTGATAATTACTAGCACTAAATTTGTCGAATGGCACTGTAAACTTTAATAAAAATGTGAGAAGGAATGATCTCCCCATCAAATATAGAAGCGCAATGGATAGTGTATTCAAATTTAAGTAAATATAATGATAGTTCAAAAGAAGAAAGGAAGTACTATTTGGTTTAAACATACAGAATTAAGCTAAACTGAAAAAATAATATTAACCTTGCCTGAACATGTAGGTTATACTAACTTCAAACTGTACATGAAATATTTAGCAATTGCTGAACCAGACAATGTCTAAAGTGCTATGGGAAATTCAGATGGGAATCGTACCTGCTTATTTTTGACAATTTTCCAAAGAATAAGAGTTTGTTGTATGAAGCATCATTTATTTGTGGGTGAAGAACATGTGCTTTTTGGGGTCAGAATATATTCAAATCTGAAACTGGTCAGGATCAAAATTTTGGTTGAACATTAAAAATAAGTTATACAATTTTGAAATCACATTAAATAGTATCTTCTATATGAAATTATTGTCATTCATTTCAAATACTACCATTACATGTTTTATTGATTCATTGATTCATTCAAAACTCCTGTCTGTCATCTATTCACTACGCATGTACTAGGGAATCAGTAAAAAGAAGAGTGACCAATTTTTGTAATAGGGACTTGAACTTGATTTCATTTATTTTATGAGTCTCTTATAATGTAATAGATTTAGTTTTTATTTATTTACTTTTTTTTTACTAGGGATTGAGCCTAGAAGCATTATACCTCCAAACTCTACTCCAGCCTTCTTTTATTTTATTTTTTTAATTTTGAAATAATATCTAACTATGCCTAGGCTGGCTTGAAACCTGCAATCCTCCAGTCTCAACCTCCAAATTACTGGAATTATAGGTGTGTACCACTATGCCCATCTTGATTTTTACTTTATGGAACCTTCCTGTTTTATTCCTATTAAAATTTAGGGGCAAGAACCTTAAGTCACTAAAGTGAATTTCCTCTTATAAAAGAGAATTTAAAATGCTTTGATAACCTACAATAAGCAAAGATAAACATAGTAAATTTTACTTCAGAAAGTCTTCAGTGTTGTATCCAGAATATTTGAAGACAACATTCAACTTTTCTTTTTAAACAAATTTTAAAATCTAATTCAGCATTTCCCCAAATATATTTGTCCATTACATTAACCCGAAGAATATTATTCAAAATATATCTTCTATAAGCAAATGACTTCCTGACATGCTATACATCAGGTATGCTTCTTGGATATTTACTATTCAAATTAGAATGCTAAGAAATGTCTTTTTTCCATATTTTTTAAAAACGCTTTCATTGGTACATTGTAGTCTCACATTATAATGTAGTTTATGATGATAGTGACATGCATGTATATCATTTGGTGAATTTCTCCAACTTTCTACTGCCCCCACCAAGACACCATGATATCCAGGTTGGCATCAGTATTCTCACATATGTACATATGTCAGTGAAAGTGTTTTCTTCATTAATTCTCCATCTCCTTCCCCCTACTCTCCCTTGGACTACTTCTCTCTCTTCACTGGGTTTTCTCCTGCATTATCCAAAGCTCTTGTATCACAATCACCCTCTACCTTTTGCATATGAGCAAAAACATATGACCCTTTGCTTTCGGTGACCGGCTGATCTCTCTTAACAATGTTCTGCAGATCATCCATTTTTCTGCAAATGTCATAATTTTTTTCTTTTTTTCTGAGTAGAATTCTATTATGTAAACATATCATGATTTGTAATCCATTAGTCTGTTGGATATTCTGCTTGGTTCCATAGTTTGGCTATTGTGAATTGCACTACTATAAACATAAATATAGTTATATTACTATAATATTCTTATTTCACTCATTTTGGAAGAATACCTAGGAGTGGCATCGGTGAATTTTATGGTGGATCTATTCTCAGTTTTCTGGGGAATCTCCACTCTGATCTCTGATAGTGCTGCATTAATTTGCAATCCCACTAACAGTATAGAAGAGTTCCTATTTCCCCATGTCCTCTCTAGCATTTATTGTTGTTTGATTTTGGGGGTGACTGTCATGATAATTGAAGCTACATGTAATCTCAGTATAGTTTTGATTTGCACCTCCCTGATTACGAACGATTTTGAACATTTTATATTTATTGGCTATATTTCTTTTTTTGTAAAGTGTCTATTTCAGTTGCCCATTTTGGTTGGAGTAATTGTTTTTATTAATGTTGAATTTTAAGTACTTTGTATATAAAAATCCTTTCTGATTGTGTTTAAAACAATTTTGCCTTTACAAACCAATGATAACTTTATGTAATAAACACATTGGCATTTGTGGACCTTTTTTCAGTTAAATGGTATTGTCAATTTAATCTTTGTTATAGATGACATATGTTATATATGATATATGGTAATTCTTCCTTTATTAGTAACTGTGTGTGTGTTTGTGTGTGTGTATGTGTGTGTGTGTGTGTGTGTGTGTGTGTGTGCATGCATGTGCTGGTGCTAGGTATCAAGACTAGGTCTCAAATATGCAAGACAAGTGTTCTGCCTCTGAGCTACATCCCCAGTCCCACGCCTAACTCTTTATGTCTGGTTTCTTTCTTTATTATTTTTGCATTATTTATTGGTTCATTATATAAAACTGTGTTAGCAGTGAAATTCATTGTGAAATATTCACACAGACACCTGACTCTATGTTTGGATTCTTGGAAGTGATCATAATTTTGGATAACATGAATTTAATTCTAGGTTGAATTTTGCTGTGTGTAATAGTAAAGCCATTTAATTATCTTACTGATATCCATTACTATTGGTTATAACCTCATGTGACCCAATTTGAACACTTGTTCAGAAAGCTGACTTTTATTACTAGATTTGCCTGGAACTACTTGAAAACTTTAAATTTACATATCCAGCTTTGCTCAGGTATATGTAATTCTGACATTTTTATTCCATTTAATTATTAGTTCTTGTCCACCCATTTGATTTTCTTCTGACAATATAATCACTTACATGGCACATCTTCATATTTGAATTTCTCACCTCATCATTTATATTTCCTTCACTGTGACCTTTTATAATTCATTCATTCATTTCTTTCTTTTATGCTTCTTTTTTATTCTTTTGATCTTACAGGACATTAATTTGGCTTTCATCAGTTTATGAAGCCTTCCTTCAATTTCCCAAATCATTTAATATATAAAATGAGGTTGTTGTTCTTTGTGTATACTGCAAACCTCTGTTTATGTTATAATTCATTTTATTTTCTTATAGATTTTAGTACTTTTCCCCGTTGTACTGCTCATTTCTTTTAAAAGCTTCATTCCTTTGATCTTGCATTCTGTTGACGTAGACTTTCTTGTTGTTATTTTTAGTCTTGCTTTTAGTTCCTCATTTTTTGATAAACCAGAAACATCAATAAGTGGGTGGACATTTTAATTTGAACTCATATGCCAATCATAAGCCATTGGGCATGAGAACCAGCTAAACACACCATTAAAATAGTTTTTGAGGAAGCTTCCCTGCAAACATACTATGTCTATTTCTTCATATTTCACTTGACATCTGTAGATCTTTTTTTCTCATTTTATGGAAGGAAGGAGATACTAAGGTCTGGAAGTCTGTGTTGTTCCAAAATAATAGGTTAGAATCCTCACCTCCAAGATGTTACTGTTAGGATTTAAGGCCTCTGGAAGGAAAATGGTACTTAATGACCTTAAAAAGCAAACCCTAGAGAGACTTTTTACACATCTGACTGTGTGAGGGTATAGCAAAAAATGTGTCATCTGTGAGCCGAAAAGATCCTCACCAGAAACCAAATGTCTTGGTGGCTTGATCTCCAGCTGACAGTCTCCAGGCATTGGAGAAATAAACTTTTGTATTTTATAAGGCTCTCTAACATATTTTACTATACCAGCCTAAATAAAATAAAGCAACACCCAGAATTGTCACATGGGCAGATGTCAAATTTCTATGGCTGATTCCAGATTACTAATGGTTAAACTCATCCCAGAATACACTGCATTTTGTTAGAACTTTCACAAACCGTATGGCTTTGTTCTCAAATATCCAAAAGTTCCAATATAAATTGCATGCAGTAAAAAAAGATAGATTGAAAATATGAGCAGCTGAGATTGTATAAGTCTTTAAAATTATGTAATTGCACTAATTTGCAATATCACCAACAATACTTCAGAGTTCCTGCTTCTTCACATCCTTACCAGCATTCATTATTGTTATATTTTTAGTGATTAATATTATTATTGGGGTTAGATAAAAATCTCAGGGTAATTTTGATCTGCACCTCTGGCTACTAATGATGTTGAACACTTTTACATATTTATTGGCCATTTGTGTTTCTTATTTTTGAACCTTATACTTAGTTCATTTGCCAATTCTTTGACAGTGCTTTGCTTTGTTTATGTTGAGCTTCTTGAGTTCTTTGTATACTCTAGATATTAGTCCTCTATCTGAGTGTAGTTGACAAAGATTTTCTCTCATTTTTCCACTCTCTTTAGGTTCTTGATATTTTTTCTTTGCTGCACAAAACTCTTGAGTTTAATGCAACCTCATGTATTAATCCTCATTTTAATTGTTTGTGCTTTTCATGTTTTATTAAAGATTATTTTTGTGTTTGTGTGTAGTGATGGGTATTGAACCAGGGGCATTTTACCTCCAAGCTACATCTGCCTTCCAATTTATTATTATTTATTATGAATCAGGGTCTCACTAAGTTGCAAAGAGCCTCACTAAGTAGCTGAGGCTGGCCTCAAACCATGATCCTCCTGTCTCAGCCTCCCAAGTAATGGGATTACAAGTGTGCACCATCACGCCCTGCTAAAGAAAAAAATTTTAATTTATTCCTATATGTTGGAACATTAGTGGAATTGCAAATTAGTACAATCACTTTGAAAAATAGTGTTGAAGGCCCTCAGAAAAAGAGGGATCAACCTACCATATGACTCAGCTATACCACTTCTGGGTATCAAACCAAATGAATTGAAACCAGACTACCATAGTAATGCATATATATCACAATTTACAATTGCCAAACCATCAAAAGAGATGAGATATCTATCAACAGATGACTGAATTACAAAATTTTAAAATATATAACACATTGTGATTCTGCTCAGCCATAAAGAAGAAAATTCTATAATGTGCAGAGAAATGGATGGAATGGAAAATATTATGCTAAATGAGATCATTCAGTCACATATATGCATATTTTTTTTCTCTCAGATATGGAAGCTAGGGAGAAAGTAGGGACTCCACAAAAAGGAAGCAAAATCTTAGTCGAGGGAGGGAGGGTATCTAAGGAGGGGAGGTGGGAGGAAGAGGAAGACTTGAAGAAAGAAACTGATGGACACGATACGTGTACACAGACTTATCAATACCAATCACATTGTCATGCATGAGATGGTGGGGTGGGAGGGAAAGCGGGGTGGAAACTGAGGGAGGCCACGACAAGTGCTGTGTGTACGTGTGCCTATCTCTCCAAGTTTCACCAAAATGTATGATTATTGATTATGATGCACCCACAAAAACAAATGACAATATTACATGATTAATGGAGTAAAAAAGAAAATATCACATTTTAGAAAACATTTTCCAAATGAACCCAGTTCAATAAAACTCTGGCACTCAGAGAGTTTAAAAACAGAGAAAAAAAAACAACAATTGTGTGATTTAGGTGACCAGCTTTGTCAAATAGAGTACATTTATTTATTTACTTATTTATATATTGCATCAGTAACTATGGGGACCTATTACATAAGCACAGTAGTTGACACACAACGGTGATGAGCAAAATCAAATGCTATATTACCATCATAGAACTTGAAATCTAATGCAAGAAAAAGCTTTAATTTACTACATTATGCTAAGTGAGATCAGTCAGTCACAAAAATAAGAAATCAGATGCTTTCCCTAATATGTGAGAGCTAAGGAGAAATGGGTCATAGGAAGAAATCTAGATGAAAAAGGAAATCCTAGAGAGGAGCAAACAAGACAACCTAAAGGAGGAGAAAGGAGGGGGGAAGAGGAAAATCTCTAAAACACACAATGTAGTTAAACATATCGAAGTCAACCACTAAGCCAAGCAAGGGAAGGAGGGACGGGGAGGGAATGGGGTGGGCATTGGGTAGGGGTTAAATCAGTGATGTGTACATGTATGTCCATACAAGTTTTATACCCCAATATGATATATGAATATAATGCACCAATAAAAATTAAAAATAAATAATAATAAATAAATGAAATTAAAAAGTAAAGTGATAATAATGGAATAAAAATGAAAGCAGTAACTACATTCAAATCAATATAAACATAAACTGTAATGTATTATGCAACAAAGTATACTAAACTAAAATATTATCTGACCAGAGAAATGGAATAAATTTTCATGAATGATGTTTGGATCAATTAATGAAAATGATTGTTTCTTGTACAAAGATAAGAAAGACAATCACTGAGAAATTATAGTTTTGGTGATAAAGTAAGGAGGGACTTGATTCAAATTATTTGATGTTCCAATATGTACAAGCATTATAGTCACACTATGCTACAGTTTGCTAAGTATTCAATAACATCAGTCCTAAAATATGCATCATATTAAAAATAGTTTTATGTTTAAATCTGCTATAAATTATCTGAGCCTTCAGCAAATCATAACCTGTTGCTTCAGATGGTCTTGACTTTTCGCAGAAGGCTGTTTAGTAATCAGTATATGGTGGTTGCTGAAGCCTGGGGTAGCTATGAAAAATTCATAAAATAAGACAGTAAGGAGCTTTGCCACATTAGTTGAATCTTACTTTCACAAAATATTTCTTCATAGTATCTGATGCTGTTGGATAGAACTTCACCAAAATTTAAGTGAGTCCCCTCAAACTCTGTTGCTGTTTGGGCAACCAAATTTATGCCATGTTCTAAATCTTCCTTGTCATTTCAACAATGTTGACAGCATCTTCACTAGAAGTAGATTCCATCTCAAGAAACCACTTTATATGCTCATCCATAAAAAAGCAACTTCTCATCCTTTAAAGAATTATCATGGGATGGCTACAGCACAGTCATGTTCTCAGCCTTTGTTTCTAATTCTATGCACAACCTTTATAATTACTTCCTCCACTGAATTCTGAACCACTCAAAGTCATCCATGAGTATTGTATTCATTTTATTCCAAACTCCCAATATTGTTGATATTTTGACCTCCTCCCATAAATCATGAATGCGCTTAATTGCATCTAAAATGATGAATCCTTTCCATAATTTTTTTTCAATATTCTTTGCCCAGGTCTGTCAGAGGAGTTGCTCTCTATGGCAGTTTTATCTTCATAAAATGTATTTCAGTAATGATAAGACATGAAAGTTGAAATGAGTCCTTCATTCATGAGCTGCACAACTGATGTGCTAGTGAGTTAAGTAATTGACATTAATCTTCTGAATATCCCCATCAGAGCACTAACGTATCCAGATGCATTGTTATAAAGTGGTGATATTTTGAAAGGAATCTTGTTTTCCTAAACAGTAAATCTTAGTTTAAAATATTCAGCAAACCATGTTGTAACACATATGAAATCATTTGGGCTTTTGTTCATACTTCTAAAGTATGAGAAAAGTAGCTTTACTATAATACTTAGAGACTTGAGGATCTTCAGAGTGCTAAGTGAGCACTGGTTTTAGATTAAAGTCGCCAGCTACATTAGCTCCCAATAGGACAAAGCAAGGCAGTCTTTGAAGCTTTGAAGCCAGGCATAGACTTCTCTAGCTATGAAAATCCTAGGTTGCATTTTTATTTGTGTAAAACTATTTCACCTGCATTGAATACCCATGGTTAATGCAGACACCTTCATCAATCACCTGAGTTAGATCTGGGTAACTTACTGAGGATTCTATATTGACAGCTGCTTCAAGTTCAACTCTTATGCTGTAGAAGCAGCTTATTTATTTTGCTGTTTGTGAAACTGGGGATTGAAGCCAGACGTATTCTACCAGTGAGCTACACTCTCACTCTATTTTGCTTCTATTTTTAAAATTTTGAAAGTCTATCTCACTAGCCTTAAACTGGAGATTCTCCTGTTTCAGCCTCCCAAGTGCTGGGACCATAGGTGGTACATCACACCCAAGCGAGATGGCCTCTTTTATTTTTTAATATATCAACCTCTGCTGGGTTCAATCTTTTCTTCTGCAGCTCTTCATTCTCTCACCATACATAGAATTGAAGCAATTAGTACATTGCTCCAGCTCAGGTTGTAGGCTAAGTGAAATTTTTGACTAATTCAATTTTTCTATTCACAGTAATAAAGCTTTCTCCAAATTAGCAATTAGTCTGTCTCACTTTCTCATCATTCATATGTTCATTGAGTAGCACTTTTAATTTTTTTCAATAAATAGTCCCTGGTTTTCACAACCTGGCTCATGGTTTGATGGAGGATAGGATTATAACCTATTCTTCCTCCCTAAGCGTAAATACTTCTAATTTTTTACCTAAAGTAAGAGATGCTTTTTCTTTCACTTGAATACTTAGAGGCCATTCAATAGCTGTTCTCTGGCCTAAACTGATGTGTCTTGGGAAATAAAAGACACAAAGAGAACAAAAAAAGATGAGGAATCGTCCATTATTAGAGCAGAACATGCAACATATTTATCAACTAAGTTTGTTGTCTTTAAGTTTCTGGTTTGTGACATCCCAAAATAAAAAAATAGTAGCCTCAAATGTCACCATAGATTATCAATAGAAATATAACATTAAAAGTATTTTACATTGAAATATTTGAAATACTGCAAAAAACTCCAAAATGTGGCAAAGACATGAATTGAGAACATACCATTGAAAAAAAAAATGGTGCCTTTAGGTATGTTTGACACAGGGTTGCCCTAAACCACCAATTTGTAAACTATGCAATATATGTGAAGGGCTAGGCCATGAGGGCCTTCTTAATTTAAATAAAGAGTGACTGTAAATTTGATGTGGCTTCTATATCCACAGCTGTTGATTTATCTTCAAGTTCCACTAGAGGAACTCTAGACAGTGAAGAAAAAACATAGATGAGCAAATAAGATAATCTGAGGGAGATATGAGGGAGGAAGAGGGAAATGTCCTAATATACATGGTGTATAGTCACTAATATATCAAATTCAATCACTAAGCCAAAAATGAGGAGAGAAGGGGAGGGAATAGGGTGGGAAATGGGGAAGGGCTAAATGAATGATGTGTGCATGTGTGCCTCCACCATCTTGTACCCATTAAGATGTATGACTGCAATGCATCAATAAAAAAAGTAAAATAAATAAAAAATAAAAATCACTATTTTCTTTTGGAGAAGAAAATGAGTGAATTGTGTCTACCATGCAGATGATGGATTTGATTGGTATAGGAAATTGTGAGAACCACTTTGGAGATTGTTGCTGTCTTCAAAATAAAAAATTTTTAATGGACAGAAGGAATATACTGTTGAGGGTATGGATGTGTGGATCAATTTGCAAAATAATAAAAGTGATATTGACACAAATAATTGAATAATTATTTAATTATTTAATACAAATAATTCTTTAATACAAATTATTAAATAAATAAATAAAATAATTATTTGATACAAGTTTTAATACAATTATTTAATTCAAATAATTATTTAATACAAATAATTAAATAATTGAGTTGAAAAAAGCCATTTTTTTCAGTATATTTTTCTCAAGTGGATACATATTAGTTTATATTTATAATAAGAACAGAAAGTTTGTAAAACCCGGCCTGGAGAATATAGTCCTTTTTTCAGATGTGAATATGTTTAAGTTTGAAATATTGGAAAGAAAATCTGAAATAAGAAAAAAAGAGAAGTATGTAGGAGGTACACATTAGATAATTATCTATGAATTTGAAGAAAATATATCATTTATAAAAATTAGGGCTAAGTTTAAGTGTTAAAGCAGATATTTTGATTGTACTAAGGAGGAATATTAAACAGCAAAGAGAAGAAGGGATTAATGTTGGAAAATATTAGATTGGTTATATGTCAATAAAACCAAAGAGAAAAAATGTTTTAAGGAGAAGAAAGAAAAACTTACATACATTAATTAAAAGCAAATTCACAAACATATCAAAGTCAATCATAAGCCAAACATGAGAAGCAGAGAAGGGGAGGAAATGGGGTAGGAAGTGGGGAGGGGCTAAATGACTGATGTGTGCATGTGTGCCTCCACCATCTTGTACCCCATTATGATGTATGAGAACAGTGTACCAAAAAAGTAGATTAATGGTTTACTGGAGAGGTGAGAGAAGATGAGGATAGGTGTCAGAGATGAAAGAAGCCATTTACGGGCTGTGGATATGCTTATAATTTTGATTGTAGTTAAAGTTTCATGATTATGTGCTTCATCAAAACTTGTCAAGTGACACACACATATATGCAATATTGAGTAAGTCACTTATGCCTCAGTAAAATAATTAAAAGGCTCTTAATGGTAAAGTAACAAGAATGCAAAAGCAAAAATGGATTTAACTATATGAAAGTTAGTATGATTTATTGAAATAATGAAGCCAAGAACTATTTTGGGGAAGGCTACTATGTTGAGAAAAATTGAGATAATGGTCTAACCACTCTAAGATTTCACAAGAAATCTTAGAAATTTATTGACAGTGTATGATTACATGAGCTATGTATTGAAAACCTTCCCAACCTTCTCAGTTAATTGGGGAAAAAGCAGGCTTAACCTCATTTGTTTTGTATTTCCAGGTATTATTGTCATCACCTCATGGATGTTTGGGCTGCTTGATATTTTGTTCATGCTTAGGTTGTACTATTTTCCTCTACAAGTTTGAGGTTGAATCTGTTTCTTGATATCCTCCTTTGTGTCTGAAAGCAGGAGTCCTTTGCCTGTAAGAATGCTGATGGAATTAATCTGATGTCTTAAAAATGCAAAAAGTCAAGAATTACATGAATGTTTTATCTTGAATTACCATAAATATAAAGTTGATATTAAATAAGACAGGACTCTTTAATGATGCTTCTTCAGAGGAAGTATTATTTCTTTCCCACAGTTTTCAAATATACCTAAAAATAAGAATTATCTACTGAGCTTTCTGTAGAATGCCTGGAGTCATTTCAAAAAGCACTGCAAAAACTGTATCTTGTAATATCTACACTTTGTATTAGAAAATATATTTTCATAATATTCTGATTTTAGTCCCAAAGAGATTATATATTATAGTAAAAATATTCAGTCTCTATATATGCTATATCTTATATATCCAATTCATATACTACTATATACTATATATACTGAATTGCATATATTATATATTTAGTAACATATGTATATATTATAGTAAAATAAGGATATCCGTGTTTATAGCAGCACATTTTCACATTAACCAATTTATGGCACCAAACTAGATGTCAATCAACAATGAATGGATTATAAAATTATAGGACATACACACAATGAAAATTCTACTCAGTGATACAAAAATTATGTAATTTGTAGGAAAATGGAAGGACCTGGAGAACATTAATTATGTTGTGAGGTTAGACACATAAAGTAAAGTGTCCTGTATATTCTTTCATAAATTAAAGCTAGAGAGAAATGGGGATATCAGAGGGGATTCAGATAATGGAAGAGAAACGTTAGTGGAATAATGGAAGGGGTCTATGGGAAGGGAGGGAGAGAGGAAGAATCAATAAAGGAAACACTTCCATTGGCATTTTGTACATATGTGAGAATACCAATGTCAATCTCAATATTCTGTATTAAAAGGGGGGAGATAGGAAGGGAGCCAGATGAAAGTCCACGAAACGCTGTGTGAATGTATATCATTAGTACTATAAACTACATTATAATGTGAGACTGTAATGCGCTAAAAAAGTATAACAAATTTGAAAAGAAAGTTTATTTCCAAATTGTCTTAAAGCTCAGTCATAAAAATGAGTGCTGTATAGCACTGTGTCTCTCACTTCAATGTTTTTTAATCATTCAGGATCTTCCAAAATTCAAATTCATATTCAGTTTGTTAGAATAATCAACACAGTAATTCTAACAATGTCCTGAGAGGTTCTAATGCTGCCATATTGTATATCTCATAGTGAGGTGCTACTATTCAAATTCACTGTAGACCTGGATCATAGTGAAGGTTAATCCAATATAGCATGCAAAATATTTGTATTAGTTCTCTCTACTAAAAGATATATAAAGCCAAGGACTCAATGGCAAACAGTGAGTTAAACAAGGCTGGAGAGACTTCTCCACTCTTGGACTTTTCATAGCTGAAGTTGCTTCTCCTCAAATCCCATTTTCATGGACCATATTACAGGACTAGGAAACTGCAAGATCTACCGTCCTGTACAAATACATACAAAGGTTGAGCCACCTAAAAATAATATTTGCTAATTGCCTAAAAGCTTAAAATTTTACCGAAACATCTATTTAACTGCTTTGTTTTCAGCTTCCTAATCTGATTCATGATATGATAATCCAAATTTATTTACAAATCCCAATAGGTTTTGTAAAGAACAAATTAATCATGCTTTTGGATTGTGAAGTGATTATGTCGCACATGCATATACAATTCTGTTGTTAGTACTTTGAAGTACTTTAAAAGTATTTGAAAAGTGAATATTATTATTTGTTGCCTCCTGTAACAAATACAGATATTTTGAATTTTTTTCTTTATGTAATTTTAGCACATTTTAGTGACACAGACTCATTCATTAGCATTTTAGAAAATATGTGGAATGTGCAATATACATTTTTCTAAAAATCTTAAGTTTCATGAATAGAAATAATATTTTCTTATACTTTAGTTAATTAATTCTTATATAGATGAGAACATTGGACTAAAGACAAGAAAATTAATTAAGAAACCAATGGTGAGCCAGGTACAGTGGTGTATGTCTATAATTCTGGGACTTAAGGAGGCTGAGACAGGAGAATCACAGGGTCCAGACCAGCCTTAAGAACCTAGTGAGATCCTGTTTCAAAATAAATTAAAATAGCCACACTTGGTGATGCACGCTTGCAATCCCAACATTTGTGAGGCAGAGACAGGAGGATTGGGGTTCACAGACAGCTTCAGCGCTACTTAATGAGTCTCTTTGCAAATCAGTGAGACCCTGATTCAAAATAAAGAATAAAAAATAAGGCTGGGTGTATAGCTTAGAGGCAGAATGCCCCTGAGTTCCATTCGCAGTACTGCATAATAATAATAATAATAATAATAATAATAATAATAATAAACTAATTAATTAAATTAGGACTGGGAGTGTAGATCAGGCATGGCATGTCTCAGGATTCAAATCCCAGTGCCACAAGTAAGAAAGGAAAGAAAGACAGAAAGACAAACAGAAAGAAAGAAAGAAAAGAGTGTCAAAACCTACATATGCCAGAACCTACTATCTCATACCTGAACAAAAGCTTCATCTTCACTGAGGTACTTTACCCAGCACTCCTGTACCCATTACCCCAACTTCTCCAACCTTACCCAACCCTCACCATTGAAAAAAGAACTGCTTACCCATGCAGGGACCTGCTGGAATTTGTTTACAGTGGCACCCAATGCCCTAACATCTGAGCACAAGCTGTCAGCTGCTGATACCTCTAAATCCCTACTGCTAAGATTGGATCAGACAGATTACCCACAGAATCACACATAAAAAATAAGATGCCAATGTGCAGGCGTGGTGGCACATGCTTGTAATCCCCGCGCTTGGGAGGCGGAGGAGAGGATTGGGCAGGTTCAAAGCCAGCCTCGCCGGATTAAGATACCGTGTTTCCAAATAAAAAAGTATAAAAATAGGTCTGGGAGTGTAGCCCTGAAGGAGAAGGGTTTCCAGGAACCCCAGTACTACCAAAACAAACAAGCAAACAAAAAAACAAAACAAATAAAAAATAAGATGCCAAGACACCAGAAACACAACCCCAAGAATCCTGAAAATGTGAGAACTAGGAACAGTGAAAAAATAAGTGAAATCACGAATACTGACCTACAAGAAATGCAAGAATAAGAACCCGAATCCTGATCTTAATATGATGAAAGGCCTCACAGTAAGTGTGCAGGAAATAAAAGAGGAAATGGAGACATTATGAAAGATTCAGAAAGAGGCCTGGAATGAAATGAAAGAGTCAATAAATGAAATGAAGACAACAATAGAAAGAAATTCTGGAAAGATAAGATGAAATGAATTTATTTAATACTATAAAAATAAAAGTACATAGTTCTGAGCATTTAATTTATTAGAACATTCTAACAACATGTAATACTAGTAAGAGAACCTTATAAAATAATAGTGACTATAAATGTATGCATATAATTGTTCTAATAAGTAATCCTTAATCTACACATTTATGTTATGACTTGTCAATCTCAGTAGCTAAAACTCCATAGAAAAACAACTTTACTTATTGTGTACTAAAGTAGAATAGAAAGTTCCGTAGAAATTCCTGCCTTTACATGGCTGTTTTTTAAATTTTTATAATTTCAGTAAATATCCATATTTATTCATAAGAATGTCTTTCAAATCGATTTTATATTCAGATATCCTTGAATCTGATTTACTAACTTTTATTTAACAACAAAAGAGACAATCAAGCCAGACATGGTGGTACACACTTGTAATCCCAGCATTTGGGAGACTGAGACAGGAGGATCATGGTTTGTGCCCCGTCTCAGCTACTTAGTGAAACCCTCTGCAAGTTAGTAAGAACTTGTTTCAAAATAAAGAATTAAAAATAGGGTAAGGGGGTATAGCTCAGAGGTAGAATGCCCTGTGGTTCAATCCTCACTACCAAAAATACTAAAAAATGAACACATAATAATGATAATGATGATGATGATGATGGTGATGATGATGATGATGATGATGATGATGATGATAATACATTTTTTACTTTTCCACCAATTAACTGGAATAAGTTTTAATTATTGAAACTAATTTCAGTTGATTAAAATTTATTTATTTATTTGTCTGTGGCTTCTTTGCTGAATCATTCAAGTAATCTATTTTTGGAGTCAAGAGAGGAATGTATAAATTTGATATGCAATCTCATTGTATGTATGTATTGACTTGCCTATGATTTACTTTGCTATTTTTTAATTTTTTTCTATGTTTTTCTTGGCTGATCAAAAAATGCTATATTTTGCTAAAAAAGTATCCAAAATTACTCGTGATATAGTTAGCTGTTTTCATCCAGAATTGTTGCTAATGAGCCTATATTATAAGAAGAGCTAATGAAAATTTATATCAATATTTTTATGCTTTGAGAAATTGTAATAAGATGATTTAAAATATCAGAAATGCTAATTACATTGTTCGAGTTTTAACTCTATAGTTTGTAGTTAACTTTTTTGAAAGAAGTAAGAATATGATCCTACCTTTCTTATAGTATAACATTCATGGAGGCTCTACGTTTCCACACTACTTGTTTTTCTTCTGATACAGGTATTTGGCTACTACAGTGCTCAAATGTGAATTCATGAAACTGAGAAGTCCATGAAAGTTGTCTTTTTACCTGCCTATCCTGATTTGCTAATATAATTCTGTTTTGCATTTCTAAATTTCTTCAAGATGCTTTTTGACACTGACAATTTGGGTGTTATTTCTATGAAAAGTGTATCATTAAAGAAACAAAAGTATATGAATTTGGCAGTTGAAAAGTTAATGCATTATATCTTGAAATCATCTGCCTTCTATATTAAAAAATGTATAACAGTGCAGTAAAATTCTGAAATAAAGATGAAAGATTCTGTGATCAGTAAGTGATAATTGATTTCGCAATTTAATTCAGAATTTTTATGATTACTGCATGCATGCAATTAGTGAACAGTATATACATGTATATATTTTCAATATAATGTATATGTGCAATCAATTTTCATTACTAGTAATAGTCATACCAGATAAATTTTGTTTATAAAATGTTTTGTGTATTGAAAAATTGGATGTATTTTTGAATGGTTGATAAGAATATGATTACTGATATATACTACCTTTCCAGTAGATGGTAGTACAGATGTTCATAAAAGACCATTTAGTAGTAGAGGTTTAAAAAGAAGAGAGGTATTTTCAAATTTGAAACTAGTACTTTTAAAAGACAGCCCTGAAAAGTGTATTAAATATTATGAGAAAAATAGAACTATTGTAATGGAGGTATATTTAGAATTAAAGTTAAAAAATGATGTTCGTGAGTGTTGCTCCAAATTGAAGTATTTTTAAAAATTAAAACATCAATCCTCAGGACATCAATCTCTAAGACTGATGTGTTTTTATCACTATGAATACAAACACTGTTTTGTTCAAAAAGCTCATTGAGTTTGATGTCTCATGGTCAATTCTATTGTAAGTAAAGTATCCATCTTCAAATTATAGTCTTTGTTAATAAAGCTACAGGGATAGTCTACATTTTTGAGATTTTTTTCAAAGTAAATATTTTCTCCTTAGATCTATCTACGCCTATAGTTTTCTATAGTAATATGATTGTCAACTGAAAAAATATGATCCAAATCAGTAATACAGCAAAGATAAAATATTCAAAATTTGTCATGGTAGGTTGTGAAACGATAAAAAGTAATCACAGTGGACGTAATTATAAGTACAAGTTTAATGCAAAACCAATGTTCAATTGAGGAGAGTATACAGAGAAGGGAGAATTCCTATATATGTTTTAAATAGCATAGACACCTTTGAGAGGTTAATAGGACCACTTTGGCCTTATGGTTTAAGTGTAGGACTACACCAGTTGGTTTAGCATTTTCCTGAGCAGCGCTAGTCTTATATTTTCGTTTATTATTGTACATCCTCTGTAGAGTCATTGGTGTTTAATTAGGCCCCAGTAGGAGTAAGTGGGAAAATCACTTTACAAAACAACTTTGATTCCACTCTGCACTGTAGCATAAGCCCATGCCCTAGAATAATTATGAGCAAGTGGCCTATTTGAAGCGATGTGCACACAAAGCAGTTTGGTTGAATGACCCACTGTGCGGATGACATAATAGCTCCTCTGGGGGCAGGTCGACCTGAATTACACAGAGACAGTAACCTCTGCTGGCCCTTCACAGTCCCTGAGTGGGCAGGGAGGCTTCAGCTGGTTCCCAGCCTCCCAACAACCAGGGGCAGAAGGTCACACTACTACTCGAAGGTCAGAATGAAAGAATGGTCTGAAATTATTCTGTCAGGCATTTTCAACATTGTAGTCATTTTCAGTGATTCCGATATTCTTGGTTTAAACTATTGTGTTTTTCTAAATTTCTTTCATGGAGATGTCATTTACCTAATGTTGTTAATTGTTAACTAATATTGCTATGTGATTATCATCTAATCATGTTACTATTGTTTTCTAGAATTTTAAAGGCATTTTGTTTTTATATGAACAAATTCAATTTGCAATAGTTGTTTTCTTTAATTTTTTATCTGCTATTTATTTTATTTATGAGTAACATTATTGTATTCAAAGTAACTTTTAGAGAACCTCAATATATGAATATATAAAATCGGATTTCCTCTTTGTGAATAGAAGGAAGGTTGGTCAGGTATAGACCTCCTTTCTCTCCGTCCATTTTATCACATCCGAGTGGTCAGAGGTAGATTTCTGCAACGCATGTAGGATTAAAGAAGAAAAATAGAGAAAGTATAGTAGAGTAACATATATTTTAATATTATTGAATTATAAGAATTAGCCTACCTTTTAAACTAGTCAAATTATGTGAAGTAACAACACAGACATGGTGGCGCATGCTTGTAATCCCAGCAATGGGGAGGCTGAGACAGGAGGACCACGTTTCTTGGACACCCTCAGCTACTACTTAGTGAGGCCCTTTGCAACTCAGTGAGACCCTGTTTAAAAATAAAGAATGAAAAATAGGGTTGGGGGTGTAGCTCGGAGGTAGAATGCCCCTCGGTTTCATTTCCAGTACTAAAAAAAATATAGAAATATTTAGAAATTAACATTAAATGTGTCATCATAGGAGCGACCACTTATATTAAAAAAATCATTAACTTCATTCACTTTGGATCAGTCATCTATTCCAAGCAGGCTTTAAAGAAACCCTCTCCATAATTTACCCTTCCTATCTATCAATACAGAGACAACTAAAAATGCATAAATGTGAGCCCACACCAACACATATACATATGTACACATTCTGCACACAGACATAAAAACCATAAGTCACTTATAATCAGGAAATATTGACCCAAACAAAAAGAAATTCAGCCATCTTCATTTGCATTTTAAACAATATATGGTCATTCTGTTCTCTGATCACAAATTACATCATTATGAATTGTTCCTTCTTTCTATCTTTTCACACAAGAAAGCATCTTCCTCTTTCAGTGGAACTTTCACCTCCACCCACTACACAGGTGGGTGTGTGGGTTAAATCCACAAGGGAAATTGCATCCCGTTTTCCACGTCTTTAATTTGTCACCAGATTCATTTTCCATACTCAAAACACGCTTTTGCGGTTGTGTGTGTGTGTGCGCGTGCGCACATTCCTTAGTCCTGCTGAATTTTACATTCTACAACTTGATTCTTTTGATCTTACTTCTATATTAAACTAGAAGTTCATCTTGATGCTTCCCAGCAACTCATAACCAAGTTAATGATCCTGTAGCCTCATTCGTCCTGTCTTTTCTACCTAAAGTGTCCAGTGTCTACTGAGTAACAACTGACCCATTGTTCAGTGTCTCAAACACCATTCAAACCTCACTGAAAACCTCCGTTACTTTCTAAATCCTGTATTGTATGATATAGTTTTCATGAATATTTGTACTTTTCCTTATGTTATTGTAGTGCCATCTCTTATCCTTGATTTCAAAATGAAGATATTTTGAAGCTAGGCATTATTTATCATTGTATTCTAGGTTTTACCCCAAAAAATCAAATGAGAAAAACATTTGTTAATCAAACTTACAAATATACTTATTTTTATTAGAGGGTAAAGAAAAAAGTAACCATAGTTTTATGACAGAAATAGGACAGGTAATTACAGAGAAGAATAGAAGGCTTAAAATATTTTGACAAGGTAAAATAAAATTTAAATGAAAAATATTTATCTTAATGTAAAATACAATATCTATGATTAAAAGATATCATTGCTTCTCTTTTATGTATATTTTAATTAAATAGCACTATGATCTTATTTAATATTCCTTTTTATTGAGTATTTGCAATACTGGGATCATTTTTTATTATTTCTCTGTCATAGCAATGGCAAACACATATTTGTGTGGGAGTCCATAATATGAAGTGGGTGGTAATAGGAAAGATAAAATTGATACAAAAGAGTGTCTCCCATGGCAACAGATGTAATTAAATATTTACTTTCTCCTTATTTTTTCTGTTTATTATTAATATTCTTCAGAAGACTTTAAAAGTGTGCCTTTGAACTTTGGGCATAAATTGATGATGTAACAGTTGTATTTATGACACTATCAATTAATTAGTAGAAACATGTTGTAATTTCATTACACGACAAAAGTATAGTCAAAGATATTAATTATATCCATCTCTTTAAATATGAAAAACACAACTTCATCTCCATGAATAATTTCCTGTATTAATGCCGGTGAACTCTAAACTATGAGCTTCATTTCTTGAAGGAATAAATGTCTTATTCAAATTATTTGTAAAACGTATTCTTCGGTAATGAATTGTGTCATTATTATTGGTTTATGTCCAGGATTACAAAGTTGCCCCTCAGAAGTGTTAGGTCAATCAGGCTGTTGGCTTATGAAAAGCTAAGTTTTTCTAAAGCTTCCGTGACTTGGGTACTAATGCAATCTGCTTTAATGAAAAAAAAAAATAATAGAAATGTCCGAGACAAGCAGGGCACTGTGGCACATGCCTGTAATTCCAGTATTCAGGAGGCTGAGACAGGAGTATCACAAGTTCAAGGTCAGCCTTATTGATTATCACATCTACAATACTACTTATATACCCAAAACATGGAAACTCTTGAAGTAGGACAACACTGGAATCTACAATGAGATTTTACTGTTTCTAAACTACACTATAATTATATTTACAGGAATAGCTGTCCTTTTTCTTTTCACACGAATGGTAGTAACAAAAGAAACTTTCATGAAATATTAATTTATTTAGTGCTGGGGACTGAACTCAGGGAATCATACCTGATTTTAAGATTCCCAGTGTACCGTGAAATGTGCGCTATGCCAGGTATCACCATATGCAACCATATGCATTTGTACTGACTTACATTGTTGATCTGAAATAATAGAGGGTGACACCGCTTATTTCTGTATTTCTTTAGCTACTCTGAGTTCTAGATTGGACACAAGTGGAGGTCTGTATCTAAAATAAATGCTGCTTCTCCTACAGGTAAATCATGTTATTGAGATTGGATGCAGTAAGAAACAGAGGAAGTTTCAGTTTGTCTGTGTGGGTTTCAGCCTGTCCTTGTGGTTTTCCATTGTCCACTCTTTGTCATTGCTTTAAGTTCAACGCTTTTGCCCAACTGTCAGCTCTGATGACCCACTGTGACTCGAGGACCACCAATAGATGAAGAGGTAACAGCTCATCACAGATTACCTCAAACTCCCCAAATTATAACCCTTATAAGGATTCATGTATTGTATACTACTCATACTATTCATAATTTCCTGGTCAATCTCTAACATTTATGGACACCTGCCTTGAAATTTCTATAAGTATGGGTGTCATATCCATTGTGTCTTCATACCCCATTTGCATCCTTTAACATACATTATTTTATTTACACAGACGTCAAGTTCACACCATGTTTGGTCATAAACAATAGAGCATTTGATATCCATTTAGAACACTGGTCACTTTTTCTTATTTTTCTCTCTTTTCTTATTTTTGCACTTTTTTTCTTGAGGCCAAGGATATTCTTGGAGCAAATGAAAATACTCCTGGTGTCTGCTGTATACACATATATACCCTCGACCCACTTACTCCCAGAAGCCCTCTCCTACAACCGCTAAACTGAATCATAATACCCCACTTGAAGGTTGCATTTAAAAGTTATGAAGTCAGTATCCTGGTCCAATAAGCCACCACTGCAGCTCACAGTGCAAAGTACCTTCAAAATGATCAAAATCTCTATGCCACTGTGTGTTTAACATCTGGAACAAGAATAAGCAGGAAATTCTTTAGTCCTCAGCAAAAATATTCTGATATTATCTGCCAAGGGAGGGATGACTGCCACCAGCTCCTTGAGATGCAATAAAATATGTGTGTTCATCCTCTGCTCTGCCTGCACAGGGCCTAACTCTCTGCAAGGCTGGGAAGGAAGCCTTCAAGAACACATCTTGAAAAGGCAAGTTGAGGGATTCGAATGCTCTTGGTACTCTGTGGGAAACAAGTTACCAAGATTCTTGTTTATACTCAGTTTGGCCTCTTGGACTTCATTTATGAAACACAAATTCAAAGATGAAAATATCCATTTCTATATAGTGAACAGAAAGCTTTTAATCCCAAGCATGGGCCCTTATGCTGTGGGGTCCTTTGTAACCATACTGGTAGCTAATGGCAGTGTTGATTTCTGTAAGTATGAGGTTAGGAAAAAAGACTTCACTTTAGTTTTTAAAAGGAAGAAATCCATATAATGTAGGTCATGTAGTGTATTGTGTAGGAAGTCACATACTTCTGGTCTGATATTTCATATGTGGGCTAAGAAACACTTAAAATGCCCCATATTCAATAGGTATAGAAACTAAATCTTTATGTAAAAGCTTAATAAGATTCAACATAAAGTGGAATTTTGTAAACTTTTTCTATGAAATCAGCCTTCAGGTATAAACGACGGAATTTCAATAGATGATGTTCAGAAAAGGCAAAATACACATGAAGTTGTTGAAGGTCATTGCATTAATTTAGTGACTAATACAGAGATGTCAATGCAAATGTGCTCAATTTCAAAGCAGATATTCTTTCACAACCTACTCATGGTCAAAACAAACTCCCAGGATAATTTGGTATTGTCGTTACAGAAGCCCATACCATATCCATATTTATTCACATTCTCAGAAACATTCACCACAGTAAGATGGATATAATATAATGATCTGAATCTGGTAAAGTTTTGAGTACTTGGTCTTAATTCTGTTCTAAGTTGACCTACTTAAGGTAAAGCTAAAGTCACCTCTGGGATATATATCTTTACATAAGCAAGTTTGACAAAAGATTTAGGGAGGGGTGCATGTCCATTAGATGAGGTAGTGAAAGCTCATTTAAGAAGATCAATCAGAAAATAATTAGCCTCGGGATATTTGAAACTGAAATAGCCAGTTTGGGATTAGAGGTGAGGGAGAGCAGAAGAGGGTCACGGTTCTTCTCAGTGTTCTCCTCTCTAGAAATTTTGATTTAGTTTCCAAGGAATAGGACCTGCCTATCAAACTGAATTTTAAAAGTATTCATTATATGCAAAAATTTTTACTTTTCTTTCTCTTTGTTAGAGCAGCAAAAATGAGCTCTTTTTTTTTTTCTGACCTGGCTTCTGTCAATAAAATGGCATAACACATTTTCTCAATTATAAAGCTTATCATTTTACATGAAGAAAGAAGCTAGTAAATCAAGATAAGAGATATTAGTTTAAATGTTACATGACATTTGCCAATGGAAAGTGAACTAATTTAAGAAGTGGTTTTGATCTAAGTGAATATTGAGTAAAAAAAAAACACTGGCCAAATTTGCTTAGATGTTCCAGAACATCTCAGGGTCTCAACTAAAAGGACTTTAATAAAAATTCCATTTGTCATTCTTACAAATTATGTGCCATAGAAATAAATCATCATCCTTTTTCTATTGATAATCCCTTCTTTTCTTATGTTTTCTCTTCTTTTGTACTTTTTATAAATAATATTTTTCAAATTCTTTGATGTTTTGTCATTACTCCATATTTACTTATTTATTTATTTATTTATTTATTTATTTATTCATCTTGGTAGTACTGGGGTTCCTGGGAGCCCTTCTACCTCCGGGATACACTTCCAGACTTATTTTATATTTTTTTACTTGGAAACAGGGTCTCTTAAACCAGCGAGGCTAGCTCTGAACTAAGGTGATCCTCCTGTCTCTGCCTCCCAAGCATGGGAATTACAAGCGTGAGCCACCACGCCTGACTTATTTTTTTAAACCCAAGCAAATCAAAATGTCATTTGACCAAATTTAAAAAGTACAGATCCATCCAGAAATGGTGGTACAGGCCTGTAATCCCAGCATTTGAGAGGCTGAGACAGGAGGATCACAGTTCGCAGAGAGCCTCAGCTACTTAGTGAGGCCCTTTGCAACTCAGTGAGGCCCTGTTTCAAAATAAAGAATAAAAATACAGCAGGGGGTGTAGCTCAGTGTTAGAACACTCCTAGGTTCCATTCCCAGTAACGCGCGCGCGCGCACACACACACACACACACACACACACACACACACACACACACACACAAGTATAGATCCATATTGGGTGGTAATTTATTTTTATAGACTCTTTTAGTTAATTTATTTTTATATTTGGTTCTTCTAGCTTTCAGTGTTGAATGATGTGGTGCAAAGGACAGACACCAAGCTTTGAACAGCAACAACAACAACAACAAAAACTGATTATGTTTTTTTTTTAGAAAATAATGCAAATTCTTATAATAATCTTTTGGATTTGTGGGCTATATTTATCCTTGGATTCTTCAGTTGTTTATGGTACTTTATGTACTGCTTTTTTCATTTTTTTTTTTTAGAATTTGTTTCATAGTAGAAAATACCTCTTGGCAAATATTTCTTAAAATACACCTTGCCATGTACTTCATACCCAAAAATTTTAGTTGCATCAATTAAGAAGTTATTGCAACCAGAACTTCAATATGAATATTATTACTAGAATGTTTTAATATAATAAGTTACTATAATAACTTATCAAAATGTGTCATTAATCCTGTTGATAATAAAATCCTATCAAAATAAGAACTATGAATTTACATAACATTCTTTAAACTATGATTATATGTTACCCCATTTCAGGCCCATAAAGCCTTACATATAATCCAAAATCCAGAAGTAGTTTGAAAAAAAATGGGCTCTTATAGATGAATATCAAATAGCATTGTTTTGATTATAAATCATAATTATCTCTTTCAATTATACAGCATACTTTTATTGACAAACATGCTGATTCTCTTTCAGATTAAAATCTGTACTCACTAAACATTTTATAATGACACCACTTCTAGATCTCTGTCAGATAGTGGTATAATAAAACAAAATCTTATTTTCATGCCTGTAAAGAGTTAAATGATTTAAGGAATAAAATACTTGTTAAATATTAAGGGACGTATTTGCCTGAAACAAATTATGTGCTGACTTTACACCTGGACACTTACATTGTCTTCCATTAATAATTTGCTCATTCTTTCCAACCTATTATAATTTACCGTCATAAAAATTTGATTAAACAATTTGGCACTATTTTGCAGAGTATTTTGTCCTCATTCTGTATGACTCATAACACTCCTATAAAAGCCTGAAGAAACACACAGACATTTTTACCAGGAGATATGTTTGAGGATTTTCATAGCAGCATTGTTCAGAATACTAAAATCTCTAGTGCCAAATCAAATGTCATACAAGTTGCCATTTTATTTCTCTATGACAAAGAGTAAAATTTTAGTAAAATCACACAATGGTATATCTTCATAAATTATAACTAAATGCAAAATACAAAGGCATGTTAGCAATATAATATTTTATGAAAAATCCAGAAACCCCACATATTCTGTAGATAAGAGTTTTTAAAATACATTATGCTTTAAAAGCAACAGTATGTATTAAAGCTAGTAACTCAGATTTTCTTGTATTGGAGAAGGAAAGAAATAAGGGTGTCAAAGTAAAGGTTGACTATGTATCAGTCTAAGATTCATCATTAAGTAGCCAAAATGAAGCAACTTTTCTTCCAGGGTAAACTTTAATTCATGAAAATTATAAATGACCCAAGGGACCTGTGCATGGCAATTTGAAGATGCATATTAGTAGACAAAGCCATTTTTTGTTTTGACTTTGATAGACAATGGATTGAATAGGATTAACAAGAGATTATATTCTGCAGAAACAAGAAAATGAAGCTCATTGTTAGGTCGGTAATTTCAAAGCCTAGCCTAGAAAATTATTGGACCAATTTATGCCAAAGTCTGCATTTTTGATTGATTTGAAATATGTCCAGTAGTCAAGGTGGATTGACATAAATTATACATCTTTACTGAAGCATGAGCAAAAAAGTCACTAAAGATTTTAAAATACATTAAAGTATTTCAATGCCTGATTTCTATATCCATCCATCTATATCTATGCCCTACTTTCTATATTTACTACTAACCACCTTTCTCCTTTTTCTCCTCAGTCCTCTTACAAAGGGAATCTGAATCTCCAAATATACTCAGAATATGTGAAAACCCAAGAAGATTGAAACATATTGCCTTCATTCATTCATTAACTCAACAAATGTGTACTGAACACTTAATATGAACTAGACACTTGAATTTTTCAGAATTATGTTGACACCATGAAGCTTATAATCTTGTAGGGCAAACAAAAATGAATATAAACAAATAGTTTATATTCAACAGTTCAATGGGGAAAAAAAAGAAATTTAAAGATGAATCCAGAAGGTGAAGAAGCCTACGTAGGATAGGCAGTACTGGCATTTGGAGAAGATAGATGATTTCAGAAAAGACTTGGGGGTAAGAATTCAGCCAGCTGCAAGGAGAGAAATCATTCCCAGGACTGGGCGTGGTAAACTGAACACCCAAAGATGGTGTCACTGGTATTTAGGAAACAATTAGGAGGCCTCTTTGGGCAGAGTGCAGGGCAAGATCCTGGCTAAGTGGTAGAGGTCAGACATAGAATTGGGAGCCCTGACAATGGACACTGTAACACTTTACATTCTGTAGGCTTTTCTAGGTCCTTTGGCAGATTTTTGGCTTTTAACTCTAAATAAAATGGAGTACTTGTATGGAAGCTTGGACATGAGAGTTATATGATAGACTTTGTACTTTAAAAAGATGTCTGTATTCTCATGTTGAGAAAAAAAATCTAGCAGAGAGGCATGGCTAGAGCAGTGAGATCAAAGGTGACGGTAACGCTGTTTCTCAGAAATGTACATCTAGAATTTTAAATGAACAAATTATCACAATTAGGAAATAAAATTGTTAATAAACATAAACAAGCCAGGCATGGTGACTCACGCTTGTAATCCCAGGATTCAGAAGGCTAAGACCGGAGGATCGCGGTTCGCGGACAGCCTCAGCTACTTAGTGAGACTCATTGCAACTTAGTGAGACCCTGTTTCAAAGTAAAGAATAAAAAAATAGGGCAGGGGATGTAGCTCGGAGGTCAAATGCCGCTGGGTTCCATCCCATTCCCAGACCCACAAAAACAAACAAACAAACAAAAAAAAAAAAAACCATAAACGTATGTTTCTAGTAGCATGAAAATATATAGGCAATAAACTTAACCAACATATTATACCTGAGATTTAACAAACGCTAGGGAAAAATACTAAAAAGAAAGCTCATAGTATTGAATAAATTCTAGCGCCATCCTTGAAGAAATCCATTTAAATGAAAGCACAAAATATAATCTCTTGTTAATCCTATTCAAGGATATGTACACAATGGAATTTTACTTAGCCATAAAGAAGACCAAAATCACATAATTTTTAAGAAAATGGATGGAACTGGAGAACATTATGTTAAGTGAGATTAGAAAAAAAATAAGAAATCAGTTGGGCATGGTAGTGCATGTTTGTAATCCCAGCATTTGGGAGGCTGAGACAGAAGGATCATGGTTTGCAGACAGCCTCAGCTACTTAGGCCATTTGCAACTCAGTGAGATTCTGTTTCAGAGTAAAGAATAAAAAATAGGGCTGGGGGTATAGCTTAGAGGTAGAATGCTTCTGGGTTCCATCCCCAGTACCACACACACACAAAAAGAAATCAAATGTTCTCCCTAAGATGCAGAAGCTAGAGAGAAAATGGGTCATAGAAGGAATTCTAAATGAAGGAGAAAGTATAGATGAACAAATAAGGCAGCCTATCTGAGCGGATGAGAAGGGGAAGAGGGATGTTCTCTAATGCACATGATGCACATTCACAAACATATCAAAGTCCATCACTAAACCAAACATGAGAAGGAGGGAGGGGGAGGGAATGGGATGGGAATGGGAGAAGGGATAAATGAGTGATGTGTGCATGTATGCCTCCACCATCTTGTATTTGTTTAAGATGTACAACTAAGGCCGGGCGTGGTGGCGCACGCTTGTTATCCCTGCATTGGGAGGCGAGACAGGAGGATCTCGCAGATTCGAAGCCAGCTGTGCTGGTTTAAGAGAACCTGTTTCCAAATTTAAAAAGTATAAAATTAGGTCTGGGAGTGTAGCCTGGAAGTAGAAGGGTTTTCAGGAACCCCAATAATACAAAAAAAATGTACAGGATAGAGAGATTAATAGTGATTCATGTATACAGGAATCCCACTGTATTCAAATGTTGTAATCAAATATGTATCACATTATTTTCTGCTTTCTTTCCTACATCTCTCTTTCCCCTCCCTTCTCCCATCACAGAGCCCCTTCCCCTACTCTGCTGGAGTCCTAATTTTTATAATATCCCTTTTTTGTCCTTTGTTCTCTCCTGCCTCTACATATGAGAAAACACGTGGCCTTGTCCCTTAATGCTGGCTTTGTTAAATCCTGCAATTGTGAGAGGTGGGGGACATTCTCAGCATTTTCAAATAAAGGTTCTAGTACTGCCATTATGAAAATTGTGCCATCAACCACATGCCTGAGATGATGTCTCAGTCATGAGATGTGAATGTATTGACACACACAGAGCATTTCAGGAAAAATAAACAAGAAAATAAATCCAAAGTGATATTTGCTATATTTGGCATCATGATTACATCACTCTAAAAATTACACATAACATTTTTTAATATGTTAATGTGTTTAATGTGTTAAGGAATGACTGATACATCAGAATACACTAGAGTGTAGACTCCAGAGCCTAAGGAGACCATTTTAGTCACTGGAACATTTTCTGGAATATAGAACAAACAGGCTGTTGAAATAAGTATTGAATTAACAAAGACTATTAACATCTGTTATCATGTCAGGAAGTGATTCGGAAAGAAAATTATTATTTTACAGACATAAATTTGCTGTTTTAATTACTTCTTCAAATTGTGATTTTAAATGTACCAACACATTTCCAGTTCGGATTGAAATTTATTTTCACTTATTAAAATGGTATTTATTCTCACTCCTTTTTTATTTCAATAGACTATAATTTTGTTCATTCTCCATTATGCAATTTATGGAAAATATCATGAAAAAACTTCAAAATCAGAATTTTATTTAAAATTAGTCTATTCATGATAAAGTAGAATACCTATATACACTGCTTTTTAAAACTTAAAATAATTCACTTCTACTATCAATTTATGTATCTAGTATTTTCTTCATGACATCAAAAAGAACATTTTAGTCTAAAAATAAATGTTTATCCTGTGTTATTATGTCAGCCTAAAAATGTAGGGTTGACACTGACATTTAATACATTTGACAAAAATAGAAAATCCTATTAAAAGTTTGAATACATATTTTTTCCTCATATACTATTGAGAGAGTTCCACCATCACAATCAGTATGAAAATCAGAGAGCTCCTAATAAACAAGGTAAATTCTATATTCAAAGAGAAAATTCTATGAGGTAAAATACCATATGATTCTCTAAGTAGGTGTCTAAAAACTGCTGAGTATCTTTTTAACAAATATTAAACATACATCAAACTATACATGGCAGGAATGACTACTGTTCATTAAAATAAAGTCAATATTACTGAAAAAAGCAAAATCAAAGAATAACTCCTTTACTAAAAAGCTGATACTGTTTTCCTTGAATATGCTTTTATGTTTTTAGTCTACAATATAAATGAGACATGTCAAATTTTCATGGCATATCTTATTTCCTAGATAATACTGGCAAGAAATACTTAATTAAAAATGTTAATCCATGCCTAAAATTTCTGAGACTCTATAAAGTAGCAAATAAGGTACAGGTTGTTTCCTGAGGTGTGATACACAGTGCTAAAGCTTATTGCTCTGGGAGCTTTAGAAGCCAATACAAAGATTTCAGAATATTTGAGGTGTTTTTATTTGTTATCCTCTTGATGACTATTGGAGTATGCTACTTTTGCCTCCAAGGTAATCAGAAATCTAGAGACATTTTTTCTGACTCCAGTGCAACAGGGACAATAAACCAAGGTTTAATGGAACCATGTGAGTAGAAACCCTCTGATCTTGGCAAGGGATGTGCCTTGGGGAAATGAGCTGCTTGAGAAACCAGGATTGGAGAGATGCTGAAATAACATTTAATGTGCTCAAAGGAATGCGTTTCAGAGCCTGAGTCCTCCCCGTTGCTGCCACCTTCTTACACTCTTTAAAAACCCTTAGGTCCTCAGTGGTAGAATTCACATTCATGTCAAAACACTCTGGGGAGTTGCTCTTATGATTCCTTTTTAACTACTCACATGAATAATTATCATAATGCCAACAAATTAATACACAATGCTGCTTCAGCAAGTTGTAGAAAATGCTATTTCTGTAATAATCATTATTTAGAAATTGATATATTTATGCGACTCTTCGCTGCCCAAATATATTCCACTTTGGTTTCACAGGTTTGCAGAGGCCTACTTAGTTGTAATATGAGCTTGGAATTCTCCAATATCTTTATGATAAAATTTAATAGTGAAGGTAGTCTGAAGACCAAATATTCCTAGTATACTTTCTAAAATCTCCATTTCTAATCTCTTAATTAATCACATAATTGTTAAGTGATTAAGTGACATAGTATGTTGATACAGAGCTACAAATAAAAGTGAATTTTTAAAAATAAAATGAAAATTGTTGAGAAACTTAAGAAATATTTGCATATAAAATATCTAATCAGTTACACAAGAAAAAAAACAAATTTTGCCTGTATTTTTGTTTTGCTTTTTGTGTTAATAATTGAATCCTTTTCTCCTTAATTCCTTATAAAATATATAAGTTATGCTAAAGAGTGCTGAGAACATGCTACTTCTAAGAGGGAAGACTTGAATTCTGTGTTATTTGTGATAGGCAAAGTGGTTTAAAAAAATTGACTGTTTTTCTTCCTTGGTTATTAGCACCAAAAAAGAGCAATTTATTCCCAAAGGCCATTCCAATGAACATAACTGAAATGAAGATCTTAGGTTTTCAGCATTAGATCCTAAAGACAATAATCCCAAACATGTCCTGATTTGACACTGATATTTCTAGAAAGTGAGTACTTTTTTTAATCATATAGATTGCAGCAATAAAAGTATTTCCCATGTCTTCAGTTATTATCCTTATTTCTAAAGTGTACATGATATCAAATACACGTGTCAGAACTCTCTGGCTTCTTTTATTTGTAAATGAGTGTGATGTGCCTCTATATGTCATAATGGATATATTTTCCATTCCATATTCTGTTAGTGAGAACCCAATTACTGTTACTATTTTGACTATTTATTTATTTATTTACTTATATTTTTGGAAACAGGGTCTCTTAAGCCAGCACGGCTGGCTTTGAACCTGTGCGATCCTCCTGTCTCCACCTCCCAAGCACGGGGATTACAAGCGTTCGCCACCATGCCTGGCTTATTTTGACTTTTCAAATTTTTCTTGAATATTTATTTTGTACTGTTAGCTACTAAAATTGGCAGAACAAAAACATAATTGCAAATCAAAATATTTTTTTATTTTATTGTTTTGAAATTTTTCTGGTAATTTTATTGGAAAAATGTTATCCAACTTAATAAATTATCACATTTGGGAAATAAAAATTTTAATAAACACAAAACATATATTTCTATTAGCATGAAAATATATAGACAAAACATAGCCAACATATTATACCTAGGTTTGACAAATGCTAATGAAGAAAAGAATAAAGAAAGTTCATTTTACTGAATAAATTCTAGTGCCATTCTTGAGGAAATCCATTTAAATGTAAGTGCTTTGAGGGTTATTTCTCCAAGTTTATTTCCTGTAGCTAACCCGCTTACCCACTCAATCCTTTTCCAATCTTTTTTATTATAATAAAATCACGGAAATACTCTAAACTACCACTTTGGACTTAGTCTTGACTTCGCTCATAGTTTTACAATAATCCTGTCTCAAGTGTTTTTAGACCAATAAAAAAGAATAAAATTAATGAGAAAATATTAATAAGACTCTTTAGTTCTCCTCCACCCCCTAAAAGGAACAAAATTCATGCCAATGTCCTCAAACAGGGGTCTAATTTAAACTCAGCATTGACAAGAAAACCAACCGCTGAATATTAATGTTTCTTCACGTGAACATATTAAAACAGTCAACTTTTAAATATAATAAGTTACAATAAGTACCCTGAAATCAGTTTGTTAAATAATTTAAATTAGGGTTCTCCATTTAAAGATTCAATAGGCTAACAAAATATAAAATTTCTAGTTTCCCAATATTCATACCAAAGTGTTTGACTTAAGAAATCTCTGAGAATGAGTTTTGAGCATATAGATGATAATATGAATTTGTAACTCTAAATTCAACTATAATTATCTTTATTTTTTTAAGTTATTGTGGCTGAGGGTGCAGCCCAGTGGGAGAGTGCTCGCCTAACAAGCATAGATCTTGGATTCCATACCCAGCATGAAAAAAAGAAAAAAAAAAAGAGTAATGATGTTAACACCTTTGGTTTCAATAGTTAGCTACAGGAAATTTATTCCTTTCTTCATGAAGCTTTATGGTATTGTAGATTAGGCAAACATTAAAAAACAAATATGAATTTATCGTTTTATGACAATTTTGAAACATGTCAAAATTATAAAACATAAATACAATCAGCTACTTCTGCATGTTCTTTCTCAAATGTGAGTGTTGAGAAAAACTGATCAAAATGTATAGTGATAACTAGGGGTCAGGAAGAGTAGGAAGAGAGGTAAAAGTTAGATACTGGTACTTGATACCAAAATAAAGATACAAAGAGTAAGTTTTGTGTACTACAGAACTGTGTAGGGAAATTGTAATTCACAAAGAGCCTTTATATATTTTATGAATATCTGGAAAAGAGGAGCTCAAATGCCCCAAAGCACTGATAAAGAAACAGAAATACTCATTGAACTCACTTGACTAGTACATATTGTATACATATACTGAAATTGTATGTTCTAGCCATAAATCGGTACGATTATTACGAGTTAATATTTTTTAATTATGAAGATGGAAACATTCATTTCCTTGTTTTGACTTTTACAACCACATACACACATCAAACTATCACCACTGTGCCCCGTAAATTTATACCATTAAAAATTGTATATAACAGAAGTAATATAAAAATCAAAGTGTAATTTTGAAGGTTTCTCCTCCATATTTGGAAATATGACCAAAATGAACAGGGGAGAGAAATATGAGAGATTTTCGTGTGATGATCTGTTTTGAATCTTCATTGGAACACATCAGTGTCCTGGGAGAGAGAGTTCAGCCATGTTTTTAAAGTAATATTATGGGAGGCTATTTTGTGGCAAAATGTACATAGTATCTGTGGGTATTTCAATAAGCTTTGTGTTAATCTATAATTAACTTCAATCACATTTCAATCAGCTTTGTAATAATATATAATTATCCTCAAATACATTTTAATTAAAAATAAAATGTAGTGGGACATGGTGGCCCATGCTTATATTTCCCAGTATTGGGGAGGCTGAGACAGGGGAATAGTAGGTTCTCAGCAGCCTCACCTATTTGGTGAGACCCTCTGCAACTTAGTGAGACCCTGTTTCAAATTAAGAATAAAACATAGGGCTGGAGGTGTAGCTTGGAGGTAGCATGGCCCTGGGTTCCATCCCCATACTGCAAAAAAAAAAAAAAAAAAAAAAAAAAAAAAAAAAAAAAAAAGTAGAGCTACTTGCTTTTGTTCTGATCATTTGTATTTCAACTATATTCTTTATAGGGCTTCACACAATTTAGTTTTAGTAACCAATGTTTAATAATATTTAAAAAACTTAAATAGAAAATCAAAGGAGAAATACTCCACAATACTGTAGAAAAAATGTCACATTGTGTTATTAAATTTTTGAAAAGTAGTTATTTTTCTTGTGGGATGGCTACTTTAAAGAACATCTTAGAATAGGAGGTAAAATCCCTGGGATATTTTTAAGTAATAATTGTTCTTGATCTTGTTTAGACAAGACAGTTTTAGTTAATCATTTGCTTCTGATTTTTCAAATAAATTTCTTAATTAAACTAAGATTGCAAAGTAATTTGGGCATATGATCAAGAGCTAGAATCCAGATCCTTCAAGAAAGTTTAGGAATCATTATTTATTTATTTACTTATTTAGTGGTACTGGGGGTGGAACTCAGAGGCTTTCTACCTCTGGGCTATACTCCCAGGCCATTTTCTAATTATTTGGAAACAGGGTCTCACTAAGTTGCTGAGGCTGGCTTCGAACCCGTGTGATCCTCCTGTCTCAGCCTCCCAAGTGTGGGGATTACAAGCGTGCGCCACCACGCCCGGCGAATAATTCAAAGAATTACTCATACCTTTGCTTTATAATGTTTGATTGTAAACATTATCCATCTTTTCATACAGGTGTGCTGTACACAAATTATAGTGAATGTAACAATGCCGGTCTTCTGGAATCAGAGGATGATAACATACAAATTCTTATAAGTTTCTTGGTATGAAAACTTTATTCACTATACATAAACTGTAACAAACATCACTCTCTATGAAGATGTAAGCCCACAAAAATGTAAAGAAAATCTGATGAGGTTGTAATGGGATAAGAAAAAAGTTGGAATCCGGAGGAATAAAATCATATCAATGCTTTGTGTGTCTTTGAGAAATTTGTGTTATCAGTTAAGCAAGCTCAGAAAATAGGCACTGCACCCTCATAAAGCAGTTGATTAATTCTAATAGAATTAGGATACTATAGTGATACATACACATTTATATTTATAATATTGCTATTCACAACAGACAAATTATGGAAAAATATAGCTATTCATCAACAAATAAACAGATAAAGATAATATGGCACATACACACAAAGGAGTTTTGCTAAGCCATAAAGAAAAAAAAAGTTGTGTCCTTTGCAAGAAAAAGGGAAGGACTAGAGAATATTATGCTGAGGTTAGCCAGTTTTAGAAACTCAAGGTTCATGAGTTTTCTCTCCTATGTGATAGCAAGAGATAAAATATAAAACAAAAAGACACTTTAATAAATAAGGAGAAGGGCCAATAGAATATTGGAAGGAGATTGGGAAAGAAAGGTGGGGAGGATAAAAAGTTTATTAAGGAAAGAAATAGTTGAAGTAATGTGTCTATATGTGAAGGTATCACTACCAATCTCACTAACATGTATAAAAGGAAGAAAAGGGGTGGGGTGAGATGGGGAAGGACGTAGACTAAGTGTTGTATGTTGTATTACTCTGAACCTCAGTGTAACATATAATTATAAGGCATTAATACAAATATGTATAAAAAAGAAACAAATTCCACAAAGAGCCAAAGATTTAAATAAAAAGCACGTGTCTAATTCCTAGACTTGTACCAAGATAGCCTTATAGGTAAGAAACCGAATCTTTTGTCTTACAGAGGCAGGCCAATCATTACAGAAATTTAGGCTTTTAAATGCCCTTGCCTGCATAGACTGTGCAAACTCATTCTAAGAAAATATTTAAGAAGGTGCTATACTGAAAAGAGATCCGGAGTCTAAACGTAGCAGATCCCAAACAAATCTCCTTTGATTGGACACACTGCTATCTCAGAGCTGTTCTGTAATTCGTTCACAAGACTACGCATACCCTCACCATACGATCCAATTATCACTCTCCTCGGTATTTACTCAAATTAAGTTGGAAATTAAAGTCCACTCAAAAATCTTCCCACAAATGTTTATAGCAATTTTATTCATAATTGCCCAAACTTGAAAGCAACAAATATGTCAGCAAGTGAAAGAATAAATGAACTGTGGGGTAGCCAGATAATGGGCGAGGATTCAGCATTTAATAGAAATGTCTTCCAAACCTACCAGACCAAGAACCTTAAAAGCATGTTGCTAATTGAAAGAAGCCCAGCTGGAGGAAACACAAAACAATAGAGACAATTTTGTATTGATCAGTGGCCTAAAGGGTATTAGGGGAAGAGAGCCTTGAATAGACAAAGCAGAATTTTTAGGTCAGTGATATTATTCCGTATGGTAGTTATCTCATTATACAATTGTCCAAACTCAGAAAACGTAATGACAAGGATGAAGAATATGGGAAACTCTATGATTAACTAAAAGGTTAAGCTTTGGTTAATGATGGTGTGTCAATACACATTCAATATTGATAACAAATGTACCACCCTTGTGGGACTGCTGTTAATGGGAGAATCTAAGCATATGTGGTATCTTCTGCTCAATCTTGCTGAGAACTTTAAAACTGCTTTGACATTATAGTCTATTTAGAAAAGGTGTGGAGTGATCAAAACAGAAATGCAGTCATTTGCAAAGAATGTAAAAAAATAATAATCTTCAGTCCTTGATTTTATTTAATTTGAAATCTAAAACACATAGACCAGGACATGCAGCACATAATTAGTTCTGAAAAGTCCCAGACAGCTAGATGCAGTGGCCCACACCTGCAATTCCCAAATTTGGGAGTTTGAGACAGAAGGTTTATAGGTTCCAGGACAGCTTCAGAAACTTGGGGGAAATTTAAGTAACTAGAGACCCTGTTTCAAAACAAAAAATAAAAGGGGCTGGGGGTATAGCTCAGACATCAAATGCCCTTACAAAACCAAAAAGAGTCCCAATTATATTGTAGTATATCTGTTTTATATATTTTGTTTTAAGATAAAAAATATTGATTTTTTAAAAATGTATTCTTAGCTGACAAAGACATTTAACAGAAAGACAGTCTTGACAATGACATTGAAAATTGGCTAACGAAGAACATGACAATGATAAAATGTTAATCAAACCTTCATACCTAAGGCAAATATGTTAATATTGTATGTTAACAGGGGATCAATATGATTTGAATGACTATACTTTTACTGTCTTTTGTAATTTAAAATTTAATGTCAGTTGTTGTTAGGTATATGGTTATTGATCATGTGTGAATTTCTAAGACCCAAACAAATAATTTTATTTGTTGTGTTTTTGAAGTGAAGGGTAAGATGCTGTACTTGGGCAATGACAGATTTCTTAGACCGGTGATAATGCATTCTTACTATGTTATACCTTTTAAATTTATCTTAGAAATCAAAAAAAAGTAATATAGGGTACTCATTTTGAAAATTGTGGTTGATATCTCTGTTAGTAAAGAGAGATAGGAGAAGAATAAAACTTCAAACATTCAGAATGAAGAGTAAGGTTTACTGGAATACTTCCAATCAAACACTTTTCATCCTTTGAAATTTTTTATGTAGCACCTGAGCAAAAGCATGTTTTCTCATGACTTACTTCTCGTTGTTGATCCTTTCTAGGTATTTGGTTTAGTTCTGATAAATTAAACATTCTGTCTCTTTAACTTCAATGACTCTCTTAAGGAATACTATCCATCTTTTGCTTTTTTAGGGTTTGATGTTTAAAAGTTGCCAGGACTGGAACGATTCAATTAGCATGTCTCTACATAGAGAGAGACTTCTGAGCTCTTATTGTATGTCTGTCTACTTATTCATGGAAAAAAAAGGACTAATTACTAATCTTTGTAATTTTTTATAAATAGTTATTTTTATATTTGACATATGCCTGGTATGTGAGCATGCTTGAGTATAAGGCTTATGTTAATGTTTGGCGAAAAATAGTACAAACTTAAAAATTAACAATTACAAATAAAATATTAATGTTACTGTGCAGTTGTCACAATCTTCCTTAGGAGAATCTCTTATTTTGACAAACAATAGGTCAGCTAGAAAAATATGGAACTATGAGAATGAGCTTGTCATTTGTGATCAAAATAATAAGTAAAAATCTACATATGTACTTGTGCGACAATTGAATGGAAAATGCCATTATATTTTGAAAAACTGCACGTGAATCTGTTATTGAGATTTTTTATTAATATTACTTTCACATTGTAATTTGAATATATATTCATGTTACTAATAAATTGTCCATAAGTCGATCTAGTTATATATTTAAAAAATATTCCCTTATTGTGTGTGTATGTGTGTGTGTTTATGTGTTTGAGTGTGTGTTACTAGGGATAAAACCAGGGCCTCATGAAAGGGATATCCTACTGAGCTAACTCCCAGTTACAAATAAAGTTGTGTTTTTATTGATTAGACTGTAACTATAATTTTAGAGATATATAATAACCTGCAAATCCCCATAAAGAGTCATGTCAATAAATGTACTAAAAGAGTTAAATGTTGAAAATACTACCTTTAGTTTGGTTAGGTTTCTTTGACAGTACAGTTTATTCAATTGTGCTCAAAAATAAAAAAGAAAATTAAAGCATAATTTCAGCGTTAGATCACCATCTTCCACTTTTTGGAAAGGGCGCACACTTTCATCATTGCAGTGTTATGTGAATGAAGGGAATTTGACTGAAGCTCTGTGCAGACCAAGTGAGAAAAAGGTTGTTTTTTTTAAGTTCTTGCAGTTAAAATGGCTTGATACAAGCGTATAGCAGAATTATTCAGAGAAAGAAAATCTTTGTTAGGGAAAATGCATACATAGAATGGTCTCTTTGTTGATAAAAGGCAAAGAAACATGCTCTTATCTTCACAGGAGATATTTAGATAAATACGAAGTAAATTTCTCTGCAATGTTAAGAAAGATGAATTTTGTGTTTCACAGGTAATCCATTAACAGCAGAGGAGATAAGAAGGAGGAAGTGAAGCTAGCAGGTAGGAAGCATGCCCAGGGAAGGCTAAAGAGATACTGCAGGGGGCGCTCCAGATTCCTCTGTGAAGTCTGATCACTGAGAATTTAGCAACAGGCCACCATTGCATCAGTTTGCAGTCATTTTCTGCCTGCATTCCAGTTGTCCACTTCCGCTGTCAAACATTCAGATATTATTGGTCACGTACAACAACACTTTTCAGAGAGGCTTTGGACAGTGAAAGAATTCGGAAAGTGGGCTAGGGGATCCTGTGAATATTCAGCAGAAGTTTGGTAAAGCCCTAAAATCAATGCTCAAGTTAGTGATCAATAATAAATCTGAATACGTAGAATCGCCAACTTCCTCAGGGTCGGTAAGTCTCTTTCCCCTCAATATATCAAAATAACAAGGAGTGTAAAGCACAGAGGATATGGTTTAACATCTCAGACAGTTACTATAGGTATTAATAAATTGGCAAATTTATGATGATTTAATGTTATGTCATGCATGGAGCATCTTCTTCTTTTTTAAATAAAATATTTAGAGAAATTTGAATGGTTTTGAGAGAGAAAAGAACTTATAACGTGATTATATATGTAATGTGTATGTGTGATTAGTTTAATTATATACTTATATCAAAATTATAGAGATCCATATGGTTCTTAATTTGAACCACAGAATGTGCTACACTTTAGGAGACATTTTATATAAGTACAGTGATTTATTTCCACAAACCCAGTTCAGGCATGGCCTTAATGAATCTCATGCACTTTCAATTTAGGTTTTCAGGAAATTAATCACTTTAAGCCATTTTATGTGCTGAAATAACATGGCTTTTTATTACGTAATTATTGGGCATGGCAGGGTAAAGTTGCTCCAGCACCTTCATTACCCTCAGGTGTATAATAAATTGCAGCGCTGGATAGCAGCTCTAACTAGAAATCATGATGCATTTCTTTATCCTGTCAGTGTAGGTTTTCTTTATAGGATCCTTAAAGAATGTAAAGAGGGCTTAGGTGACTGCATGTAGCATTTTCAATAATAAGAAATATTGATCTATGCATATAATAACAATAATCTGAAATACAAGAATGACCTTTATCTCTTTAAGAGTTGGAGAGAATAAAAACAGTTGGTGACATCAGCAAAGCTGAGATTCTTTTAATAAGAACAGAAAATATATATCCAATAATTTTCAAAATTGAATGAATAAATGTGGTTTTGAAATAAATGAGCATAATCCTCAAGCTCTAATCACCATGTATTTGAACAGCCTGATAGCTTATTTTGATGCTTTTACTGATGAAAATTTTACTACACGTAAGTTTCATAATAAATACAAAATAATTTGTCACAATCTTTAGAAACTTTTTTCTTTTTATATAAAAAAAGAACTACTCTTCCAGGTGTGGTAGTGCATTCCTGTAATCCTAGAACTTGTGAGACAGGAGAATTGCAGGTTTGAGGACTGCCTCAGCAATTTAGTAAGGCTCTCAGCAACCTAGTGTGAGACCGTTTCCAAATAAAAAACTAATACATGAAGTATACAATAAGACTATGAGTATAATGCAGAGACATAAATGTCCCTACGTTCAGGTTTAGTCCAAGTTAACACACACACACACACACACACACACACACACACACACACACTGATACAAACATTTAATTTATCTTCACTTTATGAGTAATTATAGCTAAATTATATGTTAAATATTAAGCAGAATAATTTCTTTTTAAGGAAATGCACCAATAGGAATGAAATGTGAAACCGCAACTCATTTCTAGAAGGGTGAATGGTTAAGGAGGAAAGAAATCCAATGACGTTTATTCAAACCTCAGTGAAATGTATTCTGTGTTTGACATAGCGTTGTGAGGAAATTTCAACTTTGGACACGGTAGTTATATTATGATGTCAATCTATCTCATTAAGAAGTAAAGTATATATTGTAAAATAGAAGGATAATATAGTTGTAAAGCTAAAAGAATTTTTTTTCCATAGAAATATGAATACTAAATTGTTATTTAGGAAAAGTTATCAGCTCTCTCCTAAAATAAAGTTATGTTTTTCCAGATTATTCTCCATCTAACTTTGGAGGTAATTATTAGTTGTTTTCATCTACAAATAGCTAATATTCTATATTCATCAATAATCTTATCAGTGATCCACAACATCACTGTTTAAAGCAATTGGCATGAGAACAAAGTGGTGGTTTACGACTTATAATAATTAGTTTGTGGTGAAATGATAAATTACAGTAATATTTGGAAATTTTGTGTTTCAGGTTTCTAGCTTCTCATGTTTTCTCTGTATATTAAAAACTGTTGAAGCTGAGTGTGGCGGCCTATGTCTGCAATCTGCACCCCTGTGAGGCTGAGACAGGAGGATCACAAATTTGAGGCCAGCAGCATGGGGTAACTTAGCGAGACCCTGTTTCAAAATAAAAGCTTGAAATAGGGCAATGTAGCTCATGGGCAGAATATCCCTGAGTTCATTTTCTAGTATAAAAATTAAATTAATTAGTTAGATAATAAAACAGGAAGAAAGGTGGTTGGAAACCATTCCACCATATGTATTTATCACTAGTAGTGAAGCGTATTAACTCAAAAGACAGTTATTATAGTGGTTGCAGAAATGTTCTTAAGAGACAAAGTCATGCAAGACAATAATGCTGCTAGCAGAAGCTGGAAGAAGCAATTAGGTCACTGGAGAGATGGGCCGGTGAGCAGCAGAGGTTATAGGGAAGGAAACAGGAGAGATGAGAGAGATCAAGGGCAATGCATTAATGTGCACTGACATGCAAACACTAATGGCTAATGGGCAATAAAACTTTAAGATGGGGGTCTCCTGATCTTAAAGACATTGATTTTTTTGTATTTTTATTATAGGACAGAAGACACCAAAATTATATGACCAGTACTTATGTTATTTAAATATCCACACTTTGCCTGAAAGAAATAAAAAAATAGCAGTGGACATTATTCTACCTGGTTCTTAAGTCATTTGATACTCAAAAAATTATGCAATTTAGAAGGTGATTAAGAATGTATAAAAGTAAGACCAAATTTGTTTTAATACTGTTCTTGATAAATTAATTCGTTTTTGTTAGATTTCTATTTCCTTATTTCTAGAATATTATTACATTTTTGTAAAGCTAAAGGAGTAGGTTTTTTCCTGATTTTTGTTTTATTGAAGATTTCAATATCTAAATATAACTATTTAACTATTTAAGGTTGTCAGCACCACCAAGAATATACACCCACTAAAATCAATTGGATATGTCATAGGACCAGCCTAGGTGTCCATTAAGAAACAAATTGATAAAGAAAATGTGACACCCACTAAAATCAATTGGAGATATATATATATATATATATATATATATATATATATATATATGTGTGTGTGTGTGTGTGTGTGTGTGTGTGTGTGTGATGTGTGTGTGTGTATATATATATATATATCAATTGAATATATATTGCACTGGATGCCATAAATTTATTAATATATACAAAAAATAAATGATTTTCTGCACAATTTCTGCAAGTCCTTCATCTTTCTCTGTTATATTTAAGTTTTTAACATTGTTATTGAGCTAAAACTTAGTTACTTTGTACTAGTATTTTGTTTTGCTTTAGACACTCTTTGACATATAAATCAAATAGGATAATATATATATATATATATATATATATATATATATATATATATATATTTCAATAAAAATAATAGTTTATACATAACTCTTTTCCATTATACCATCACAGAATAATCATGTTTCTCAGAAAACAGTATGTTTTAGAATAAGAATATAACATGAAATATAGTCCCATAGTTGGTAATAATTTTCAGGATTTTGTTTTATTTAAGTATATACATAAGGAATATTAATAGTTATTTAATGTTACTTATCGGTGATTCATCAAGAAGCAAACAGTATCTACAATTTTTCTTGAAGGTATTTTTATTATTTAATCAAAAATTTTACAGAAGTTGCAGGTGAATTTTTAAAAGCAACTGCTACTATTTTCCACTGTTTACTTGAAACCATGTTTTTCTGGCTCTAAAAAATAGATATAACATGTAGAAATAAACCACATATCGATGCTAACACAAAGTTCCAAAATGTATGCACACTGTTCTATTTAAGTGAATTTATGGCCATAAAAAATTGCTTCAGTCTTCTTGAATATTGAAATACTAATGGTTCGTTATACTAAAAGTTCTAAGTCAGCTTACTTTAGAGTGTATTTGTTGTATCGAGAAGGTAACTTGTGCAGAAGGAAACGTTCAGTGCATCTTCTTTTAAGAAACTTCCTTTTGGTCGGTTTATTGCAATCACAGGACATTTTAATTTAAACTAGTATGAGGGAGAAATTCTTGCCTTTCTTTTATGCTTCTGTCAGAACACATTTAGGCTACTGTGTTCAGTCTCCAGAATATCCCGTTAGCTGCAACCTCTACTTTAGAGGAAAACCACATTTTTTGGGCAGAGCATTACGCTTGCCAGTTATTTCAGCTGACAGTCTCCCCTACAAAGTAGGTACAAAAATAACTGTCTTGCTTCTCTCCCCGTTGGTCCCTAAGCTCCAAATGATATAATAAATACATACGTGCTCTTTCTAAACCATGTATATTTATAAAACACAAGACCTGGTATAGAAAGCTAACTCCCATACGACTCAAATGATTTTTAGCAGTACACTATGACAAGAGTTATTTCTACTTGAACTTCTCCCCGCAGGTTAATAATTGTAAAATTACTGATTTTCTTAATATCTACAGCTTGTAATTGAAATCAATGTGTCGATACAGTAGCCACTTCCAGGGATATGTGATCGGAATAAATCTTATCACAATTATTTCCTCATAGAAGGTTTGCGAGATCAACACTCTTAAGTGTATATGATAACACGCATCGATTATATCTGGAGAGCACTCATTTTGGATTATTCCTCATGAAAAAACAAACTATCAAGTTTGTTAGATATGTATCCTAACTTATTCGTCTTCCTAGGCAGGTTATAAGAGTTTGGATAATTCCACAGTATGTAATCCAGGCTAACCTAGCCAGTATTGAGTTTCTGTCATAAAAACTACTTTACATGATAATATACTTATTGACTTAATCTAACATTGCTAAATGACTGTCTTTTATAACACTTAGGGCATCACAAACCCACTCTCTCTTTGGATATCTTCACAAAAATATCAGGAGGTTTTAGAAATGTGAAATTGAATAACTTAAACTGCCCTTTCAATGAACTGCTACCTAAAGTTTTTCCTGAAATGTTAGAATTTCTTTTGCATGCCAATGTTTGAAGTGATTACATTACATCGAAGTAACTGTATCTTCTTTTTCCATTGCTTTAGCATTAGTCCCTGTACCCGTGTATTTAGAAACATCACAGTTTTTAATAATTTGGAAATAATATTTCTCGTGTATAACTTCTACGTCTAGACTTCAGGGGTTACTTTGTACATTTTGCAATTATCTTCTACGTACAGAAATACAGAAAGAAACTGAGAGTATACAAATGAGGGAATTCTCTATTTTTAAACTTGCATGCTTCAGGTTTTCATGAGTGATTGTCAGCTGGTTAATGCATTAAAGGATTAGACCTCATGGGTAGTTACTTAATTTTTTTTTATTTTAATTTAGTTCCTAAGAAAAGATTATTTCCACATGAGATGTGCGTATTCTGTTCTCACCCTGCATGAAATTAGAGGTACCATTAAGGCTGAATGAGCTTTACTTTGAAGAAAATTAGCTTAAAACTAAGCCTTCTTCCCAAAAAGCAACCAAACTTTGAATATTTTTGAACAACAGATAAATAAATTCAGATAGCAACACTGATTTTTGTAACACATTACACAGTTTAAGTCAGAGAAAAGGATTCAATTCATTTGTCAAATGAAAATATACAATCACCTTTTCCTAGCAATGCATCTATGAAGAAGTTTTTGCATAAAGTGTCTTTGTTGGATGGGAGGAAGAAAGACATGGGGATGTATTATACATATTCAGATTTGACAGAGGAAACTGGAGTGTTTACAGGAATGGGTATTGAGGTATTGGTTTAAGAGAGTCCACAATTAAGTCATTGATTGCAAGACAGGTTAGGAGCCTAAGCTGAGCACTGGGTGTTGTTTTAGTTCTTGTCCCACCTTAAAACCTCAGAGATTCAGGCTTCAACCAAGCTGGAAATGCAAGTAGATGCAGAAAAATGGGAGAGAGAGAGAGAGAGAGAGAGAGAGAGAGAGAGAGAGAGAGAGAGAGAGAGAGAGAGAGAGAGAGAGAGAGAGAGAGAGAGGGAGAGAGAGGGAGAGGGAGAGAGAGAGAGAGAGAGAGGAGAGGAGAGGAGAGGAGAGGAGAGAGAGGAGAGAGGAGAGAGGAGAGAGGAGAGAGGAGAGAGGAGGAGAGAGGAGAGAGGAGAGAGGAGAGAGAGAGAGAGAGAGAGAGAGAGAGAGAGAGAGAGAGAGGAGAGAGGAGAGAGGAGAGAGGAGAGAGGAGAGAGGAGAGAGGAGAGAGGAGAGAGGAGAGAGGAGAGAGGAGAGAGGAGAGAGGAGGAGAGAGGAGAGAGGAGAGAGGAGAGAGAGATTGCAAGATGAAGTGATTTTAATTTATGTATCAGTACAGGTTCAGAAGAGCAATGCATCAGGGACCCGCCAGCCAGCTGTCTGTACCTGAAACACAGTGTGGTCTGCAATTGCAGATCGGATTCTTAGTAGATCAAGATGGCTGAGCTCCCAGGAATGCTGCAGATTTCATGCTTGCTGCGGGGCACTGTAAAACACAAGGGAGCAGGAGTGTGGAAAGATAACTCATCAGAGCGGTGTGGACAAAAGTCAGTTACAGCTTGGGTATCCCAGAGCAAGATGAGAAACTTGAATATTATCTGATATTAAGAGCCAAGAAAAGTAGAGATAGAGCTACTGTAAGTTAGGGGGTCCTATTTTACGTGACCCCTATTTATACACTGTCCTAAAGCCTCAATCAGTCAAAAATATTCTAGTTTAGCCAATTATTCTATTTTTTAAAGATTATAAAGTTGAAACGCATAGAAATTTCTTCAAAATTATTATCCGTATACTATATTGTCAATCTTGGTGTCCCTATCACAAAAGCATTTGAAAGAATATACATATTTAATACAGATGATTTGTTACTATGTAGCTCTATGATGAAGGGTGATTCAAAATTTCTTCATGAATACATTTGACTCTATAGTCATGCTATATTATATAATACAAAAATATTCAAGTATTTTCATGAAATTATTTCCCTTTAAGATCAATATCCAAGAATATAAAAATATTTCATGAGTGAAATGAATCTGCTGATGACATGAGGACCAAGACTCCTTTAGCTCTCATACAGACTCTGCTTAGAAAGTAAGTGGACAAATAAGTCAGAGAAAAGACATACCTGTATTCTAAATTCCCAAACCTGGAGGTATTATACACCACTTTACACACACACACACACACACACACACACACACACACACACACACACTTCATTCATGAGAGCAAAATCATCAATTTGTATGAGACAAGGCAATATAGTGTCTGGCTAAGGACAAATAAAATCATAGAAATTTATTTTTAATTTTTTAATTTTACTTTTAATTTTATAAATATCACATCATATCATAGAAATGAGAAGATGAATCAGTGTGAATGGCCAACCAACTTGGTACAATTTCGTAGTATTCATCATATTTGGTCATACTGTTTCTCGTGTTTATTTTCACATATATGATTATATTTAACCCTTAAAACAAGGCCGGTGCAGATTTAGGAAATTAAAATTTTTTGGCATAGCTTGGAGAAAGCTACAGAAACAACTTCCAGCTATCCTAGCCAATAACCTGTTGTTTTCGTTCTATAGCAGATATCAATATAACTTAATTACATGAAACTGTGTTGATGTACCTTGATTATTTTTCATCGTAGCATACTTAAACTTTGACATAAATTATATTTTTATTGTTTTCAACCTCAAAGTTGTAGGTATGTATCAATGTGAATTTTTGCACCATTGATTTCTGTTTAGAAGCCAGTAGAATTAATATAATTAATACTTGCCCAAAATCATCATAAGGGGTGATAATTAGAATACTATTTGGTAAACATTTTTATATTAATAATTAAAATAAGAATAGCATAGGTGAACAGCTCTGTTCAAAGTATTTATATCTAACTGAATGTGATACTGGTAAGTACATACTTTATAATCTTGTGAGAATTATGTAAATTATAAATTGGTTATTAATCTCTTTTAGAAAATTTCTAAGTAGAAATAACCCAGTCTCCTGAATTTTATTAAAGCTTATCACATGGTTTATGATGTGGAGAAATTAAAACAGAGCTCTAGTATGAGAGCAATAGATTATATTTCCCTAGCCTCAAAATTTGGGAGCTTATGAAAACTAGCTTTGAAGCCTAACACCTGTGAAAGCACTTGCTTTCTTTTTAGCGTATCTTAGCTTCTCCTTCAGCTATCTGAGGAAGCCCTTCTGTTATTATAAACACTTCACAATGACACTGTCAATTATTCTTAATCTGTCAGCTATTATTAGTCTCTGCAAGGCTCAGAATCCCACCAGATCTCAGTCTCATTTATCACATTGCCGTAGACAAGAAGTCTTTCCTAATATGCAGAGCAATTCTTATCCACCAATTCAGGATGAAGACATGAAAAACATCTAAAGAAGCAACATTATGTCCTTTTATGCTACAAATCTAAATAAACATTCAGACTTCAGAACGACTATCCTTCAAGTTATTCTGCTAGATACAAAGCATTCAATATTAAATCATTATTAGATGTTTTTAGTATATAGGGCCTTGGATGGCTACATACTCATTCAAAGCAATAGAGGATATAGTTCATAGCCTTAAATAGGTTATAACCCAAAGAGGATTTCAGCATGTGATGTGCCTACAATCATGGTAAGAAATGCTTTTCGGGAAGATCTTTTATTCTTTGAGCTCCTGTGTCAAATGGAGGCGGTCCCAGAAAAAGAATGTTGCCTACATATACAAAGGTTTTGCCTCTTTTTCATAGAAGAAACATTTAAAAATGTCCTAATACCCCCTACCCAATATTCTGATTGCATACTTTACCCCATTGCCACCTTTATTCCAGGCAAGATAGGAAAATGCAACTTAAAATAAGGTTATTTAAATGTAAATTCTTGTAGTATAACCAGAATGAATCATTCCCATAGACAGGAGAGGAAACAAACAAAGTATAGGTTCTCCAATATTGACTTATAGAATTTTAAAATATAAACATTTACAAATTATGGACTGATTGACGTCTGTACTCAACTTTTCCCTTTATTAATTTTATTTATTATATTTGAGTCTTTCTAATTTTCTTCTTAATACGTGAAGGCTCGTAGTTTGACCAACTGGAGACTGCTGATGATCATACCAAGCTCACATTATGCATACATAAATTATGTTCACCATTACTCAGCTTCCACTACTAACACATATTAGGTATTTTATGCCCGCTAGAACAAACAAATTCAGTGGCCAAAATAATCACAAAATTGTTTACAATGCTGTCATTAAGAAATGCAAATGACTCTCCCTGGCTCAGGTCAAGAAACCAGCTAGACTGTTTTTTGGGGGAGGATCTAAAGATTTGTTTTCTTACTGTTTCTAGCTTTCAAAGTCACACACATTTCTTGGTTCTTGATCCTTCCCATCTTCAAAGACAAGAATAATAGTCACTCTGACTACTCATTTATATTTTAATTAGAATGACCCCTAGACCCCATGGAAACAAGACAGCCATATTGGAGGTGTTTTGGGGGGGTGTAGCCTTGAAAATTATATATGGTTCCTCCTCACCTTGCTTTCTCTCTGGCCACCAGCCTTCCTGGTGTGAGAACAGAAGCTGGCTCTCTCTCTCTCTCTCTCTCTCTCTCTCTCTCTCTCTCTCTCTCTCTTTCACCCATGCCAGGAGCTGAGCTCCATAGACATCAATGAGCCTAACATGGACTGAAACCTTGAAATCTTGTGAACTGTGAGCAAATAAATCTTCTTCTAAGTTGTGAAGATCAGGTATATTTTGGGTTATAGCAGTGAGAATAATTATTGAAAAACTCATCTATTTCCCTATTTCACATTGAAGTATCCTGTGATGACATTGGGGCCACCCAGGTAATATCCCTCCTTTAAAATCAGCTTAATCAGCTGATTTTTATCAGCAACCTTATTTCCATCTGAATTTTTAATTACCTTTGCCACTTAAGGCATTCACACATCTGAAAAATAAAGATTTCTCTCAGAGGGTGGGAATTATTCTTACTATTACATTAAAGCCTACATATTTTAATGTATTTTAATATACATATAATAACCTCATTTCATCATGAAAATAATAGGATAGTATCCTGTTATTTTTCCCTTGTTATTTAATGGTAATGTTATAGTTAGAGAATGGTCCCTGAAGAACTCATAAATGGATGTCCCAATTTGATATTTTTAAGTCCTGAGGGTGACAAACTCATCAGTGGATAAACCCATTATAAACAATTCATCTGGATGATAACCTAGATCTGTGGGGTGTCTGGAGAAAGTGGGACTCTAGGGGCGAGGACTTAGAAATGGTGTTTGTGTTTTTAAATCCCCTTGTTTGCCAGCTCTCTTCCTTCTGACCTCCAAAATGTGAAAACAGAGGCTCACTCTCTCCCTCTCTGCTTCACCTCACCATGCCCTGGGCTGCAGACTCTGGCCTCACATAGACTGAACCCATAATCTCCAAGAAGCTGTGAGCAAACACATTTTTCTTTCACTAAGTTGTATGAACAGATCTTTAGATTATAGCATTAAGAATGCTGAGACAGGCAATAAGGCCACCAAAAGAGGTAGTTCTCCAAATTTCAATTACTGCAGGCTTTCAAGATCTGGCTCATTTTCTCTTGGCAGACTTCCAACAGAGAGGCAAAACAAGTGCCATTTCTCAGACCTGGGGCTTTTGTAAAACTCTTAACATAAGATGACTCAGCTGCTAGCACTGCAAATAATTTCCAGCGCCTCTTATATATGACCCATGTCTAGTGTAAGGCTGTCTCATCCCTATGTGTGACCTCTCCCTTCCCCTGGAAATTGAGATCCAAATTCATAAATGACATGGGGTCCTATTAGTCAACACCAGAATATAGCAAGTGAGATATGATACTTTATCCTTCTCACCCACTCATTCTTATCAGTCCTGTTAACTACTTCATTACATGAGCCAGGCCACATCGCACAGAAAAAAAAAAAAAAAACCTAAGTATTTATGTGATTGATGTTTATGATCCAGTTTGCAGTTTTATTTATTTAATTTTCTATCAAAGTAGTAAACAAATAATTCAAAGGGTAAAATAAGAATGATATGAATAAAATGTTCCCCAAAAAATCCTTGTTTCAAGAGAGGTACATTAAAATGTCAGTCTTAGCCAAGCATGGTGGTGCATGCTTGTAATCCCAGTACTTGGGAGGCTAGGACAAAAGGATCCTGGTTGGCAACCAGCCTCAGCTATTTAGTGAGGGCCTTTCCAAATTAGAGAGACACTGTTTCAAACTTAAAAATTAAAAGAAAATTGGGCTGGTATTATAGCTCAGAGATATAATGCACCTGGGTTCTATCCACAGAACCACAAAAAAGTTAGTCTTTACACAAAGACTTCAGACTATTCGGTTTTATAAAATCCAAGCAGTTTCAAAGAGCCACCTTATTAACATAGTGTACAGTTCCAATGATGATATACCTCCTAGTCAAGTCTCACTACCTTAAATAAATATTTCATTTTTCTCCCTTATGATTTTCTTTCTTTTTCATTTTATCAACAAATCCCTTCCCTGCTTCAAGTGTAATCATAAGAAATTATGAAAACCTCTCTTCCCTACTTCCCCTCATAAATGTTTACCAGATATTTAGCAATCTCATCTGCATCGTATATTTTTAGTGTAAAATATTTTAAAATATCGCCAGGCATGGTGACACATGCTTGTAATCTCAGCATTTGGGAGGCTGGAACAGGAGGATCGTGGTTTATGGAGAGCCTCAGCTACTACTTAATGAGGCCATTTGCAACTCAGTGAAACCCTGTTTCAAAATAAAGAATAAAAAATAGGGCTGAGGGTGTAGCTCAGAGGTAGAATGCCCCTGGGTTCCATCCCCAGTACTACACACACACAAAAAAAAATAAATAAATAAATAAATAAATAAATAAATAAATAAATAAAAGTTTTAAATATTGTTTTAGTGCATTGAAATTATCCATCATAGTAAGATACAAATGTACTTGGACATAGCACTTGTTGTGCTTCCTTCCAAATCCCAATGCACTTTCCCCTCTTCCTTCTTTGTACATATGATATTGGTATATAAAGATATAAAGATAGCATTATATATAATATATTGGTATTATATTACATAATATAATTGGTATATAAAGATATAAAGATATATAAAGATAGCATTATGTGAAATTAGCATTGTTTTTTGTCCCCCACCCCCAGTTTCTTCCCTCCATAACCTTCCACATATTCTATTGGTCATTCTCCTCATTTTCCTAAAGTCTCTCTTGTGTCCTATTTTCTCTCTTTAGCTTCCACATATGACAAAAACATATATTTATATATATGAGTCAAAAGCCTTTGACTTTCTGAAACTGTAAAATCTCACTTAGCATAATGTTCTCCAGTTCCATCCATTCTCCTGCAAGTGACCTAACTTTGTTCTTCTTTAGAGCTGAGTATAAATTTTATTTTTTATTGTGTGAATACACTACATTTTCTTTATATATTCATCTATGGACATACATCTAATTTGGTTCCACAATTTGGCTATTGTGAAGTGTGCTGCTATAAACATGGATGTGCATGTATCACTGTAGTATTTTGACTCTAAGTCTTTTTGAAAGATACCAAGGGGTGGCTAGCTGGGTTATATGGTAGTTCCATTCCGAAACTTTTGCTTCTGCACAAGAAGGGAAACATTCCAGATTCTGAAGAGAGAGCCCACAGAATGTGGCTACTCTTTGAATAGAGGACTGATAGCTACAACAGGAAAAAATAACTTGAATATTTAAACTAAAAACTCAATAAAAATGGGCAAATGAACTTAATAAACACTTCTCAAAAGAAGAAATATAACTGACCAACAAATGTATTAAAATGTTCAAAATTATTGTCAATCAGGAAAATGCAAATCAAAATTATACTGAAGTTCCATCTATCAACAGTTAGAATGGCAATCATTAGAATATAAATAATAATTCAGATATAGTGGTGTATGCCTGAGATTCTTATACTTGGAAGACTGAGAAAGGAGAGTTCCAGATTTGAGGCCAGACTTACAAATTTAGCAAGAGCCTATTTAAAAAAAAATAGGACTGGTGGTATGTCATAGATGTAGACCTTTAGATCCAGTCCCTACTACTAATAAATAAGTGAATAAATATATAAATGAATAAGATTAAAAACAATAAAAAATTCTGGCAAGAATGTAGGAAAATAGAAACTATTACATAGTACTAGTGGAACTGTTAATAGGAGCAATGATTATGAAGATAAGCTCCTCAAAAATCTAGGTATACTATAGGATTTTTAAATTTACTAACAACACAATGATCTAAAGCATTACCAAATAAATAAAGACTTAAATTGTATTAACATTGAATGCTTTGCTATGTATACTTTACACATACACACATATGTATACCACAAAGATATGAAGAAGGGTATGTTTTGAAGCATATTAATAAATGCCATGAAAATTTCTTTGAGCAAATGAACTGAGAAAGCAATGAATTTAGAATCAATTTTAACAGGTTCAAATGTGAATATGTGTATATTTGTGTGAGTGCAGATGGTTCTCAATATCTAAATATCTAAAAGTGTTATGTAGGTCTCCTATATACTGTTAACAAAGTAAAATGATTGTGATTCAAGATAATTTTTAAAGAAAAATTCACAGTAATATTTTCAGTGATGCAAAATTTTATCTATGTATCAGCTCTAAGCAATCTCATTTTTCCTTCTCATGTTACTTTTTTGTATGAACACTGCAATTCTTTTTCTAAATGACGATATAAAATTTATCGATTCTAATTTACTTTGCTTCCATTTTTATTGTATATGATTGAAATTTCTTCATACCTTTTCATCCGTTATATTTTAACAAATTAATAACTATATATTTAGTTCATCCTTAGTAATGAATGATTCATATGTTAATTAATGGCTTAAAGCAATTTTAATTAGTAATGTTTTCTTCTTGACAAACAAATAGAATAAATTTTATCATTATTATCACTATTATGTTAAGAGCATTCCAAACAGACTAAGAAGATTATGTATAATGACTTTTATCTGTAACAAAAAGACTTAAATTTAGCTTTAGTTACTGTGAGATGATTACAAGGAGAAAGTGAAAATTTTACAATGCTATGTTGCTGAGGATAAACTCAATCTTGCTAACTTTCCCCAAAATTAATATTTTGGTAAGAAGAGTTATGTAAGTGTAGGTTTAATAACCAACATTTGAACAGTATGCAAATATGCTATTCTATTTTTCTAAGAACTGATGGAGAAACTTTTCGTTGGTCTCTCCAACACCAAGACTAGACCAGAGCTGATCCTCAGGCCCTATAGAGCTCAACGTAGTCTCTTTTCTGAAGAGGAGATGATATTTTTCTCTCTTTCCAAAAACATTTTATTTAACTGTATTTTTGCCTACTTTGTTTCTTTTCTTCCTCTGAGCACTTACAGGATAAGTAGGAACTCATTTTCATAGCTTCTGTTTCCTATATTTTACCCCAAAACAGGAACAAATGAAAAAAGAGTAATAGAAAAGAACCAGTAGGAAATTTCCTACATCATTCTTTGTAAGAATATCACAAAGTTGATACATTTCTTAAGTATTACTTCCTTTCCGCATGTTTTTATTTTAAATCATAATTCAAAGCAGTCATTAAAAGTAAAGCTCACCAAATGCTGTGTGCATGTCACTGTCTCTATGATATACAGTATGATGTTAAACTATAATACACCAGTAAGTGTATAAAAAGTACAAAGTCTAAAAAAAATCAATAGTTTTATAATTTTAATTGTGTTATGAGTTTGGTTGGGTCTTTTGAAAATCAGAAACACAAATGAGATTAACCCTGTAAAAAATTGTTTAGGAAAAAATGACTGACAGGAAGATGATGGAGTTAGAGAAAGAGAAAAAAAAAACCCTCAGATCTTGACACAGTTTTAGCTCAGGTTAATAAAAATAATAAAACAGAATGTAAGCTGGGATACAAGCATCAGAAACTACAGTGTAGTTCTCAGAGCTCAACATGGCTTTGAGGAGACCTTCACCCAGAGCTACCCAACATCATAAGACCCCAGTGTCCCTGGGAAATGAGTGTATCTTAGAATCCTTGCCAAGCCCACTCATTGGCTGGTTGAGAAGGGCGGTTATCATGCTAGCATCTGAGGACACTGTAACCCAACAGCCGAGCCTTGGCTCAGTTATGTCAATACAATCACCAACACCACACGATACCTAGCAGTCAACACTGTTATACATCTATCTGTAACTAAAAGTAATTTATTTTTTCCTGACTATATATTATCCCCAATTATTCTGTGCAATTGTATCAACTCCTGCCTAAAATGTTAATTAATAGAACAAGCAGAGATAAGCATGATTTATGTACTTTCCAACTTTTGTTAGTATTTTATTCTTTTTATATGATAAGTATGCTAAAATTATATTATTCAATGAGATCTGCTACTTATCAGTCTTGGGCTCTTTATAAAAACCTAATAGGTGCAAATTTACCAGTTTTTAGATAATTTTGAGAAAACAGGCTATGGTTTTTTGTTAATGTATCTTTTATGTATTTTCTCTTTATATTATTTGATAATTTTTATAATTTCTTTCTCTTTTATGTGTCTGCCAAGAAATGCATTTTATAAGATATACTATTAATGTCAATTCAAACTTGTAAAAGTACTTTCCATAGTTAATACATTTATAAATGTGGTAACTGCTTCTCAGATGAGCTAAATTAACAGATCATAATTTAAAATTTATTAAACAAAATGCTGTTTTGTTTTCAGACCTTCATATATGCCAAATTTTGCTTTATTTTTTAAATTTGTAATTGGTACATTGTAGTCATACAGGTTTTTTTTTTTTTTTTTTTTTTTTTTTACTTTTTTGTGGTACTGGGGATGGAACACAGGGGTATTATACCTCTGATCTACACCTCTAGCCCTATTTTTATTCTTTATTTTGAAACAGGGTCTCACTGAGTTGCAAAGGATCTCACTAAATAGCTGAGGCTGTCTGCAAAGCATACATGTACACATCACTCATTTAGCCCTTCCCCAATTCCCACCCAATTCCCTCCTCTCTCCCTCCTTTTTATGTTTGCTTTAGTGATTGACTTTGATATGTTTATGAAGTACATCATTTAAATTAAAATTTTTCAATTGTTTCTTTAAGTGGTCATTTAACAATAAAATTAATAATGTCTACCTGGTGATGCCTACTTTCAAGAAATATTGGTGAACATTGAATCTGTTATTACTCATTTTCTAGAGTTAATTTATCTCTATCACTGGAGGTAAGACTTGTTTTTTCCTGATTATTTTATTTCCAGTCTCTATGCTTTAGATTCTACTAGAAAATAATACAAACATAAATTATTGAGTTGGTGGCCAAATGATAAATGGAACAGAAACAAGAAAGTTTATGTGAGATTTTGCAACTGATGTGGATGCTTTAAAGTGTCTGTTAGAAAAGTATCCATTGAGAGAATATGGATGACCTGAGGAAGAATACCAGAGTGATGGCCTGAATTATTGAATACCTTAACTGAATACCTATAACAGTGAGATTTCTTTTTCCTTGAAACTAAACCAAGCAAAAAAAAAAAAATGGAAAATAAGAGAATACTAAATCCATTCTTACATCAATTTGTAGTGACATTGGAAGATGGAGAAGAAAAATTGGTCAAAAGTTTTATCATTTAACTGCAATAAAGATATTTCCTTTACTCAGTTTCTTTAAGAGTAACCTTGGGATAGATAACTGTGAGTCAGTGGGTCAGAAACCAGGGGGTAAAAATAGTCATGTGATGGTTAGGGTATCAGGAGCCTGACTTTTCAGGACCTTGAAGATGAAAGTTAGGAGTTTGAAATTGAATTTAAAATTGTATTATTTGGTGTAGAACTGGAAGCCATAAACTGAAAGAGTATTGTTCCTCTTTTCTTTTTTCTGTTCTCACCTTAGCACCCTCTGGGATTGGTTACAGAAATAACAAAATATCTGATATCATTCATCTGGCTTCATGTTTTCTCAGTTACTACATAAAGAAAAAAATCAATAAAAGTGTTTCCTGCTTCTTGGAAATGTACTTTGTGTGTTTCCAGTGTATTTTATTATCATTTAGACACCAGTAATTATCTAGATCTTGGAAATCTGGTAATCTAACTATTTTCAACCAGGTAACCATTACTTCTAAGTTAATCTAAAAATAATTTTAAAACTTTCCAACTTTTAAATTATAAGTATGCTGAAGCATAAAGTTTTTGTACACCTGTGTTTCTTATTAAAATAATCTACAAATATTAGATAAATTTTAGAAATGCAATTTTGTCTATATAATAAACACATAGTATACAAGAGAAATGCTATATTTTATATTTTTAATTTATACATTTTGTAAATTTAATGCTTAAGTACTAATTATATGTTTATCTTATCTTGAATTATGAATTGTCATTGTAATTACTTTTTGTCACCATTTGAAGAACAATATTGTTATTTAGTAATGATTTTCCAGGAATAATTAAAATAAATTATTTTCAAAAATAATGAGTCAGAATCCTATAATTACACATGCATCTTCATGTTTGTAGTAGCATAAGTAACAATAAGTAAATGATGAAAACAACCTAGGTGTCTATCAGCAAATGGATGGATATAGAAAATGTGGTACATACACACAGTTGAATTTTACTGAGCCATAAAGAAGGACAAAATATGTCACTTTCAGAAATACAGGTGGAATAGAGAGTATTATCTTGTGAGATCTTCCAGTCTCAGAAATTCGAGGGTCCTAAGTTTTTTTCTCATATTTGGAAGGTAGAAGGAAAATAGAAAACAAAAGTGACTTCAGATGGATGAAAAGGACCAGTAGAATGCGGAAAGGTGATTGGGAGTTGGCTCTGAGGAGGGAAAATGGAAGGCTTGGTGAAGGAGTAGTTTAAATATTTCTATGCACGTAAATTAGGGCTTCACAACCAATATCACTGACATGTTTAAGAAAAGTGGAAATGAGATTGGATGGGAGCCAAAGGAAGTTACACTAAACATTATATGCATTTGTGCTTGTATAATTTTGAACCTTGCTATGATGTATAACTACAATGTACCAATATAGGTGCCTTTATAATTAAATGAATTATAACTGAAAAACCATATTTTTTCAATGACATTTAACTAGATATGAGGCTTATTCCAGAATTAGATATGCAAAAATGTATGCATTATGTTTGATTTGTCATCC